>NW_027396639.1:0-327888 GCF_047715775.1 Aspergillus undulatus
CTATCCAAGCTATCAAGGCCTCTTCCTGAAGCTTAGATAGCCTGTGATTGTGGTTGCGACGTTCTGGCTTGGATTGGTGGCCCTTTAACCGATCGCGTAGGGTTTGTGGAGGTAGATTATAATGCAGTGCAGCTTGACAAGGATTTCGAATTTTCTTATTTTTCAAGTCTTGAATCGCGCATTCTATCCTGCCTTCTTGCTCTATCAATTCTTGTTTTGTTTTACGCGCTTTTCGTGGCATGGTGGTTGGTTAAAATTGATGGGTGGTAAACGCGTTTGAATTTTAAAAGTTGCACGGATGACCCGGGAAGTACGGGTCACCCGGGAATTACGTTAACTAACGGTCACGGCTTCGAGCTAGCTCTGATCAACAACTACTTCATGAATTGACTACTTCGTCGAACCACGCTTCTTACTGTTATGGGTCCCTCGTACGCGGCACCTCTTCAGTTGTCACTCGGTCATCATGTGACCTCGTACGAAGACCTACCCTCGCTTATTTCCTACTTCTTCCCGCACAAGCATGATCACCTATCCTTTTCCCAACAAACCTTTCATGTACATACGGCACGGTATAGTTTAGCATAAACATATCGTCCCCTTACAATCTGCACCCGGAGGCTATATAGCTCGCTACCCCGGAACCAAGCCTACTTGCTTATTTAATTCCAAACCGGCCATTAGTTGCTAGCAATGCACCGAAAACTACACGTCTTCAGGGAGAATAAAAAGTATAAATATAGTACCCTAGAAATAGTAACCCATGTACTAGTGGACTATCCAAAGCTTAAAGATTTATAGCAAAAACTATAGAGGAAGATTGGGACTATGATTAATAATATATCAGATATACTAGGAGGAGGATCTAAAGGTAAGGAAGGTAAGGAGGATAATATGCAAGGTAATAGTATTTTAGGCATAATACTAGACTTTGTAGAGGCATCACAGAGGTTTCAAAGCCGCGCGCCACAGGGCCACTGAACGGAACACCAGGCATGTAGGCCACTACAGGCCGTGACGAGGCTCCAAATTCGTCGGGAAGTAATGGTTTACTGTACATAGACATAGATAGGATTAAATAGTGGTATCCTGCATATCGTCTAGGCGGGGGGTCAGGGTATGAATTCACCACCACCACCACCACCACCAGCTGTACCCTACAGACCGTTTCTGTGTTACAAATCAGAGCTCGTGCAAGGGACAGTGTAGATAGTTTTCACACATGAAATTGGAAATAATATCTGACCCTCTTGCTCAATAGGATTTTTGACAGTTTGGTATGATTTGGTGGCAGTGCAACGTGAACTGAGAGGGTAAATAACATTGGCACACCCTGGAGAAAGTGGGCAGCGGGGGAAATTATGCACCAGCCATCAGCGTGCTTAGCAACCACCATGATATCCTCCAGCTAAGTAATTAACTCGTAATCTGGACCTTTGATTGCCTCCAACATGAGTGCTGACGGCGAAATGGACGGACGGATCCCAGGCCTTCGGGGCCTTCCTACGAAAATTTTACAACTGATCTTAGCAAGACTTCGTTCCTGGGAAATCAAGGCTTTGTCGCTGGTGAATAGGAGGCTGCGGGAGGTTTTCGCCTACCGTTCCTGTTTTACCAGGTGGGCTTCGGTTTTTCAGAAGCTAGGCTTGGTGGGCTCCAATAGGTCACAAACTCGCCGGTACGACAGGAAGGGGAAAAAGATCCACACCAAGGCATACGATAGACAGCTTCGGGCCACTACTTGAGCTTGAACTTGAGCTTTGCGGCACCCTTGCCTGCTTACTTCGAGATGTTGCCTTTCTGCGAATATACTAAGGCAAAAGCTGGCGGTGCCGAATTCTCAAACTGTCTCGGCCAGGAACTGTCGACCAGAGTGTTCCCACCAACGTAAATCGAAAATGAGAGTAGGGGTCCAACAACTGGAATCTCCTCAGTGGCAACAGCGAATATTTGCACCGCAAGGAGCGCCATCTGTTTTCTGGGGAAAGAGGGCCGATACTTATAGAGCACATGCGCCGAAAGCCTCAACCAACACGCTGACATGGAATGCACAACCCACGTACCAGTGACCGTTCCTCATCCTCTCAAAACCCTCATCCAGGGTTTATTCTCTCAGCCAGCCACAAACTATCCCGGATTCAGAAGGGGCCACTTACGCCGTAAAGCTCGTCTTGATTGAGATTTCTCGCGTTCTGCGGTATGATGCAGCCATATGCAAGTAAGTCACTTGCACGCGCCCCATTGCTCGACAACCTGTTTTCCTCGCAAATGAAGTGAACTTATGTGACTGAACATATCATTTGTGCTACCCATCCGTCGAGGTCATTGCATACATGCAGGGCAGGGCGTCTTGGCTTGCACCGTGGGTAGAGTCCGTACGAACTCGGTCGAACTCGGTCGATCATGATCTGATTTTGCAGGCATTGCCAAGAGGATTATGACATAGAGCAACGATGACGGAGATAGGGATGCCTCAAATGACCCAGGCGTTTATTGCGTGGTCTCATCACAGCAAGATTAATGGAGAGACATTAGGATTCAGGGCTCTGGCCCTGCAGGGATTTGGGAAATGTTTGAAAAGGGAATAGTGACTTAAGTCTAGAATAATATCTATTAACTGAGCAAGAACACTTGAAACCGGAATTTCTGTGGATCATGGAATCAACTGTTGTCTTTGCAGTCCTACCTAGGGACCGTCATCAAGTCTGTTCTTCGCCTACGTTTCTATCCACTCCCGCATATCCCTGGTCCCTTTTTCACAACGTTAACGTAATCATTAGTAGGTAATGTAACATCTTCCACCTTTGTTAAAATTTACAAAGGCTTACTACTTCTCATCAAGTACGGTAAAACCCTAGCCACATGCTCCGGAAGCTCAACGTTTGGGCTGTTGCAGTACCCTCCCGGCCTAGCATCTAGCATCAAAACACTAAACAGCGAAGTATGTGGCCCTGTACTAGCTTTTACTATCGAATGCTGGAGAACAGTTGACTGTAATGGTCTGGATAATGTGCTCTTGTAAGTAGCTTCCAATCACACTAGCTAATTTCATGATGTAGGCGCCAGCCATTACTTCCTAGTAACGAGAATTCTTCCTAGAATAGGGCTTGCCTTGGCTTCTGCTTCAGTCACCAAATCACTACCCGGCGGCTTTCTACTTCCGAGCACTGTTTTAGCTAGAGTACCCTCGAAGTGAATAAACAGTCCTGCAATGCTGCTACTTATGGTATACGTTCACCTCCTGCCATTCTTGGTTGACGCTTTACCAGACTGGCGTACTACATCATGGACATCATATCTCAAAGACTCAGAATTCCCGGCAGAAGTTCACATATTCCCGTTCAAAAATTTCAGCCTCTCTTTCAAGTTATCGTACTACCAGCACTAATATACTATTCCAGGGTAACCACATACTCCCCTCCCTCGACCGTCTCCACAGCATCCTCATACAATGTTCCATCTATATAGACCTCCTCCCCATCAGCAACCCTGACCCTCAAAACGTTCCCAAACTCCGACCTCACAACCGCCCTGACCAGTCTCCCCTCAACCCACACAACATCAACCTCAAATCCCCCTCTCGCCTTTAACCCCTTGCATAACCCTCTGGAACACTATCCCCCGGCAAAGCCGGCAAAATATGCACAATCCCCATATGACTCTGCAACAGCATCTCGGTAATCCCACCCGTAACCCCAAGATTCCCATCAATCTGGAACATCGCGCCATCGTCCGTATTCCAGAGGTTCCTCAACGGGTAAAGCGAGAACCACTTCTCCAGCTGCGCCCAGGCGTCTTCCCCTCGGCCCAGTCGCGCATACTGATTTATGAACCACGCGTTGCTCCACCCTGTACTTCCTGAGCCGTCCTCGAGTCGCTTATCGAGAAGTTTTTCGGCGGCAGAGCTGAGCGTGGTATTTGTCAGTGGCGAGAACTGCGTGCCTGGGTGGAGGCCGAAGAGGGGGGAGAGGTGGCGGTGGCCTGGGGCGGCCTCTTCGTAGTCGAGGCGCCATTCTTGGATTTGGCCGGCCGCGCCGATACGCGGTGGGTGGATTTTGTCGAGGAAGGATTGTGCTGCTGAGACGTCTGGGTCGGTTCCGTCGAGCCCGAGCTCTGATGCGGCTTCGAGGAGGTTGTTGGTGACTTCCCAGGTTATTTGGTCGTCCATTGAGATTCCGAGGTCCATTGCTGCTGAGGAACCGGGGTCTATCCAACTGTCCGGAATGACAAACGTATTCTCTGGTGAGACGGAGGGGCCTGTGATTCTGTACCCTTCGTAATCGAAGGTATAGCACCGGTAGAATTTCACGACGTCAATGAGATACGGGTACACCGTTTCCGAAAGCAGTTTTTTGTCCCCTGTGAACCGATAATGATCTATCAAGTGTGTTGCAATCCATGCTGCCCCCATCGGCCACATGCTCGCCGAGGTATAGTTATCGACTGGCGCCGGGTCGCCCCATAGTTCAAGGTTATGATGGAAGACAACACCCTCGCAGCCATACATGTCCCTGGCCAGTTTGATGCCCCTGAGGTAGGCAACGCCGAATAGATCTAATAGTGGCTCCTGCGTCTCAATTAGGTTCGTCGGTCCCGCGGGCCAGTAGTTCATCTCCGTGTTGATGTTGATAGTGTACTTTCCGCCCCATGCGGCCGTGGTCTGATGTTCCAAATGCCCTGGAGACTTGCGGGTAGGTCAATTTCTGCGTCAGTATTTCATGACGAGGCAACGAGCATATGTCGACCGTAGTTCCAGGCTAGTGTTGCCAGTTCAGGGTCTTCTAGGCCTGAGCGAGCGAGGGCAATCCGCTCGTCTGTAGGTAAGTCTTGAAACTCACTCGAGGAGTTTCCGAGATTGAGTGAGGCGCGGCCGAGGAGACTAGCTGAATCTTCGAGAACCTCACGCTTAATCTCGTCAAAGCCCTTACTGAGGGCGTTCTTCAGCTTGCGGTTGATCTCGGTGTCTATTTCGTCCTGGCTGGTGTAGCGATAATTCGTCTCCGCGTCGAAGAAAACGTCAATTGTTGTGGCGTTTGAGATAGATAGAGAACCATTGGTTACAACAATCTGTGCTACGTGAGGATCAGCCGGAGGACTAGGTAGGTTACTGGGATAAAAGGCGTACCTCCTTCAGCCACAAAGCTTGCCTGTCCACTAAACACGATCGGGCCCTCATCAGCAGAAGCTTTTTGTGCGGTAACATTCGAGGCTCGGGAGAAAGTAGTATCTAGGCTCAAGCCACCCTGTTCACTTGCTGCAAACCTCGCAGCAAGAACCCCGGCTGGAAAGCTAGCGATATACTCCCTCCTACCCGGGCACAGAATCAGCGCTACTTGATCACTGCTTGCAAAACATAGGGAAAAAATGAAAGAGAAGAGGCCAAATAATACTCACGTATACTTCACCCCACCAACAACATACTCAACCCCCACATCCCCCCTCCTGGTATCCAACCACCTCCTATACCCCTCAACCCCATCCTCACCACCCCCATGCCCAAACTTCACCTCCAAATCTCCAAAATAACTAAACCCGCGCATCGTATCAACAGAATGCATCATTTCGCGTTGGGCAAAATCCCCCGCTTCACTAATACTCCCATTAAGCAGCATTTCCCTCGCAACCTGCGGTGTCCGATCCTGCAACGGGCCGTTCCAGATGCTGTTCTCGTTTATTGTTAGGGTTTCATCCTGGAGTCCGCCGTAGATTGTTGCTGCCACTTGCCCGTTTCCGATGGGGAGGACGCCTTCTTCCCAGTTTGTGGGGTTTGCGGGGGCGGTATACCATAGGTGCCGGCTTGCATCGAATTTCGGGAATGCGAGGGTTGGTGATATTAGGAGTGAAAATAGGAGAGGACGGGCGCGCGTTAGGTGGGAGTTGTAAGGCTTCATTGTTATGAATTGAATTTGGGGACTCTTTCTGTAGATAAGGTAGCTCCGTTGCTTCGCTTTGGGGATTGACTACTTCTACGTAAAGAAGAACAGCGAACTGATACCAAGGGCCCCCCCCCCCCCAGCCCCCTTATTTTTGTCTTCCCCTAGCAGCTTTTAATAGTGAAGAAGCCAGTAGTATCATGACATCAATTGTTTTTCCAATCCTACCGGAAGACGGGTATTAGGGTATTTTCTCAGAAAGGCTTTTTGTCGACCCCCCAGGGCAGTCTGTTTGAATCCTTGCTGTCAACCCCGGCGATGCGGAGAAGTTAGGGCTAGCGGGACAGGATCTATTGGTGGACTAATCCGGGGTATGCAGATCAGGGCTTGGACGCCAGCCATGACGCGAGTCATTAAGTATTGCATAGACAACGGGCATCTCGAGGGCGGGCTAAATTACTTTATGTAGAAGATGCCCCAACGCAGATGTGGACTATGCTCCCACATACGTATGGCGCTGGCCTTGGTAGTTATTTGGGGTGGAAGCATAAGGTAGGCATCAGCTGCCTAGGAGAATCTTCGTAATCCTTGCGCACACCTCAGACGATACTCCCCTCCTTCCAATATGGGGAATTGTATTGGTACGGAACTAAATAAAAATATCCTATCGTTTGCAATCTCTCTGTGCGATTTTTCAGAAGAGGACTTTCCCGACAAAAGCTTGCTTGAGAGCTACGGTGGCTAGGGGGCTGCTTGGTCACTGCGAGGTGAAGATGATTATCAGGGCCAAATCTCTCGCTGGGGAGGGGAGCGGGGGAAATTGCTGATACTTCATGAACTAGGGGAATGACTGTAGGCAGCTCTGTAATGCGTCCGTCAGTGTTGGTGATCCGCGGTTGTAATTTGTGGTAGACTATGGCGCGGCTTTTGCTACCTAATATATATTTGCGGTATGTCGGTTCGACGGCGATACACCTCATACCATGAGCTACCCAGCAAGCGACGATACAATCCCACTCAGCTACGCTGGGATGCGGCTATCCTCGTCATAATGAATTATGGCTTCAATCATACGATCTGATGTTTATTTTCATTTTCAGTGGTATCATCTTCGCTGAGCTACCTTATGTATGAAGCAGCCAACGCCATTTCTGTATGCACATCTAGCCGTTTTCGCCGCCAAGTCTATCTCCGAGACGATGTTGCGTATCAAACACCCAGTTGACCAGCAACCGACCAACATCAAGCTCTTCTCAAAGATGGAGTTCGCATCACTCGTCGAGGGTCGATGTAGTGAGAATCGCGCAGAGCTCTGCATCATCTTGAATTCATCCCTCTAGGTTCCTCGCCTCATCACCTTCTTGTATATCTTTCATTCATCAACCTCCCGCAACGTTTTCTCCCTGGCGCAGGGCTGTGACTTGTTTTCGGAGCTCGAGGAAGAAGTCCTTTCCGTTCGCCATTGTGTTGGCTGTGTATTTCGTGACGTTAGTCGCCACGATTCTATATTGGGCAGTTCCGGAGTGTAGGATAGACATACGTTTCGATCCCCAAGGCCCACTTGCACGATTGCCTGCATCCTTTCCTTGAGGTCTGTAGAAGTATGGTCTCGCTGTTGAGGTGTATATTGGATCAGCCACGTAATCGAAACGACATCGTGGGGAACGACTATTGGGTGCGCATACCTCCGGAAACTGCAATAGAGACATCAAAGGTTAGCGACGTGCACTCCCGCAAGCAACAGACGATAACACACCTCTCCTAAGAGCCGCCTTGGCCTCCTCGGCATTGAAGCCTCCGACAGGAATGTGCTGTTCTTGGTCTAATCCCGAAACTTCATCCGCCCAACTAGTTTTAGGTGCATTGTTCTGCTGTCCTCCACGGGGTCCGCTGTGTGCGCTCAACGCTCTGGGGTTCGCGTGCCGCTGTCCGGATTGGCGGTTCTGGTCGAAGCCACGGCCTCCGCGCCACCTAAAAGCAAAATCAGCGGTCGCGTTGACAATAGACAGGAACTGGTCGGCAGGGTAGAGTTACCGGTCATCAGCTGCGCCGCTCATGTTGTAGAACTAAGCTTCGCGAGTAAGCTTGACGCACGAGGGGGTCAACTGGGGAATGCGACTAGTCGGCTGTCAAAGTGTATGGATTGTATGGGGTGACGGGGCCGAGCGGTGGCTGATTACTTATCGGTACCGGTATTACAAACTTGCCGGTCGCGCCCAACCATTGATACGCGGAATTGCGGCCTTACTGCCCCAGGCATGCAGCGCAGGTGATCTGAAGCCGAGACTGACCCACGGGCCGCCTTCTACACGCCGCGCAGGCGATTCCAACAACAGCTTCACAAGCTCCTGTCGCGTGTCGCTTTTCGTGACTCTCCGGCCGTCTATGGACTGGCGCTTATAATACGTTCTGCTCTCCCAGTCATGATTGGCTTTCCCCCTGAACTGGGTCGTGTCTTGCTTTGTTATTTACCACATTGAGCGGGTGTGAGATAAGCAGTGACTGCTTGACAAACACGGATTCATTCGCTATTCTGCTTACTGTCTTTAACAATCGCATAGCCTACATCTCGGTGCAATCCACCTACTCCTACCGCCATGGCGCCCTTTTCCTCCCCGAAACACCGCTCTCCTGGAGGCGGACCGCTGAAGAACGGCTCAAAGGCCCCTCTCCAAGATGTAGGCAATTCCGAAGCTCCAGTCGTCGAGGGTCCTCCTATCAAGAAACGAAAATACGTCCCAGGTGGTCCAGGTGGTGGAGGAAGATACATTGAGATTGAGGTTAGGGAGACACCGAAACAACCAAAGCCGAAGCCGAAACCCAAACAACCCAAGTTGAGCCCAATGAAACGGAGAAACTCTATCTCTCGAACTCGTCAACAGATGAAGGAGAGCGAATCATCCGCGCAACAGCTCCTACCCCCTCCGCCGCCCCCAGTCCACGCCCCAGCCACACCTCCGTCTACACGTCTAAGAAGGGAGAAGAGCCAGACCCGCGGACGGTTTGGTTCGTCCACAGCGGCTGCGCTCGCTTTGCAACAGGGTGACGGGTACAAACCACGAGAGGAGCGAGGATGGGAAGAGTTCCACCCGGAGCTGGATATTGATGCCCAGTTCGCGGTGTTTCCGTCCACGGAGGTGGATCGGCCCCCTCCATCAGCGCATCTTGCCAATATCTTGTCCCCGGACGGTCTAGCAAAAACCAATGAGAACGACCCCGTCGCCGAGTTGATCCGCGCCCATGCCAATGGCTCTGTTCAAACACCGGTTAAGCGAAGGCCGGGACGCCCCCCTCGTCGCCCAGAGGCTATCTTGCAGTCCCTCGGCGTCTTCACTCCACAGCCCAAAGTCGTACCGCCGCCAGGTCCCAATCCTCGCGAGAAGCTAACTTTACCGAAACCCTCATTTCGACTGAAAGACCCCTTCACATTCTATGACCAGCCCGGCGTCGGTCAGCAAAATTACGTGGATCGGACTATGGCTAGTGTCGGATACCAGGAGAGCGACCTGTTTCTCCGCCATGATCGCCGCTTAATTCGAATGCCCGAGGGCTCTCAGGAGGAGGAGGATATCAGTAACCAGGTACCTGGCGAGGGAGAGGTTAATCCACTCACGGGTCGAGTTGAATATGACATGGACGAGCAAGACGAGAAATGGCTGGAAGAGTACAATATGAAGCGACGAGAGGATCAGTTTGAGCCAATAAAACCGGCGGTCTTTGAGATCACGATGACAAAGATTGAGAAGGAGTGGCACAGTCTTGAGAAACGTATTCCAAAGCCAAATCCGAAGCCCCCGCAGACACATCGTCCTCGATCAAGCTCGGCGGCTGCTGTCAATGGTGAGACCACAGGGTCCGGCGAGGATCAAGACACCAAATGTGCTATTTGTGATGATGGCGATTGCGAGAACGCAAATGCAATTGTGTTTTGCGATGGCTGCGATCTCGCAGTGCACCAAGAGTGCTATGGTGTACCTTTCATTCCCGAGGGTCAGTGGCTGTGTCGCAAATGTCAGCTTATAGGCAAAGGATCGCCGAACTGCATCTTCTGTCCGAACACCGAAGGGGCATTCAAGCAGACAGCTACTTCGAAATGGTCGCATCTTCTATGCGCCATATGGATTCCCGAAGTATCTATTGGCAATCCGTCTCTCATGGAACCAATCACGGATATCGAAAAGGTGCCCAGGAGCCGTTGGAAGCTGCAATGCTACATTTGTCGCCAAAGAATGGGCGCATCCATTCAATGCAGTAATAAGAACTGTTTCGTCGCTTTCCACGTTACATGTGCGCGCAGAGCACAGCTCTATTTGAAGATGAAGTCTGGTCACGGAAACCTAGCTGTGACGGATTCACACCTTCTCAAAGCTTTTTGTGATAAGCACGTTCCACCGGAATGGCGCCGCGAACATGGTACCGACGCTGCCACAGCTGAGGCCATTGAATTTTACCGTACCACGATGCAAGGCCGACGCTGGGGCGACAGCCAAGCTGCCGCTCTCTCATTGGAACCTGCTCATCCTCTTGGCGGCGATCCGGACGACGAAGACGGGCACCGCACCCATACGCCGCGCATCACTCTTACCGTTGGAGGCAACAAACGGAAGCGGCCCACTGCACCTCGTACCATCTGGAAGTTACCATCCGGTGCTCCTGTCATTCCCCAAGTTGTTCTCAATTCCGTCGTCTCATCACTTCAGCGCTTCAGTGTTCGGCAAAGAAAGCAGTATGCTGAGGACGCCTGCAAATACTGGACCCTTAAACGCGAGGCGAGGCGAGGCGCAGCCCTACTCAAGCGTCTACAGCTGCAACTGGAAACGTTCTCTTCTATGGAGATGACCCGAAGGGATTATACTGCCATGGGACCGACCGGTGGCAAGAGACTACAAAGGCGCATCGAATTCGGAGAGCGGTTATTCCACGATCTGGGTCAACTAAAGATACTCTGCGATGAGGTCAAGAAGCGTGAGTTGGAGAAGTTGAAAGATGCTGAAATGCTTCGGAGCATTGTGGACAACGTTTACTTCCCAATCTTCCCTCTGCTCTGGCCCATCTTCGAGAAGGCTCAAGTGTAAGCACCTTGTTTCTCTGAATTCAAGTTCACTGCTAATCCACTCCTAGACTCGACAGCAAGGGTATTTTCAGGCTAGGTCTTTTCGCGATTCGCAAAAAGCTGGAGCAACGCTACTACCCGTCGGTGTCATCCTTCTCCGCCCACCTAGCCAGTGTTTTCACATCGGAGATTGGTGTCCAGCCAGCTGGGGATACCGCTGAGCTCCAGATGCAGATCAGTGGGCGTGCTCCCGAGCTTAGCCTGGAGCAGCGAGAAAAGAGAAAAATGGCGAAGCGCATTATCAAAGCTATCCAGCCAGCACTTGAAGATGCTATTCGCAAAGAGAGCGAACTAAACCGTCAGCCCTTTGAGCAGGAACTCAAAGATTTAGATACCATGCTAGGCGATAGCGTCTTATCGGGGAGGGGCTCTGAGGTTGATGCTGGGGAGCGCGTTGAGGACGAGACTGATGAGAAGCCTGGTCCCATTGGCGATGATACCGATAAGATGGATGTGGAACCCGATTCTACGACCAAGTCAGAGCCCAAAGAGGAAGCACCAGCAGGCACAACAGAGACGGCCATTCCCGAGGCCGACAAGCTGCAAGCACCACAAGACTCTGAAATGCAGGATGCGGAGGCACCTACGATGTCTGAGAATGTCCCAGCCGAGGTCCCGGCCACAAACGACGCTACCTCTACACCAGTCCAGCCTCCGAACGAACCTCAACCGGCTCACGCGCCTGAAGAGACTGGTGAACCTGAAACAACGACCCCACCCAAACAGGCGAATGAAGCTCCGCAAGTGCCGCTATCGCCGCCAGCTCTTCATGGTGATCAGCATCACTTTTTATCCCAGGGAGGCATCCAATGGTATATGCAGCCGTTCGATCCTGTGGGCACCACAATCCATGAGGAAAGGTGGACAGGTCGAGAGATCATGCGTGGTTTGAGTGAGGAGCTGAGCGAATTGGATGAAGAGGAACTGAACGACCTCGTGGACGACGATGACCTGGAAGACAGTGCTGCAGGTGCAAATGCCGGCGCCGGCGCTTCCACCAACGGCGCCCCGAACAGCTCAGGCCCGGAGCAAGGGGTGAAAGTGCATCAGACTCGGCGACGGTGGCGTGGCTTCAGGTGATGCTTGCTTACTACGGATGCTTTAATTGCTTCATTTTACACTTTACATGTTGAGTACATTTTACCATAAGTATGGAGGACGGGCGTTCGATGGATATTCAACTTTTCCAAGACAGCTTTATTTTCATTTGTATGGCTTTTATATAGCATAGTCGGCATATGGAGTAAAATTATCATTGGTGTCTCTTTCAATTAGTCGTCTGTGTTGTATCTTTTTCAACTTTGCCCGACCTCGAGGCGTCGTGGCGTACAGGTAGACTTGGCAGCCTTACTTTCCTGGCACCAATAGCGCAAGAGCCGCGTGGTTCTGGACTTGAACTGCCCGCTTCACCGCCTTCAAGCCTGAGGTGTCGACACTCTGTTTGCACCCGGATCCGAGTATTCCTCCTCCCTTTCATCATCACCTTCACCTCTCTCTATCTCATCCCTTCTTCCATCTCCCTTCCCCTTCTCTCCTCTTCTTTTTCTTTCTTTCTACTCTTCTTCTTTCAAACCAGCAGCAACTTCGTAATCTCTACTCTAGTTGCCTCTCGATCATCTCTTCTGAGGTATTTGCTCCCTGTGTCTGTGGCGGAATTTTCTGCGCCTGACACGAACATCGCCGCGCTCTTGTGTTACGCGCGTTCCTTCCGTGTTATTCGGTCTCTAATACCTGGCGACTCTCAGCTTATTGCATCTCTTCCTTAACAACCGTCACGATGTCTGCCGAATACGATCACGAGAACGGTCGCTACGATGGTATGTCAACTTGCGTTGCCCCAGCACCAAACTCGATGTGCTTCTCGACCACAACTAACACATTCTCTCTTCAGACGAGCCTCGCTTCGCCCGCGACCGTAGCGCCTCTCCTCGTGACGAGCCGCGCACTGACCGCGCTCGCAGCCGTTCCCCCAACGGTCGCCTTGACGAGCGGTATGTCGCCTTTTTTGGTTTTGTTCATGACACTGTTCCGCTGTAATCATCTACTAGACGGACATTGTGCTGACAGTATGCTTTCAGTGGGCCCATCGATCCCCGCAAGCAGCTTGATGATGAAGAGGGTGCTGTCAACACCGGCTCCAACCTCTTCGTTACCGGCATTCACCCCCGTCTGACTGAATCCGATATCTCGCGTCTTTTCGAGAAGTACGGCGACGTCGACAACTGCTCCATCATGGTTGACCCTCACACTAAGGAATCTCGTGGTTTCGGTTTCGTCAACATGGTCACTGCTGAGCAGGCAGATGCGGCCAAGGAGGGCCTGCAAGGTGAGGTTATCGAAGGCCGTACTCTCAGCATTGAGAAGGCTCGTCGTAGCCGTCCCAGAACCCCTACTCCCGGCAAATACTTCGGACCTCCCAAGCGTGGTTAGTTTTTCTTTTCAACCTACATATTGCCATGGCTAATATCATATCAGAGTTCGGTGGTGGACGCCGAGGTGGCCGTGGCGACCGCTACGATGACCGCCGTGGCGGCTACGGTGGCAACTGGCGTCGTGGTGGTGACGACTACCGCTATGGCCGCTACGACTCGTACAGCGACCGCCGCGACTACGGTGGCCGTGATTACCGCGACTATGGACGTCGTGACTATCGTGATGACTACGCTGGTGGTCCTGGTGGTGGCAGTGGTGGATACCGCGGTGGAGCTGACCGCTACGCTTCCGGCGGCCGTGAGGAACGGTACGGTCGTGATGAACGCCGCGATGATCGTCGGGGTGACGAACGCCGTGGCTACTATGACCGTGATGCTAACCCTCCCAGTTATGGCCATGGTGCTCCTTCTCGCGATCCTTACGCTGGTCGTTCTTACGAACCCCGTGGCGAAGATCGGTACGCCGGAAGGTAGGTCGAGAATCTCGCCAGCATATCCATTCAACGCCTCCCGCATAGGCAGGATCGCATACGATTCAACCTCTTTCCTATGTCGCTTTTTTCGATAATTTCCCCTTTCTCCCCTTCCTCCTTGTCATTAATGCTGTACCCCCTTTTGCTTCCCTTTTATGTTCCTCGGTATGATTTATTTTCGATTTCCTCGGATGGCATGATTCGTTGAGTTTCATCTCGACGAGTCAACGCTTGGGCGTCATTTATGTTGTTAGCTGCGGAAAAAAGTCGTCTTCGAATTTACGTATCCTGTCGAGCGGGCTCGGAACATCAGCTTGGCGGCCATTCGATTGTTTCCGTTCCTGCAGCTGGAACCTGGGACAAGACACGAAACTCAGAATCGACACCATCAGACGCGGGCAGATGTTTTTATGTTATTTCGCTCGATACACCGGAATCTATGGCGGCAGGGAAGTGCAGGATTTTTTATTAACGTTGTAATTCCCCGGATTGTCAGATGGGTCAACACTCTACATTTTCAGCTCTTTCAGCTTCACCGGAAATTGGTCGTTATCTCGCTAGTCAGCTGTTCGCCTTTGCTATCGTCTTATACAACATTTTCTACGTAACGACTCGATTGTATTCGGCCAGGAAACACATAAAATCTGTCTTCAGGCCATCACACTTGCATGCCACTCTCACTCGCCCTCAATCATCCTCTCAAGCAAGCACACGACATGGAGTTCGCCAGTCCGCCATACCGTTGTTTGTGCCTGTAGTACCAGCCAGCGAGGACCACCGCTTCCGCCATAGATTCGAGCACACTCCAGGCAGGTTCAACGTAATCCGGATATCAACATCAGCTCACCTCACAACTTCATCTTCCCCTTCAATGTTGCGGCCATGAATCTTGGAGAAGGTATGTCATGATGGCAACTGCTAATCCAGCTCCAGCTACCAACCGACCTCTATTTCTTGAAATTAACCCGCGACCTGTGTACGGTAGTCGATGGTTTGTTTATTGCTCGTCTTGGCTTCGAGGGGGCGCGTCTATGATTATGGCGTAACTGGGGCGCTTAAGGCCGCTAATTCCAGCGCTAGTGCACTGCATTTCATTGCAGCCAAGCCTGCTACAATGCTTCACGGTTCTATTCGCCGTCAAGATCGCGTATAAGATTGAGATGCCGCCTTTCTGCGTCGCGCTAACTGTCGCTTCCAGTACTTGCATATATTTTGTGCTTCCGTACATGTAACTTTCAATATTGATAACCTCTTATTTGAGCTCAAGGTTAACAGTCATCTACCTAGGAATTCTATCATACATTTGATAATATCCAGCTTTATCAACGGCGGTGCAAGTTTCAAGTACGCGTGCATCAGCCGGCTCCTTGTTCCGACATCTGCATAGCTTAGTTCTCTTCACGTATATCTCCCTTTCGTGAAGCATGAAAGGCACAACCGTAACGTAGCAACGCGCCAGATGCCTATATAGCCTAGGGTGCACAAAACCCACGGCTGCGCGAGAGCAGGCACGCAAACGTCATCATTAGACGAGATATGGGAGGAGCAAAATGCGTCGCGCTCCTCTCGGCGAGAGAATCAAAAAGCCGCGGTCGAACGCTTTCCCTGACCCCATGGCCAGTCGCAGAGGGTTTGTCACGCTCCCAGGGCTCCTCATAAACAGATTCAACGGATCGATAAACCCCAACCTAAGTAAGCCAGCCTACTCAGGCGCCTTCCCCGACGTCCCCTGCCCCTGACCCTCAACCTCATTACTCTTCTGAATGAGAAACTCGCCCAGCACGCGTAGCGGGTTCGCGGGTCTAATATATAACCGATTAACACTCTAAAATACTAATCTAGAATGGAATGGGAAACATACTGCTCCCTCGTAACCCCCTTCATCCCCTCCAGCAAATACGGCACGATCTTCTCATTCATGTACACGCGCGCCGGGGCGCCGCCGGGCCGGACGGGGTTCCCATTGCTTGCGTTTGGGTTTGCAACGGATGTGCTTGATACTGCGGCAGGTGCCGGTGCCGGGGTCGGAGTGTTTGCTGCGCCGCCAGTTTGGGCGGGGTTTGGGGTTGTTAGGTCGTGGGCCATGATTGTTGTTGTTGGTGGTGGTATTGGGGGGGTTGATGTCGTGACCGGTGACCGTGCGGACGCTGGTGGTGGGACTGCGTCGGTGGGGTTCGCGTAGGGGTCAAAAATTTGATGGTCTGGGTGGGATTGGAGGGTCCTTTGAGTTTGTGTCTGTGTCTTGGAAGGATGGTGAGAAATATGGATTCGTGGATGAGAGAAGATGGAGGGAGGAATAGAGAATGAAGTCAATTGTGGAATAGAGGTGGCAGTATTTTGGAGTGTCCGGGCGGAGGCAAGGGCGGAGAGTGAATGGGAAGTATGGATGAGGGGCGCAACTTACTGGAGCGTTGTCGGTCATGGTGGTGGGAGAGTTATATATACAATAGTTGCAAGCAAGATTAAGGCAGGTATATGATTAGATGTCCTGGTGTTTGTCTAATAATTATTCCCTGCAGGCCAACGTCAGATGGTGTTTAGCTTCCCCTCCTGTTCTTTAATTGCTCACGTGACCTCGTGTCCCCCCGACACGTGTTCACGCATCGCTTCACGCTTCGAGTCGGGACGAACAACAGCGGCAAGTATCAAAGTTACTGAGAATCTGTCCGTTAATATTGGCTTATCCTCTTTATAACTGTCTGCTTTAAGTTTTCCTTCTGCATGTTGGAGATTTCAGGGCAGATGTCTTCTATCCCCAGCAGAAACATATATCGATAACGCGCTTTTACCGATGCCCTTCTCAAACTTGATCGTCCCATCGCTTATTCTTCCCACACAATGTCCCTTCTGGACTACTGGGATACGAAACGTGCCCCCGTAAAGCGTCGAAAGATCGAACCACAAGTTTCTACACCCAAACCCAAGCCCAAGCCCAGGCCGCGGCGAGAAAGCGAGAAAATCTCCGAATCCTCGGGTTCCTCCCCATCAGACGATAGCCCAGACTTCAAGACCGAGCCTTCGATACCGTTCGCTTCCGTCGATGGAGGACCATTGAAGGATGACGGCGGTGTTCCTCCAAGTAGTCAGACGGATCTTGAATCTGCCCTGCCTACCATCGCAACCGACGCCCACGCAATAGAGAAGTATGAGTCCTCGCAGAAAGCGGAAGCGGAGGACGGGGAGGAGAAAGAATTGTCACTGCAAGAGAGGATGCGAGATGGTAAATGGCGGAAAGGGAAGAGCTCTATCTACGTTGATGCGTTCAACCTGGCGCTGGAAACAGTGCTAGATGAGGAGGCGCATCTCTTCAGTGAAGTGGAGAAGGAGGTGTTTCGGCATTGGAGGGAGTTGTCGTATGAGTCGCAGTACTTGTACGTCTTTCTATCTGCTCCTCCGGGCAAAGTATTGTGACTGACTGTGTTAGATATGTCCGCCTCTTTCTGCGCAAGACTTCCGCGTGGCACCGTGTCGATCGACTTGGCTACTACTCGGATATTGCTAACGTTCCGTCGGTTGTCTCGGACCTAAAAAAGACAAGAGCGTTGTCTGCTTCTGAGGGCTGTGATGAAGACGGCTCAGTGGATACTTTGTGCAGCGATCTGGATCTGGATGGCGAGTTTCGGTTCGCCGATACTATCGATCAGATCACGACCGTGGAAGAAGCGTCGTCGCTTCTCCTGCTTCTCCGACTGGATGAACTAAAGGTCGTCGCGAAAGAGGCCAAAGTCCAGGGAAAGAACAAGCACGAACTAGTCACCGCTTTGCACAAATCGAGCCAGAATCAAACAGGGCTTGGGTGGAGCAACGCCTCGAACACAAACCGGGAAGAGCAATTCGTCAAGAAAATCTTGGATTACACAGGAGACTGTATCCGGCTTGCATCGGGCCCTTATGCACTCTTCGAGCGGGTCCATCTTGTATTCTATCGCTCTACGGAGTGGACCGAGAAATCCCTCACCACTATCATTCTTGCCAAGATATCCCGCAAGAACTTCCCAGAGTACGTCGTTTGCCGCTCCAGCTCGATCTTCCCATCTAGAGAGATTCTCTTGGAATTCGAATCCGCTCTACGAACCCAGTTCCGAATAGACAATGTTCTCGAGTTCAACGGGGCGCCGACGAGGGAACGACTAGAGGAGATCAAAGATCTCGCATACAAAGTCTATCCTCGGTGGCGGACCCTCCTCGAGCAAGAGCAGCAGAAGGAAGATACTATCTACGAATGCGGCGAAGGCGCATACCTCCGCCGCTTTTCGCCAGCCTGGGTATACACCAGAATTCTGCACAAAGGCCTTCACCCCCTTGGCCGGTCCAAGGAGTACAAAGAGGAACACAGAATATTGTCCGAACTACTCGCCCAGCGGCTATTCCATCCCGCTCGACGCGGCGCATGGTACCAGCGCAAAGCCCTCCTAGAAGAACACTACATGGCCACCCTAACACCCACGGAAGGCCGCAACGAAGAAGCTCAAAAGAAGCACTGGAGACGGATTGCCCTAAGAACGTGCGAAAAGGGCCTCGAAGACACAGCTTGCCATCTAATCTACCACTATGATCTCCAGAAGCGCATCCAGAAGCTCGAGAAAGCGCTTAAAGTTGTTAAGCGGGAGCAGCATGACTTTGGGCACGTCAGGCTCGCTAAGCCGGGGGTACGGACGGTTGAGGGTATCCAGATTGTGCGCGAAGATTCGCCGGCTCGAAACACACCCGTCTTCAAAGATAACAGTAACAATAACAGTACCGATGACATGACCACACCCACGCCCAAACGCAGCGGGCCCACCATCTGGCTCGACGAACTCGAAGACGGCGAAGAATGTCGCGTCGAAACCATGTGTCTAAGCTGGTACCGCCATCACGGCTGGAAGGGATACCACTCTGAGGGTGGGATCCTACGAACTCTCGTAAGTCATCACCGACCACCCAATCGTCGACCAACTAATAAGAGTCCAGTTTGCCTACCTCTTCTACGACATCCTCTTCACCTATATCCCAAACGTCTTCCAAACATCCTTCCAAACATGCCCCCTAGACCTACACACAGACTCCTTCTACCCCTCCCGACTAAGTCTCATAAACCACCGACTCGTATCCATAACAAACGGCTCCGCGCTCTCCCTCATCTCATTGGTCCACGAAACATACTCAGAATCCCAACCCTGTGCAATAGGCCTTGACTGGTCCTTCCCCCTCCCAGACCTCCTCGAGATCGCAAGTTGCTTTTCCGGCGAGGCTTTAGCGGCCATATGCAAGATCATGTGCGAGGAGTACGCGGCGAGAGGAAGCGGGGTACCGGATTTGTTTCTGTGGAGTGTGGAGAGAAAGGAGGTTTGTTTTGTGGAGGTTAAGAGTGTTAATGATCGGTTGAGTGATACTCAAAGGCTGTGGATTCATGTGCTTCTTGGGGTGGGAGTTAGGGTTGAGCTTTGTAATGCGGTCGCTAGGGAGGTTAGGAGGGTTTGAGTTTGGGGTTTGGATTTGGTTGCTTGGTGTTTTGGGGTTGGGATGGATGGGTTGGGATCGTTGGATACTGGGGCTTTGGGCCGTATATACTTTGGCATCTCTGCGAATGGTTATAATCGTAACATGTCGATAGATGTACATATTTGAAGCACTGGACATAGACACTATTACACTAGACAGTCCATAATCTACGATCTACGTATGTTAAAATTTAGAGCAGGACAAGAGACTTAAAATGGGTATTTATTGGGTATTTAACTTTTATTTCATTTAATTCTCATCAACTCGCGGCAACAGATCTAGCTAATAAGATAAACCCATCACCAATGGAATCGACACCGCTTCTCCCATCCAGGACTAAGCTATCCATTTCGGGACAATCAATAGCCAGACGGAGTGTAACTTGAACGGCGCGACCCGTCGAGAACCCAACCAACACACAACCTGTCGAAGACAAGATACGCTTAAGCAACAAGGGTGCTGGCAGTAGCGCTCTCGTACTTCCAGGTAGGGGGGAGGACACCGACGGTCTTGTAGTAGCGGGACAGACGGTGGATACGGGACTCGATGAGAATGAGGCGGAACTTGGAGTCCTTGTCCTTGCGGTTGCGCTCGAGGTGCTTGCGGACGGCGACGGCCTGGAACACACAATAGTGGTTAGCGCTTGGTTCGAAGGTGGTTTGGGGGAGTAATTGGTTTTTGGTTGGCAGCTTACCTTCTTGATGAGGTGGTACAGGTCCTCAGGGATCTCGGGGGCAAGGCCTGTGGGACATCACTCTGTCAGTCTGGGACCAAGCAGAGGCATAACCGCGGCTGCGTGAAGCAGACCGGGTGGCTTCCTACGATCGGTGCACTGGTGATGTTGTGGATGGGATTTCGCGCGAATGTGAAAACTTGGACCAGAGACAGCTGGACCAGAGAAGTCGCATCCGCGTAATTTCAATCGCCATCATCCTTTATCCAACCCAGCGCAGCGCACCGCCTACTCATTCTGAGAAAGGGTGATTCGGGTATATCGTACCGTTCGACTTCAGGATGCGGAGGATCTTGTTACCTATTCATCTCATTAGCCCAAAACCCTTCAAAACCTCCCATCGACAACTCCAATGGCTCAAACATACCAGTGACAGTCTTAACCTGAGCAACACCGTGGGAGTCGCGGAGGACGACACCAATCTGGGAAGGCGAAGCACCCTTACGGGCGAGCTTGCAGATGTGGTCGACAACCTGGTCGGGGGTGATCTTGACCCAGGGAGCGGGGGTGCGAGAGTAAGGGAGAGCCGAGGAGGCAATACCCTTTCCCTTGGAGTGAAGACGACCCATTTTGCTTGAGTTTAGGGGTGTGTGTTGTCGAGGACTGGTGTCGGACGGTTGTGGTTGGCGATGCGGTCGAAGCAGGAATCGGAGACAGATGGTTTTTTGTGGTGGAGGAGAAATTCAGTGTGGGGACTGAATCAGGTCACGTGGAATGGAAGAGGTTGTGGGTCACGTGCGTGGTTTCGCTTAGCTAGCTTGAGTTTTCCATGGAGTCGGGACAACTTTTTTTTCTCGGCTCCGTTAGAAGCTGTCGTTTTGTTTCTATCCTCACTGCAGAGTTTGTTTTGTCGCTTTTCAGTTCAAGGATCCCTTATGTCGCGGCTAGATGTTACGCGTTCGTCACAGGGATTATTCTGTGACTCAAGCGAAATTGAGATACGCTTTGGACTGCGCTGCGTAGTAAAGCTCAAGGTAAACTCCCACCTCCCCAACACCCTCTACCTACCCGCATACTCGACTCTTTTATGATGAAACATCACCTTTTTTTTATTCTATTTCTGGTACCTCTTATGTCAGGGTTAGATCCTTGTGGTTGAGCCCGATGATCTAAATGGACTTCTGATCTCGTCTTGTTCTGGCTTTGTTTACTCGGCTGCTTGTCGCGACGCATGGCTAATTGCTTGAAGTTTAGATAGGGTTCGATCCACTCGACCGGGTACCCATACGTGCCAGAAGCCGAAGTACGGTGTCTTCGCTGCAGATAGCATAATGTTAATGGAACATCTTACACTACAAACTCATCCACCGCCGAAGCTTTTCTCGTGCCCATGCACATCTAGATCACCGTATGGACGCTGGTTGGGCACAGATACTCGACTACGTCCAAGTCTTTGAGCTGGTATGCGCAATTAGACTCCCAGCGCATCGTTCGCACTCTGGCTGTCGGCTAGCTGCGGAGTAGCCGGTCCTTGTAGATCCCAGACCACGGTTACCGGCCACAGGCTCTCGGTGGCCGAGCCACGACAGCTCATGAATAATATCTGTGTCCGCAGGCAGTTTAAGTCGTCAGTGTCGCGCACGATGCCGAAACAACATATCGATGTACCAGGTACAACCTGGGAGCTACATTGTAAGATAGACATGTGGTGTATTGAACTTCATCACCGATCCAGGGTCCCCTGCCAACGTGTTCGATAGAGCAAGACGCAGGTGCGAATTATAAGTTAGCACTCTGCAGTACTCCGTATATCACACCGCTGCTCAGCGCAGCAATCGAAACCACCAGGCCGGACTCTCGGGATCATGCTGCGTATGCAAGAAAGCGCACGCATGAACAGCTCATCAGCCATCTCCTGCAGCCCTGTATAAGATAGGATACCCTTGATCTGGTCTTGGTCTTTGCGGATGCGGAATGCGGAATGCGGAAGGTCTGTGCTGAGGTCAGTGCAGGAACCTTAGGGATTTCGTGCTTTCTCATCGATATCCAGACTGCAGGCGGCATATCCTATGTGTGACCGAGGTGATTAGCCGGCATACTTGCAGAGGGACCTGTATATCGATGACGACAGCTCAGGCCGACCCCTCTCAACATCGCTCTTCCATGACCGAGCCCTGCAGGATCCCAATAGTGAGGTGGGCCCGGGAAGGTTTGCTATGGTCGATGATGCGTGCAGCAATAAGAGCGGTGGCTAGCTATGATGGCGGAACGGGTCCTTGGGTTTTGATCATCCTTAGTGACCAGTCCCTGGGCGAGAAAGCGACGAGCGAAAGATCGAGCGAGGTGTACCCCGTAGGTTAATGCTATGTGCAGGATGCGATCTGGCTCAGCAACTCGCTCAAGTACGAGACGTCGATAGGCGTGCCCAGAATGCCCAGTCAGCGCGGG
Organism: Aspergillus undulatus; assembly: GCF_047715775.1. Lineage (NCBI taxonomy): Eukaryota > Fungi > Ascomycota > Eurotiomycetes > Eurotiales > Aspergillaceae > Aspergillus > Aspergillus undulatus. Next base: position 22,497 of record NW_027396639.1, read on the forward strand.
GATGAGCATGTATAATATCAACCGACCATACAATATCGCCGTTCATCTGCATGCTCAACAAAGGCAACTAGACCCGAACCTGAGAGACAACCCGACCTCGTATAAGAGCCCTCATTCCAGGTACAAGTATCGTCTCGTAAAGACACGAGCTGAACAGAACCCCACCCAGCCGTTGGTATCTCAACCGGTATCTTTACGCGCAGAGACGGTACAGAATTGAGCTGAGCGCAATCCAATGACAGCAGCGTGTTGAAGGAAAAAGGCAAAGCTGACGAGTCCCACGAGCTGCAGTCACGTTAACGACAGACCTATGGTGGCGCGAGCTGGGCTTGCCTGCAGAACCAACAGGTCTCACGGTCACGGCCTACCCCGAGAGTCTGGTCTTGATTGGCTGGCTGGGGATGTGATCTTGCCGACCGCGCTTATGCGTCGTCCATACAGACGGGATATATCGTATGCAGCGGTGCTGAGGTGGGAGGTAGAATTGCGGAGGATCGACGAAGAAACCGCCTGGCTGATTGCGATAAGATGAGATGAGATCTTGGGAAAGTGACTGGGGGCTGTTCAGTGTTGGTATGTCAGCCTGTCAACTCGCGAACTTAGAGATTCCAAAGTACCGAGATTTTAACTGGTGAGTCAATCTCATTGTCTTATCTCGGTCATTTCAACAATATGTCGGTGCAGGGTTTATCGCTTTCATTGGTTGCTGATTCCATGTTCCCAGGCGAAGAATGTAAACAGAGTCCTCCGTTCTCCGTTGCAGACCGCATCAATCCTATCAGAGCATCTTGGTCTATAAATTCGGTGGGAATCTGTTGGCTCATGCAAGACGATAATGTCGAGAACATGATAATTCATGATCAGCTTTGAGTGTTCGTGGAGTCAAACGAAAGTAAACTCATCGCCAGGCGATCGAATCCCTTCCGCTTCTCAGGCACGAATGTCGGTGTCTCCGATGGCCACAGCCTCATTGATCCACTGACGGGTCTACAAAGTCCTCGTATTGGCGTCGCAAATTCCTGAAGGCAAAAACGCCGCATTAAATGAGTCAAAATACTTGCTCGGGTCGAAAGGTTGTGCAATCAAACATCACAGAGGGATACCACTGGTTTGGAGATCGGGTAATGCAAGAGTCATGCAACATCATCTAAGAGCAAAAGCGAATCCAGCCCGATGGCCGCTAGATTTTCGGCGAATATGTTCGTTGATGAGCCATCGATAGAATGACGGGGATGATACTGCACTGAACATCTCATCGAGGCTGATTAATGTCATGCTTACTGCGGAGTATAGACAGGGCCCGGAACAATCCAGAGTGATGGATTGATAGTCGAAATATATTGTGGCTGTCGCAGGGTCTCGACCGTTACACTAAGTTGATTGCCCCTCGGGTCGAACTCGAACCCAAGCTGATATTGATAGATGAATTCGTGATTGCGGCGAAAAATGTATCATACTGAGATTTACAGTTCTGTCTTGGCAAATCCTGCGCTTAGAATTAGATTGCGTGGCCACCGGACCTTTTAGCTGGTACCTGAAATAGATTCCACGTGCACGTTAACAGCCTTGTCGTATTTGGAGACACCGCTGCGATATCGCAGTCACCATTATTGTTCGTATGCAGTCAGGTAGCAGACGTCAGAATCATCGGATCAGCAAAGTCAAAATACTGACGGTTTCCAGAGCAGAAATTGCAGGCGTTTCAGTGCCATGGACAGTACTTTGGACAGGTGAAACAATTAGACAAGCTGCGATCGGCACTGCTTCTGTGTTTCGAGAAGCACAAAAATGTACAATGCCGATAATCGTTACTTGATTGCGGCAACGGTCTAAATTGATTTGAATTTTGGGAGTAGCTGGTCCCCTGGAACGACTGAACCACTTCCGCGAACCCTAATTCTACCTGGTCGTTACGGTCGTTCCATGGTTGTCCATGGCCAATAAAGGCACAGGAACGCTGATCGAGCACGCGCGTAGGAAACTCTCTTGGGATTTAGTCTCACTGCGAACACAATATGCGGCTCTTGCATGATGCAGCAATGTTCCTGATTCAGGTAGCTTCACAGAACTATGCTCTGAAGAGCGGTCGGTGACGTACGGAAACCCGCTATCAGCATTGTTGATGAAGATCTAGAATTTGATTTTGCCAGCCGAGGTGAGACCTTACGCGACAGCATTGACCAAAAGCTGAAGCGATCATCGACACCACCATACGTGGAAACTCGAGGATGGCGTAGCCGTACCGACGTCGACCCGCCGAGTCGGTGGAGGAAACGCAGGACTAGGGCTAGGACGCCTCACAGTGGATCAAGCTGCTTCAGAATGCCTGTCACCCCATGGACCATGAAGCAGGGCCATACCGGGACCAGGCCATGAGAGTAAAATGCAAATAAGGATTAATCAGAATTAAGAACGAGAACAAAGAAGATAAAACCCCCAAGGCCAACGGTCATCATTCGTCCGAACGCATTGCAGCCGTCACACGAGCCGAGCTGACAGACGCAGCCATGCGCCAGTGGCCTCGTGCGCTGGGTCGAGGACAAGGCATCAGGGGCAAGGTTGCAGTAGCCGCAGCCCGACTGGCTGTGGTGAGGGAGGCGGCCGAAGTTTATGCGGGCGACAGCTTCAATCAGCACTTGAGCACTGCATGGCGGAGGCGCTAGGCCGGGCCGTGATACTGTTCCTGGTCTAGCTGGAGGCGAGTGGAGGGGACGAGGGGGTGGATGGCCTGACGGAGCCGCGAATCCTTGTCAGCAGCGGGTAACGAGAGCTGGACTCCTGGACTGTCGGGGTCACTTACTCGAGGCCTCGGATTTGGAGAACGGATTCGCGGAGCAATAGCAGACAGGATTATACGCTGCAAGGTTGGTAAATTTCCGGTGTTCTGGTCAGTGCATTGGCTGATCCTTAGTGTCCGTGAAGCTCGCCAGCATGCTTTGTGTTATACTGAATATAAGGGACGGGGGCTAAATCGATCGCGGACGGTAAATCGTGGAGAGAAATTGACAGCGAACCTCTTTCGATGCAGTGGGCCAGTGACAGGATGAGGATGAAGATGAGGTGGAGGAGAGTGGAAGCGGGCTGTATATTACCAGTAAGAGTGGTACGGTACGATACGGTACTGACATGCTGATCGTGATACTCACGCTTCTCTCCGGCTGATTGGAACTCCACGAGCCTCTAGTCTACACTCCCCTGCTCTGCCTGCTCTCTTCTCTGCCTGCACCCCCACCTATCACTCGCTCCCCCTTGATGCCAAGTGTGTCTCCGCCTTTGTCTCGAGGGTTCTTTGTGCATCCCTCAGCCCAATCAGCTGCATCCAGAGGCAAATCAGTCTCAGTGGGTGAACGGGCCTCTACCTTGCTCATCCGTCCCACCGAACTCTCTTTTCCTAGAGATGGACTCCGTTCTATATCTGGCCATGGCTCGCCCCTCCCCTCGTTCCCACGCCTGTTTCCCGTCCCTTCCGCTCGTTGATGCGATAACTTGAACAATATCAACATCACAGTTGCTGTTCAATCGCAGTGTGCACGGCTGCGAGCCTCTGCGACGAGGCCTCCAGCCTGGTTTTCATCGAGTACAGTGCCTAGCTAGGATATGATTAACGCGCCTCTCGTCGCATTGCCCACCGCTACGTTTCAAGAACTTCAATAGTGATACTCGCAACATGTCTAACGCCACTTTGAATGGAGGCTGTCCTGCTCCATACTACCAGGAATCGCTTTTTGACGATGGTGGATGTGCGTTGTCCCTCAATCCCATGTACTTGACCCCACTGACCGCGGTTTATAGTTATGGAAGGACGTTTCTGCCAGGTAACGCCTACACCAGCCGGCAATGTTTCCTGCTGCCTTCCATGTCCACAAGCTTCGTGGATGTATGGAGATGGTATGGTCCCTCTGACGGCCTCTGCTGCTTTTACTAATGTCGTGGTTAGATATCCAGGAACAAACGAGAATCGCAAGCTGGGTCTCCGTCGCCGTATTACCTCTTTGCATCTTCCTCCTCATATCATACGCGGTACTGCCAGCAAAGCGAACGCACCGTCACTACTTGAGTATCTGCTTTACCCTCGGCATCTGCTGCATGCAAATCGCATTCATTATTCCCCTCGGGACAAAGCCAGAGCAATGCTACAATGAAATAACCCCGCGAGACATGCACTCGAGCTTGTCATGCGCCTTTACCGGCGCAATGCTTCTTTTCGGTGGATGGGTGGTCGTGGCTTTCAGTTTAATCCGCACAATTGCTTTCCACCTTCAAGTATGCTGGGAAGTGGTTCTCGGCCCAAAGTTTATGTGGGGTGCCTTCATCACCGGTCTGGGGATACCTGTCATCGGAACATCCATCATGCTTGTTCTAACGGGGGTATCATTTCGATTTGGAGACGTCTGCCACATCAACATCGAGAAAAGTCTGGAAGACTATTGGATACCTATCATTGCATTCTCGGGCGCGTCTCTAGTCATGCAGTTCACCACCATGGGGTACTGTGTGCATATTTATATCAAATCGCTCTACGACACTGCTTCGACCACCAACAGTTCCAACATTCCATCATACACCGCGAGCGCTACTACGCTAACAGCCCGTCAGGCATACCGCCGCGTCCGCAAGATCCTCAAACTTCAATGGCGAAGCAACTGCCTCGTGCTTGTCATTCTCGCCAACGTCCTCGTTTTCGCCTGCATTTTCATCAAAACAGACAACCAGCTCAATATGACACCAGAGAATCTCCAAAAGGCCCTACCATGGGTTACCTGCCTCGTAGTTGCCAGAGGCGACAAGACGCGATGCTTCGACGAGGCCGAGCAATTCGGCCCCAAACGAGCTATGCTACTAGCTCTCTTGATTCTCCTCACCCTCGTCGGGTTCTGGAACTTTATTCTCTTTGCGCGCCCCTCGATGTTTGTCGGCTGGTGGGACCTGCTCTTTCGGCACAAAGACCGCGCCCAGTTCGAGTTCGTCTCCGCCGACGCGCGGAAGAACCGAAGCAACAGCTACGAAATGCTCACCAACAACGGGTTACCCTCGTACAAGAGCCCCGAGCCATATGTGGAGCCGTACAAGGGCCCCTACGTGCGCTCTCCCAGCCCAGCGTATACAGCTCGCACAATGAGCCCCGATCTGAACAACCACTACGGGCGCGATGCGCGATACGTACGACCGTCAATGAGCTTCTCTGGGCCACGACCGCCAACCTCACCAAAGGGCGGGCACGACTGGGATCCAACGTCAACGTTTGCGCCGGGGTACCGATGACAGCACTAGACTTTCTTTTCTACTTATTCCCTGCTTCACATATAATGTCAGCATAAAAAGCATAACATTGTATATCTACGACGCGCATGACTGTATACCCACTAATTTATTTCTATCTGTCAATGTTCTTTCTTTCTCTTTCTGACGAGCACTGCATTAACTAAACAAGTGGTCTTACCCGCCAAGGAGTCCAAGGATTGCCCCAACACGTCGCTATTTCCGATTTCTTCCCGTTCTCTTCTTTTCCTTGCGTCTCCGATTACTTGGTCAGCTTGCGTGGCGAACCCGTGTTACAGGACCGGAGTATCGGGTGTCATGGAGTCATTTGGATCCTAGAACAGAGCCAGAGACAAAGACAGGTGCTTGGCGTTTCTTTTCTAACTAGAGCACTACACATCATAGTATACGAATACAACCACAATACGACACAATAATCGCCCAGTTCGTCTCACAAAATAAGCAAGTAGACAAAGGAACTGGAATAATACAGAGCAGAGTATGTAGTACTGACTCTGGTGTCTGGTACTGGTGCCCCTGACAGGGATCCAACGACCCAAACTTGGGCACTGCACTCGGTTCTGCCATTGAACCATCAGACCATGCCATGCCATGCCATCCATGATTCGACTTCAACCTCATCCACGGATGTTCTTTGACCCCTGCAGATCAGCCATACACCACGACCACTCTTTGTGTTTGGTTCAATAGTCTGTACTCTGTACAACGTCAGAACTTCAGATTCAGAACTGACCAGCAGTTCCTCAACATCAAAGGACTCCGAACTATCTATGGCACTTAGCTCCAGACTATTGTATTCCGTACTACTACCCAAGCCGGAAAATCCGACATGAGAGCGAAAGCGAAATGGACCCCAAAGCTAATTCCTGTCGATCATGATAGTTTTCAATGAACCTTTGACATCAAGCCATCCATGCCCGGACTCTCCTTTGTGTTGTGATGACTGAATCTAATCAGGATCTCGTGCGTTGTTCTAGAAGGTCGCAATAGTCCACCCCCCCCCCCCCCGGACCCCACTGAACTGAGAATAGAAATGACCGGGGTTGTCCAATCTGACTCGGTCAGTATAGCTCTCGTCGGGCGTCTTGCAACTTAGTTGACCCAAAAATGTGGTGTATACCCCAGACGCACGCAGGAAAATGAAACTCTCGGCCCGACAATGTGAGTTATTAACTACATGCGGTCTTCAAACTTAGTCTTCTTGGGAAAGGGGAACAACTCGAAATATTCTAGAAACCAACCCAACCCCGGACACAATGTTCGCCCCATCGGAGTATTATACTCCGGAGATAGTAGATTTTCACGTTGGTTACCCAACTCAAGCAGAGAGCGCACCGACAGCCTCATTCAGGGTATTTCCCCGGCCACGGTAGCGGTCTCAGTTAAGACTAAAGCTAAGTCTAAGACTACCTTAAGAGATAGCGTACCTGTCAGAATTTAGCGGCATGCACTCCGTCTCCTACTCCTGGTCCTGGGTTCTTGGGACTCGGAGAATGAATGTTCTAGAACAGTTGGATATTAATCTACATTGATCTCTTAATCTAATGTTACTTAATCTAGCTTTCTTGGGTTCTTACCCCTCATTAAGATACTCTGTATCGGATGTAGGGATTTAGGGTAGACGAGCTAGTGTATACGATTACTCCGCACTTAGCATCGTCTCTGTCCTGTCCCGGCGCAATTGTCAGTATGAATATAGAGTAGGCAAATCCATGACGCAAAAAACCTGAACAGCAAGTACCGCAAAGCATGAAAGTACATACAAGTACTGAGAAACTCCCCCGACGACATGGGTCCCGTCTGCCTCCGTATAAAAGGGCACTGTCGAGGAGAAAGACAAGAATCTTTCCGTCCTTCGAGATCCTTCCTCTCCGCAGCGCCGGATTCTGCCGAAGGCTCGAAGATGTTCGTTTCGTTTCATCTACCGTGTTGTTCCTGGGTGAATGAAATGAACAATGGCACTGATATTGAGAGCCGGCCGAGACGAGACGGTGGCCGTTATCCATCCTTCCTAAATACTTTCAAAACGTGGAGACGGAAACTGGGGTAGATTACCAAGTATACATAGACAGGCACGACAATTGGAGTAGTAGGTACCTGGACAGTGGATTGAAAGTTTGAAACCCATCCAAGTTTTCAGGTCTCTGGCACTTCTGGCCCTTTTTCGCGGGCGTCCAATTCTCGGGATGCCTGTCCACTTTCCTCCAAATGGATTCCATTTCCATACTCCGGTAAAGAGAATGCAATAACGAATGGTGCGATTCGGTAGCATGGGGTTGCCTCGGTCGTTGGAGTAAGTACACGAACACCGATGGGAAGGAGAGAAAGGGAGACCGTGAAAGGCATGGCAATTTCATGTGATGAACAGAAGAAAATGCAGTGGTTGACGGACGAAACCGCAATAGCAGGTGTGTGACAGGGTTCATGTGACTATTAAACCTACTGGGCTGGATACTACCTAGTAGGGTACTACGTCCAAAGACGTTGAACGGTTGGGCGCTTTATCAGTGGGTTACCTAAGGTACTACTACCTCTATACTATCTAGACGGTAGACTATAGGAGTATTGTGTTTCGAGGTTGGCATTTTGCACATTTGCATTTCTCGCTATGGTACATCACAACTCAAGGAAACGGAACGAAACGAAACGAAGCGAACCCCGACCCCAAACTGAAGCAACCCCTGTCCTGTTATGATAGTCTCCCGGGAATCTCAGATGGTAAAAAGACACCGTGAAATAGAATAATATGAATAATAGATTTGGTCCAATTCGATTACCAGGCGTTGACGTCGAAGTTTTCCTAGCGAGACAAGTTAGCTTATGAGAGTACTTTGTAGCGAGGGTTGCCTACCTCGGAAAAGTACGTTGTGACAACAGTCCGGTCGGAGAACTTCCTGCCCGCAAGCGACTTCAGTGCGGCCGTGGTGGCTTCAACTGTCTCGAACTTGACGAATATCTTGCCTACACCAGGGGACTGCCGACTGCCGCCTGTCGGACGAGGAATCTTGAGTTCAATGACTCGGCCAAATTTGGAGCATTCCTCGTGCACATCATCGCAGATTTCTATCCCAGTTAGCACGGCTCTTGACATTTAGATGAGATACCTACCCTCGTAATCCTCGTTATCCATGAGCTCCTCTGGGGTCACCATGTTCAACAATTGCAGCACCCGAGTGCTCTCGAGGTCCTGAGATGTGGTCTTGGCGAACATCGACATCGCATTGACACCCATGTCCAACCCGGCTGCCTGTGTCTGCCCAATACTGGCGCGAACGACCTTGAGGTGGCGGTCTCCCAGCTCCATCCCGTTGAGACCTTGCACGGCGATAGTGGTAGTCGCGGGGTCAGCGTACTCGCAGAAAGCAATTCCCCGAGATTCCTCGGTCGACGCATCTTTGACCAAAACAAAAGACTTGAGCTCGCCGAATGACTTCAGTAGCATCGTTACTGGCTCCTCAGGGATGTATTGCGGGATGTTCGAGACACAGATTTTGTTGGGCGAATCCGGTACGTCCTTCATTGCAGTGTCTCCTTCAAGGTCCTGTTCAGCAAGGTTGGGAACAATGTAGTCCTTGGGCCGTCGCACTTCTAAGCCCTTGGATGCACCGTTTTCTGCCCCATTTCCGACGTGATCCTCCATTATGATTCCATCGAATGCAAGCGCAACTGTAGTGTCGTTGGGCGATTTGAATTCGAGTAGTGCGTAGGCGCGGTCGTCTGAGATCTGGGCCGAAATGCAAGGATCAATGCCCTGAATGACATTGAGGCCGTTGAGTTGGAGGTTGAAGAAAGAAACCAGGGCATCCGGTGTGACGTTCGGTGGCAGGCTGTACACGAACAGACGCTTGGACTGTCGGGAATGGGAAGGCTTGAGGGCTGAGGTATCCGCAGAGCCACCACCGGGCTGGTTCATGAAAGCCTGGAGACGACTGGGATCCATCGGTTGCTGTCGAGGAGCTCCCGGAAGCGGGAACATGCCTGAGAGCTTCGCCTGCTCCGCGGTGACATTCTCATAACCAGGTGGCTTGATGTCCCACTGTGTCAAGCGTCGCCGCCTCGTCAACACCGACTGCACATCGGTCAAGTCAGGCGTCGGCTCCCTCTTGCGCGCAGGCGACGGGCTCCTCTTCCTTTCCCTCTCTCTTCTCTCGCCTCCGCCCCGGTCACCGCGGTCACCGCGCTCTCCCCTCTCCCGTCTAGGCCGCTCATCGAACAAATCTCTGTCTCTCTCGCGACGCGATGGCCGCTCATCAAATTCTCTTCGTCGGCGATCGCCGCGGTCCCGGTCGTAGTCCCGGTCGTCCCTGCGACTCGAGTAGCGATCCTCCCGTTCCCGAGCGCGGTAGTCCCGGCTGGAAGAATATGAGTCGGCTTCGGCTTCGCGGCGGGAGCTCCGGGAGCCGTAGTGGGGGGATCTCGATCGTCTTCTCTCGCCTCTGTCTCCGCGTTCGCGTCGCTCGTCGCGCTACAGAATGTTAATGGAGCTCCACTAAATCGACGTCCGTACTCACGTAGTAGTCCCTAGAGCGACCGGAATCGCCACCTGCTTTCAATTAGCCATCGCGATCAGCCGCAAGTTTCAGATTGCTTCGCCGACATACCTCTGGACGAGTAATTATCGCCGTTCATTTCGTATCCGGCGCGATTTCACTTTTCTCAAAGCTCCTGTCTCGATCTTTGTCCGTCGGGTGGCGGCGCGAGCAAACGACCGTCGAGCCTCGAGTCAACAAGGCCAGCAAATGCAAGGGTAGCAGAGCCAAGTACGAGAAGGTCGAGGACGTGCAGAAAAGGGATGATCGAAATGACAGCGAGCGATGTGCAGATAAAGCTGCGCTGGGCGAAAACTCTCAGACTCCAGACCGACGAGAGCACCTGCCAGACTAGTCCCAACACGGTTAGCACAGTCCCAGCGGAGAGCTGACCGCCTGCTTTACCAGAAATGAGCACGGCAGTATCAACATCTTTCGCGACATGCGAGGACAGCAACTTCACGTTGCCATTGTTCGTCTCTGGAATTGAATATGACGGTAGGCGCATTCTCGGAGTGGCGCAAGCTGCCTATCAGCATCAGTGAGCTATGCATCAATACCACTCTGCGATGTGGCCAGTCATTCCGGTACGCCTCCTAGCCTGCATTCCCATCCCTGACAGCCGCTAAGTGAATCTAGATGGCACAAACTCGCCGATGAAGACGAATGGCGTTGCGTCCTATACGGCCGATTGGTGTCCTTGAAACAAGATACAACACATCTTCACTACAGAACTTACCTCAATCCCAAGTCTCCCGACTCAAACGACAAAGACACAACCCTAGCAATCATAAAACACTACTTCAACCTATCCTCAGACCTAAGCATTCTCTACGCGCAATGGTCCTCATCAGACCCCAACTTTCGCAAGAAAGCCTCGAGCTTCACAGGGATCCGCATCCTACGCCAAGACGCCTGGGAAGCGCTCATCTCATTCATCTGCAGCAGCAATAACAACATCGCGCGGATCGGGCAGATGGTTGAGAAGTTGTGCGTGAACTATGGGGCTCATGTCGCGGACGTTAATGGCCGGGCTTACCATGATTTTCCGCCGGCAGAGCTATTAGCGGAGGATGCGGGCGTCGAGGCGAAATTGCGGAGTCTGGGGTTCGGGTATCGGGCGAAGTATATCTATCAGACGGCGATCATGGTTGCGAAGGAGAGAGAAAAAGGCTGGCTGGATTCGTTGAGGAACCTCGAGGCTCCTGCTTTTGGATCGGCTGAGGCGACGATTAGCGATGATGGGGAGTTGCCGCCTGAGGGGAGGAGCGGGTACCGTGAAGCGCATGAGAAATTGCTCGAGTTGCAGGGTGTTGGACCAAAGGTCGCGGATTGTGTGGCTTTGATGGGCCTTGGGTGGGGAGAGTCCGTGCCGGTTGATACTCATGGCAAGTTACCTCTTTGTTCTATACCTTTCTGAGCTAAGCTAACTAATGCAGTATGGCAAATTGCCCAAAGAGACTATAAATTCGGTAAAGGGTCCCATAAATCCCTGACGAAAGCCACATACGACGCCGTTGGTAATCACTTCCGTAAGCTCTGGGGCAAAGAAGCCGGATGGGCGCATAGCGTGCTATTCACCGCCGATCTAAAGACATTTTCGGATCGCCTGGTTGCCACCACGAAGCAGGCCAAGGTTGACGTGAAGGTGAAAGAGGAGGAAAGTGAAGAGAACAAGACACAAATAACCGCAACCGCGACGGTCACAAATGTCGCGCTGAAGAGGGCTGCGGATGAAGACAAGATCAAACTTGAACCGGACGACAAGAAAGCCAAAGTGGCCACCAAGACTACCACTACCAACGCCACACGGCGAACCTCGAGGCGACTTCGACCGTGAGAAAGGGGACTTCATCATGTAGCGATGCCCCCAGCTCTTCGTCATGTACCCCCAATGCGCAACGAAGCCATCGCAGTACCATGAGTTAGATGCTGGGATACTCCCGTCTCGTTTGCAGTTCCAGGTTCGGCCAACCAGTCGTCCTCAGTGGTTTGGGGCAAGTCCGTCGACGAGGGAACGTTGCCCTGGATTTGAGGAGACGGGAATCCGGATTTTCTAATGCCAGCACCCTGAGCATCTCCTACCAGGAAACCATAATAGCCCCGCCGGGTGATTCGTGCACAGGTTCTCCATCAGCACTGAACCACGCGCCTTCACTTCCCCAGCGCCGGACTGTATGCCATGATAAACCAAAAGAGGATTATGTCAGGAAGTCGACATCCCCGGCCTTATTTGCTGAGAAATAGTGTCTCGACAGAGGTCAGCTATGCGCAGATCAGTGCCAAGGACGGCTAATTGAAATACAACAAGCCACATCAGACAATGAAGTGAGAGCTGCTTTGAATCTCGCTTTCTATCTACTTGAATTCGTAGAAGCCACTCAAGAGACTTAGTGGGCGTACTTCCAGCGGAACCTGCGAACTGCTCAAAGATACAAATAAGAATAAAGGCTAGACAAAGACCTGCTTCCCTTTGGCATTACGAGTCTTTCATGAGTATGAACAAAGGCCCTTCATTGTCCTAAACACTCAAAGACAGGATGCAGAAAGCCTAGTGAGCCATTGTTGAGTTAACCATTTATAAACCAACAATAGCCCTCTCCCCAGACCAGAAGAGATAATCTCCTATCTCGACATTCAGCTCATTCGACAGAGAATGGCACCTAAGCCTGTGCGTATCCTAGCAGGGTCTCTCCCAGGCGCGCCAGAACAGGGCCAATAGAAGCTCATTTCCCAACTCTCGTCTTTTCTCACGCCAGAATATCCGGCATGCAAAGACTATTTTCTGCGGCTACAGGGTACCTAAAAAGAAATGGAAAGTCCTGGTGATATTCAGGGAACCAGAAAGGCCGAAGCGTCGCGCACATGTAAAGAAGTATATGGATTGTTTCTTTGGCGGCTCCCCAGAACAGGATATACTTCTACAGGAATGGGAAGATATTGACACCCTGCCTTCTGAATTCGTGGCTCATTGGCGCGAGAATAACGAAATTGCAAGGTCTCTCTTTATACGAAATGAACAAGAATGGAAACACATGATCAAACAGTGTTTCTATAACCACTGCTGGAAATACCACGTTGATGACAAATATGGCAGGCGTGAGGAGAAGGTCGAGAGTCATCATCCAAGCATCTTCAAAGACATACGGCTAACTGGGAGGATGCATTGTCTGAATCTGCCACTGAAACTTTATGGTGACCAGGGGTTCTCAGCCAGTCCCCATCAAGAGGATGCGATACAATTTCATGTCAATTACCTCACGTCTAGCTAGCTTTATGAGTCTATCTTGTTGATTGGCGCTCTCATGTTAGCGAGTAGCACCAGTAGCAGTATGCATATTAACTACCCAAGGCGGTTATGTTCTCCTGACTTATAGTGTCTTTAATGACAGCCATTATGCCAACAGCTGGCTTTTGCTGTAGTAGACTACTGGTGAAATTCGCATGGCATTGGTATTGTTTGATGATGCCTTGCCCATCGAAGGCCAACAGCAATAGTATAAATAAGTTGGAGACCTGTTGCAGGCGCTATCTGACCCGAGGCTTGGAAACAAGGTGGACGTGTAGCGTTCCTTCTTGAGGGCACGGTTGGTCACCTGGTGCGAATCCTTCGGTGGACACTGGCACCCAAACTAACGTTTTGACAGTTTATCAAAGGGAAATCGACTTATTTCAGAATATAAAGAACAGAGTCCAGCGGAAGAGCTAATACTGAGCTCAGCGGCGTACCTAGATCCCAAAATCAACTTCTTGCCCTTGCAAAAAGGCATAAAGAAGTACAGGGTCCGGTGTCAATTCTTTATCTCTCTTGAAACCTAAGAGCCATGTATACAACGGGACTGAAATTAAGCTCAATCATGACCCGATATTCTTGAATGCACGATCCTTCCAAAGACGAGTTTCGAACCAAACTTCAATCTATATTCCTGGTCTTCTCTGAAACCATTGAATATCCGAGGATATAAAGCAGGATAAAGGCCAGACATAGTCCCATTTCCCTTTGAATGATGTGTCCTGAAACGATCTGTTGCATAACAAAGGGCATTGATGTTCTAAGCCCTCAAGAGTACAAAGCAAAATCATGGGGCCAGCTCCCGTTTTAATTGATATGTAGTATTATAGAACAGGCTTATTGGCCCTCTCACCAGTATCAATACTTATCTATCAACTTCCGGATCAGTTCTCTTCATGAAATGACGTCTGAACAGAAAGTATCGCTTGATGAACCGAAATTGACGGCAGCGAACCCCATCCGTATCCTAACAGGTGTTCTTCTGAAAGGCCCAGAGTCGGGTGATGAGGAAACTACTAAGCAACTTTCAAGGCTTCTTCGCGGTTCTGAATTTTCACGCAATAAACCGACGCCTATGACTGTCTATTCCCGAGCGCAGTGGTTTAAGGCATGAACACCAATCATCAGATCGATACAGTATAGATCAAGGTCAATCCCAACCTACCGGCCATTCGCTTCTCGCACCTAGCCAGCCTTGCCAACCGGGCTGGAGAAAAGGTCCAGGAGGTAAATACCAAGCCAGCCCGCAATTCCAGGCAGAAGGCAATACCACGATATCTGGCTCGATTAATAGTCTCCGGTTCATCCACTGCAAAAGTCAGCTGTCGGAGGTAGACGATGCCTCCCCTCGTTCCCTGGATATCAGCATGGCTGGCTGTCCTTCGTAGAGATACAACTGCTCGGAAATGTTCTACGTATCTGTACCGTTTCCTGAGCTTGGTGGATATATAGTATATACTGTCCGCGAATTCCCCATGTCACCAGTAGATACTGATCGCACCCTGCCAGGAGACTTCTTCAAGAGCCAGCACCTCTATCCAAGAATGGATGTAGACGGAATAACGTCCGTTGGCCGCCAGAAGCTACCAGAAATCCATGTTCTCTTCCCTTTTCCCGTAAAATCATATTACAGAAGAGCGTCGGTCGCGTTTCTACTCACCCAAGAGAGACCCCGATCATGATCCCTGCTCCGTTGCCATGCCATCCTTGCAGGCGGCAAGGTGATCAGTCAATCTATCCAGTCCATATTGCAATTCCTTTTCTTTTCCTTTTCTCATCTCACCGTCAATCCAACATCACCCTCGCCATGCCCATCAACGTCGGAGTCATCGGCTACGGCTTCTCAACCAATCATTACCATATCCCCTTCATATCCGCCATCCCAGAGTACAAGATCACCGCAGTATTACAACGAGCAGAGGCTCCATGCGATATCTCCACCGCTGAGCGCGGGTCTCACTGCACCGTCGACCTGCCCGGTATCAGACACTACCGCACCCCAGACGAGTTCTTTGCGGATCCAGACACGGAGCTTATTGTTGTTGCTACGCATGTCGATACGCATGCGTTGTTTGCTGAGAGGGCGTTGACGGTTGGGAAGCATGGTATGTACTTCTCCCGCCAAATTTCGCTGTCATTCATTCTTTGAAACCACAAGAATACCCTAAGCATTCACTAACTTGTACTGCGAGCTATCTAGTACTCGTCGACAAGCCCTTTGTCCGCTCAACAGAAGAGGCAGACCGTGTTATTGCACTAGCCAAGGAGAAGGATCTGATCATTACATGTTACCAAAATCGACGATGGGTTAGACGGCCCCATCCCCACGCTAGGTCTACAGTGCTAACTAATAACTGCAGGACGGCGACTTCCAAACCCTCCGTCACCTGATGTCCCAAAACGCCCTGGGCAACATCGCCGAAGCAGAATTCCACTACGACTTCGAGTCCCCTCCGTGGTTAGGCCAAATGAACAAGAAGGAATATACACCTGGGGACGGGCACTTGTTTGCTCTAGGTATGCTTGCTCGTGGCTTCAGCCACGATCCATCCCCCACTGCCTGCCATTGTATCACCGTACAACAATTGACCAGTTTTCGAGAACCATAGGAGCCCACACCTTCGACCAAGCACTTACTCTCTTCGGCCGACCCACGTCAGTTACAGCGTTCCTGCGCGCTCAGCGCGGGATTGAAAGCGATGTTGAGGATTCGTACACCGTGATCCTGCAATATGGCGGTGACCAGAGAAACCTCCTAGTTACGGTGAAAAGCGAGGTGATTACACCACTGAGACGGCAATTGAAGCTTTTTGTTCGCGGGGGTGAAGGGTCATATATAAAGGTGAGCGAGCCCTAACCAGTTATCAATCACTCTTTTATATCAACTACGGAGACCAGACCGGGCGGGGAAAGCTAACACAACGAGCACATAAACAGTGGCAAGCCAAAAGCACCTGCCCTCAAGAAGAACAAATCTTCGCCGGCGCACACCCCCTAGAGCCGAATTTCGGAAAAGAATCACCGCACCTCCACGGTGAACTAACAACGTACAAAGAGTTCGACGGCAAATACCAGACCTACGATCCTGAGAGCGAAAAATACACTGGTCTTTACCCGACCATTACAGGGCGGTGGCTTGGGCTCTATGAAAATCTGGCTGATGCGATTCGTGCGAGGGCGGAGCTAGAGGTTCGTATGGGGCAGGTTAGGGATGTGCTTAGGGTTATTGAGCTTGCGAGGGAATCGCATTCGCGGGGAGTGACGGTAGCTTGGAGGGATTGAGGATTGCTGGTGTATTTGCTTGCACTTGCCCACGCATAAAACCTACAGGTTCACGCTCTATGACAATGTACCATAGATAGATCTTTGCGCCCAAAGGACGAGGATGTCCCCATAACTACGTGCACAATTCACCGTCCCCTCCATCATCCAGCTGTCTGTATGTAGGTTTCAGTCAAGTCAGTCTTCCCAATCAAAGCCCTACGTACATAGTCAATGCTCAACGCGCACTTGGCCTCGGGCGGGTATGCATACCCACCTGAAGGCTTATAAGAGGTGAACTGCTTTGGTAGCCGGAGTTATATCTCGGTAGCATTCTATTCATATCCAGACTATTCTAAAGAAGGCGCGACCAAGACCCGTGAAAACAATACTCGGATCCGTTCAACATGGAAGGAACGACTGAGATTGGAACATCTTGGCGCCAGTACTTTGACAAGGAGCGATCGAGTTTCTAAAGTTGACGCGGATGGGAAGGAGCATCCAGATGTACAATCAGTGATTTCCTCTTAGGCGTGTGAAGCGGGCTTGGATGTGGTCTTTTGCTGCTGTGATTGAGGGTGAGTCGGTTACGTCCAGCTGGACTGGTGAGATGGTGCTTTAATATTGGGCAGGGAGCGGAGCGTCTCTGCGGCGGAGTTGGCCTTGGAGATGTCACGGCTGCCGTGTATGATGTTATAGTCGCCAGAGAGTATGAGGTTTTCGGCTATCTCGAAGCCGAGGCCTTGGTTTTCGCCTATAGATCAGTCAAGAGGATTACTTAGTGGGTGCTCTATGGGACGTGGATGGATGTCGCCAACAGTGCAGTGGTAGGGAAGGGCGTACCCGAAATGAGCACGATGGTCTGTGAAGCCGAAGACATAATGACTGACAAGAAATCGAGGAAGATGAGTCCCAACTTCAGACAAAAACAAGGTAAAAACCGATGTTACCTGGTAAGCCCTAAGGCCCCGCCAAAGCCCTGCGTTTCTTTGTCGGCGCTGACGTTTAAATCCACCAACTGACTAACACTTTGCTCAGGTCACTATCGCTACATATTCAGCTACCAAGTCCAAATGACCCTCTCAAGTGCAGACTACGACTGCATCATTGTCGGAGGTGGACTCACAGGATGCGTTGTCGCATCTCTCCTGAAGCAGGCAAACCCAGCCCTCGACGTCCTCCTTCTCGAAGCAGGCGTCGACGCCTCCAACAACCCCGACATCAAGACATCCCCGACCCTCTTCTCCCTCCTCGGATCAGAGCTTGACTGGTCGTACCTGACCACAACGTGTACGCCGGGAAAGCGCTGGGAGACGGAAGCACAGTCAACCTTGGCGGCTGGAGCCGTGGAGACAGGAGAGATTACGATATATGGGCGAAGACTGCCGGGGACCAACGTTGGGGATATGAGGGATTGCTCCCTTACTTTCGACGCTCGGGGTCGTTCTTTGATCGCGCTGCTAACCCTGAGCATCATGGTTTGAGGGACCCATCCACGTAACGTCCGTCTCTGTAAGTGACAAGAGACGCTACCCTCTGCGCGAGCCCATCAGAGATGCATGGCTTGAGATAGGGAAGAAAACAACCCCGATGATGGCTCTGGTGATTTGTCCGGGGTTGTGGAGTTCCTGGAGACGTGGAAGGGTGGCCAGCGCCAGGCTGCATACCCGGCCAACAGCCTTGACAGTGTGGAGTGCATCACTGAAGAAATGGTCCACAAAGACTAGTTCACCGAGAAGACTGCATCTAACGTTCTCCTTACAGGTGGTCGGCACTTTACAGCGCGCAACGAAATCATCCTGGCAGCAGGTGCCCTGCGCACTCCGCAGCTCCTCATGCTATCCGGAATTGGACCGACAGACACGCTCGCCAAACACGGCATCTCATCGTTAATTGGCGCCCCAGATGTCGGCAGGAACCTCACGGACCGTTTCGCACTCTATCAGCTATACAAGCTCCGCAGCCCCGAGCGCGGCCTCGCACTGGGAAGCCCAGCCCTAAGTGACCCAGCCATCACAAAAGGATTTCCAACCGACTGGATCGTTAACCAGGAAATCCCAAGATTCATTCTCCGAGGCTGCAATGCGGAAAGACAAAGAGCGCCTAGGTTCAAGCACGGACGAGTCGGTCCTAATCCCCAACCGCCCCCTCATCGAAACCCTAGTCATATACGCACCACCCGGCATCCCCAACGGCAGCCACATCATGACCTCCATCATGCTTCTCTCTGTAACGTCCCGCGGCACCGCGATTATCACCTCGTCCTCGCCCAGTGCCAATTCCCTAGTGGACTCGAACTACTACGACACCGAGACCGACCGCGTCTCGCTCATCTACGGCGCCCGCCGCACAGCACAAGCTTTGCTCGAGACTACCGCATTGAAACACTATACCGAGTGCAAGGCCCCCCAGCTAGAGATGGGGATGCCAGCCCCAACCTCCCGTTCATCTGACGCCGAATTCGCCGAATTCGACGCACGCATTCGCGCTACGTGGCGTCGCGCATCATCGTCCGGCTGGGACGGCGGCTATGGGGAAGGTCGTTGATACGGATCTGATGGTTTATGGCGTAAAGGGGCTGAGGGTCGTCGATGCGAGCGTTCTCCCTGTTGGGATTGGTGGGCATCCGCAGGCGACGCTTTATGCGGTTGCGGAGCAGGCTGTGGATCTTATAATGGGGTTTATATAGCTTCTTCTGTTGGAACACATGACTACTTGATAGGCACGGTATTATTCACAATGCCTATCTATTTGTGCATCACGTATCCGGTTACATAGAATGTCTCAAGCAGCAGTCGTTACGGCACATCTTGAATAACCCGTTCGATTACTCACAGATTCAGTCTTCACTGGGGTTGGTAGAAAATATAGAAGAGAGCCAGGCAAGCTAGACTCAGTCATCCCTGGTTATTAGGTAGTCTCAAGTCGTCAGGTGGGCCCTAGTTTATATAGCCACAAATACCGTCATCCATCCATCCTTTTGACCCGTCCGCGTTGCAGCTACGTACCAAACCCTACTACAGTACTGGCAGTAGGCAATCAAGTTGTTCGTCTTTGTTGCTGACGCAAACTCCCGTCCTATTCACCAACTCGTAGTCATCCATTAATCATCAGATGGTAAAAGGGAAATGTATCCTAGGCAGGGCTTTGGGAAACGAGCGAGTAGCCCCTTCCCTTTCCTAGTCGTCTTCTATGTCGGAAAAGCGGTGGGTGGTTTTAGGATGCAGTGTTCTCACTGGTCTATGGGAATCTTTGTGCTGGGGTTGAATGAGGTGGTCTTGGACTCCGTTTTCAGCGGATGTAGGTAGATATCAGGGCTCTCACGAGTGGACAGGAAAGGGTAGATAGGGATTACAAGCGCAGCTTTTATGGAATTAACAACCTTAAGACTGTGTTGTCATAGCATGTGGTGACATCGTCCATTAACGTGATCTCTCATCCAGCACTCCTTTGGAGGTGAGCGAACCACCTAGATAAATATCAAAGTTCCATTTGCTGAATATAGCCTAAGTAGCAGTAGTCCACCTCACCTACAACGAAGCCCAGAACCAAAATCCCTAACACCCTCCTTTCCTTCCTCCGTTATACAACGCCCAGTCGAGTCAGCCCATCACAAATCAAATATCCATATTGTCATCATCTCATCTTCTCCCCTTCCACGATCTTCTCCCCACTCCTCGCAATCCTATACTCAAACACCCCCCTCCGCGGCCCCCAAAAGCTCCTCAACCAAAAAGAAACCTGGCTGGCGGGATAAATCCCCGTATTCCGACCGCTCGGATGCAAGTACCAGCTCGCGCACCCGCTCGTCCAGACATATTCTTTGCTTGCAGCGTCGATCCAGAGACTTTCGGTTTCTTCTGCTTGGGGTGTTACGGAGACTGTATCTGGTGCTTGTTTTGGGCGTGAAGAGAGAAGGGAGAAGGGGTTGATTTTCGGGAGAAGAGAGGGCGGAGCGGAGTGTAGGGAGCTCAGAATCGGCGCGACGACTTTCAAACTGAACTCGATCTGGCATTCTGATGTGAAGAGCGCGGAGGTGTGGCCTGTTGCTGTGTTGGGTCCGATGAGGATGAAGAGGTTCGGGAAGTGGGAGACTGCTGTGCCGTAATATGCCTGGGGGGTGTGGGATCTACTATTTTCCCACTGTTGCATGTTAGATGGCGTCCTTCTGGTTGAGAGGGCAGGGTAGGGAAAACGTACGTGCTCAGTCAAACTAACGCCCCCTTCACCACGAACCTCAATCGGAAAAAGCGGCTGCGTCGTTTTGAACCCCGTCGCGAGGATAACGGCATCCGCATAGATCTCCCTCCCCGAGTTCGTCCTTACGCCAGTTGCCGTGATAGCCTTAACCGGATCATCGTGGACAAGCTCCATATTGGTCCTGTGCAAGCAAGCCAAGTACCCCGTGTCCATGACGCGCCGTTTACACCCCAGTTCCATCTTCGGGATAAGGACATCATGGTACCGCTCCGGTGCCGTTCTCTTAATATAAGCCGTTTGAGACTTAGCTCTTCGCTCGCGCGTCTTTTTGCCAGCTGCGCGCT
Organism: Aspergillus undulatus; assembly: GCF_047715775.1. Lineage (NCBI taxonomy): Eukaryota > Fungi > Ascomycota > Eurotiomycetes > Eurotiales > Aspergillaceae > Aspergillus > Aspergillus undulatus. Next base: position 43,403 of record NW_027396639.1, read on the forward strand.
TGAACGTCGTGAAATAGGATTCCAGGTAGAGGAAGATGGCGCAGCGGAAGAGGCGCATTGTAAAGGGGATGTTGCGGAATGTCCATCGCGCGGTGGGCCCGTATTTTGGGTTCGATCGTTCCTCGAGCCAGTGTGGCTGCCGGATGAATTGGGTTACTTGTTTGGCGGATCCCGGGGTGTTGCTTAGAATGGGGACGAATTGGGTTGCGCTGCAGCCGTTGCCTGGTGTATATTAATATGGAGTTAAATCAGTTAGAGATGTAGAGGGCGCACCAACAACAACCACGTCCTTCCCAGCCCAATCGAAAGAGTGATCCCATCTCGCGCTGTGGAAGAGCTTGCCTTTGTACTCCTCCGCTCCTGGTAAATTGCAGTCATTCGGTTCAGAAAGCAGTCCAACCGCCGAAATGAGAATGCGCGATCGTCGCTCATACACCTGGCCAGTCTGCTGATCTAGAATCCTCACAAGCCACGTTCCTGACGCCTCGTCGAAGGTAGCGGCCTGGACTGTCGACCGGAACGTTATGTGCCGCGGTATATCGTATTTCTTCGCGACGTCGCGACAGTACGCATCGATCTCGGCTTGCGGCGCAAACTGCGCGCTCCATTCGGGGTTCAGGGCGAAGGAGTATGAGTAGAGGTGTGATGGGACCTGCGTGACGTTAGCAATGTCGCATCGCAAGAAAGCAAAAGATAACCAGCGCAAACCTACGTCGCAAGCACACCCGGGATACGTATTCGCCCACCACGTTCCGCCACTCTGCTCGGCCTTCTCATAGATTTCAAAAGTCGCGCGCGGATATTTTTGTTGCAGACGGATCGCAAAGCCCACGCCCGACAATCCAGCGCCGATGATCAGGACATCCGTGTCGATTAACATTGTCGCAAACCGCAAATCGCAGATCGCAAATTATCTCCAGGCGAGGCGAGGCGAGACGGATCAACGGAATGCAGCGCGATGCGAAAAGGAAGCCGAAGGCGAAAATCCAGAGAACGAGAACGAAAAGTCCCCTCCTGATTTCTAAGAAAAGAATAAATGTGGTCTAGGTAAGTCCGCGTCCAGGAGCCGGCGCTGCCGGCCGCATCTGTACCCCTACCCCGTCCGACAGAGTGGTTCAATGTCGATGATTATCCATGATCCAGTTCAATCACAGTGCCTCAAAGCAATGCGTACGACCCGCTGGCCAGACTGCCAGCGCCAGCGGCGTCGCCGCGTAGTTTACTTTAACCGTTTGGTTTGACTGGGGCCGGCCGCATGGGCCACGCCACGGCCGCCGGATGAACATGAATTGACAGCCATCATTCGCCGTGATAAATTGTCCTGACTCCTGAATTCCTGGCCCCTGCAAAAAGCTTCGAGAAGGTGCCGAGGTACGTTAACGTATCTGGCTGTCAATCCACTGGCAGGTGGGAGGTGGAGTTGAACACTGGACAGTGCACGAAATAATACACCGTTAGCGACCGGACTATTTTGCATGCTAGACCGAGCAGGGGAAAAGCATGCGCACTACGCACCAGCAGTAGCGAACCAGGTTTTGCCAAGAGGGACATTGAGATTGTGGCTTTGAAGTTTCGGCTTTCGTTGTTGAAGGTGAAGAAAATTATGCCTCGGAAGGTTGAGTGACAGACTGCCTACAGGTTCAAGTCGAGGCCAAGAGTCCCGTCTTTTGTATCGGTTGCCTTTCTTGGCTTTGACAACTCGGCGCACCCATGGTCTGTTGCAGTCCTTAAGTTATAGAGGAACCAGATCGGTTCCAGTAATTGAATTGGGTTGGAGTGCACGATTCAAGAAGGGATTTGCGTTGGCTGGGAACTGTTGATCTGGACTTGAAAGTTGGAGGGTGAGCACATGCTCAGTCTTCACCAGCTCAATCCTCAACAGTTCTCGCTCAATAAGTAGGTAGTTCTTGGGATTTAGATAGATGTTAAAGCATTCGCTAAATAGATACTATATGTGTTACTACTATACGGAATTCCTCCTGTTGTAATGGTACATTCGGAGTGCGCGACTCGACTTTGCGACCCGATATGCCTCTAAATAATTTACCAGAACCAGCGCCACGCTAATGCAAGCAGAAACGATCAAGGGAGGCAAACAGTTCCAGAAATTGGGGAGACGCGAAAGAAGCAGAATCATGGCATCAAACGAGCAGCAATATGACACTCTATTGCTGACCAATGAGCAACGCGGAATGTCTCATAGCGTGCGATACGGATATCCTGTCAGCACCCCTTTGGAGACCACTGTAGGATATGGTTATTCGACGGCTGAGTGTAAGTGAGTTCCCGATTCTTGAAATGAGGAAAACCTTGGCCTCCGGTGGGCGAATATTTGATACCCGCCCGGCATCGTGGGTGCACAAGCGTTGCAGCTTGCAGAACCCAAACTTCAAGCCTAGGATGGCGGCATATCGCATATGAGAGTGAACGGAAAAGTCCACTTGCAAGCTCATGTCCTTGGAAGATAGACGGAATGGGCCGACGAGCCGTAGGACATATCACGAAACACCAGTAACCTCCATATTCTCGTCCCAGCCCCACTCCCTGAGCAGTTGCTTGACGCGGTATTCAGTCGCCCACCCCAAATCTGTCTCGATGTCTTGCAGCAGCCGCAGAACCATACGGCGCTCACTGGCGTCAGTCAAACATTGGCCGCTGACGAACAATGGTTGTAAGGAGTTGATCCGCACGGAGCCAGCGGGACAGGCCATCGCAATTCCGATAATCTCGCGACTGTGGAACTGTATGTCGGTCGTATTGTATCGACTGTTGATTGCCGTTGCACCACTCGGTTGCGGCGGCCTGTGAAGATGGAGCAGAATCCGCCCCATATGGTAATGCTGCATTGCCGATGAGCACATGGGTATGCTATACCATATCTCAGACAGAGATACTGCATCATCGTACTTGTCGCCTGGATTCGCTGTCTCGGGGAGTGGGAGTCCGATGCGAGCACACGGAAGGAATGTCTCCGGGAGACCTTTGTACCACGTGTCAAGCTCGGATTCAAGGCGATACCACCTTTCTAGCAAGACTTGCTGGGGAAGGCTCATGGGACCTGCGTTGACCGCACTTGGGCTAATGTGCGCGTTGCTGCTGGGGCTTATAAAGTTTATGATCTTCGAAATAATCCAGACCAGCGCATTGGAGATGGAGTCTTCTTTCATAGCAGTCTCTCCGGAATGCCCAGCCGCGTCCGCATTGGCACGAACAAACCCTAGGCTGTCAACTTGGAGACCTGCTTCTGTCCACAGGGCCAAGTCCTCCGTATGTAGTCTGGTACGACTCCGATTGATAACTAGCAGTGTCAGTAGACTGCACAAACATGTGAAAAGCGCAGGGACCTACAAGCAGATAAATAATCTTGCCGAGCGAAGTTCCAGAAAGTTGCCTTTCTAGCTTTGGATAGACTCGGCCGCTTGGGCTGCAAAGACAGCTCACCGGGAGGAAAACGCTGGAGTGGCCTCATCCCTGCCTCAGCCAAGTCCAATAGAGACTTGAAGCCACTCAAGTGTCGATTCCAAGCCGGGCCAGTGGCATCGAGTAACTCGTAGACAGATAGAATGGCGGTGGCAGCAAGAATTTCGTCCGAGCGAACTCCATGTGAGAGTCGATATTCGGTGTAACTCCGTGCGCGCTGGGCATCGGTGTCATCACTCGTCTTATTGCCCTGGCCGCGTCCAGGCTGCAACTCCTTCATCAAAAGTTGAATCGCTTTCTCGTAATACTTCGCTCCTTTCCAGCACCAGTCAATGTTCTTTGAATCCTTCTGCACTCCTGGAAAAGCCTGGCTTAGGCGGACTCCGACAGGTCTTGCTACACTGACGTGTCCGATCTGCTTCGCAGCTTGTGCGCAAGCGGCATATTTCAGTAATGGATTCCGCAACGCCTGGATTGGTATTTGTGATGCAAAATGTGTCCCAAAATCATACAAATCCATCCTAAAGCTGTCAGCCCTCCACTGCGAGGCATGAAAATTCATGCAACTTACCAAGGCCCAAGGACCTCCGAAAAGTGTCTTAACAAGAATGTCATCTCGTAGTCCGTCTCCACAAGTTCCTCGGCAATATTGTCGGTCGATCGAACTGCCAGCGGGGACCCGCTAGAATCTGGGGTGCGCTGGATGGTTGGGTCAATTGGCGGTGATATTGACTGCGATGGGTTCAAAAGGAAGTGTATGTTGGTGTTGCTACCATTATCCGAGTGAATCGAGACGGGCGGAGATATCTGGGCGGGCATCGGCCGGGGTATCTGGTTTGGACCATTCGGGTGAGGAGGCCCTGGCACCGTAGTCGGGATGGCGCTAAACGGAGTCGCGACGCCATCAGTCGCTGGAACAGATGGCGGATCCACGACCATGCCAGAGTACGGCAGGCGATCATGCGTAGCGAGCGTCGAGAGCGCCTCGAGGCCCTGGGTTTCTTCCCTCTCCGTCGGGGGCACTTGCGGCGCATCCCAATCGGCGTTTTGTGAATTCGCGGCGATAATCGCGGCCTCGGACTCTGAAAACGCAGACTCTAGGTCTTGCGCATACGGATCCGAATTGTCGACAAAGATCACTAAATGTAGCGAAATCCCATGTCAGCCGTTTCTTCCACCAACCCAACTCAACCCGTAGGCGATCGTACCATGTTTCGGAATATCCAGCCAGACACTGTCCTTGTCAAATGTGTTTTTATACGAGTAAAACCCCCTCAGAGTCCCGCCCCCGTCGGATGAGTCCTCGTTCATAGAGGCATTTTGCTGATGGCGGAAGACGACGCCTTCGCTCGGGCGACACTCCCTGCCGCCCTTCTGGCACTGGGTGCACACAGGTTTTGCCTCGTCACCTAGACATAGCGCAAAACAAGTTAGTTCACTTGATTTTCCATCTGTAAGGCTCTGATGCAGGGGGTAAAGGGTGAAGGGACTCGAGGTACTCACATTTCAGTTTCCGAGTGCGACACGTTAAACTGTTGAGACAAGGATGCAATCACGCATCCAGCTTGGTCAGCCTAAGGTTCCTCCCATGTATACATCCTTGTACGTCACACAGATATCGCATAGCTTGTACCAAATAGCTCACGCAGCTTTCAAGCCAAGCAGATGAGGGTGAAAGAAGAACCGGGGTACACGTACCAGCCTGTGCGAGATCGCATACCGTACGGTAACACCTGCCTCGGAGCGACACCATCCAGGATCAAGCGATCTCTGAAATTGAGTGGTTGACTAAAGACAGAGAAGAATAAATAAGCCGAGTATAGATAGAGCAGCCATCTGTTCCAGGGAGAGTGGAAGAAGGGATGTGTTGGGGGAACTCCGCGAAATTGGCGTGAGATTTGCGGAGGCTCGGCGGTGGACACGGGAATGGAGGAATGGACCAGGAGAAGAAGCGGGGAGCGGAGGCAGTGACAGAGCGGGTGACGGTGGCAAGGCTGTTCCTGAGGCACGCATCCCACACATGACTAAAGGCTGCAGGGTCCTCATTATCATATGACCTAGCTGCTTATTCCAAATGCTTGAGCTCTGCATTTCTACGCGGATTACTTTTAATTACTCATGTCAGCACTTTGTAAAAGGTCATAGCTCCACGGTCTAGCGCATGCTATGTATGTACATGTTCAATAGCTAGTAACAACGCGTCTCGCTCGAAGCCAGAGTATAATGCACACAAACGGGCAAGCAATGCAGAGCGCTCCTCCACACATGTTAACACGGGAGAATAGTGCAATCGAAAAGCAAAGAAGAAAAAAAAAGCACAATTAATGTAAGGGTATAAGACGGGTTGTCCCTGAAACGCCGTTCTGAGATACCAAAGAATTAGAATGGTAAAGTAAATGCCAACTGTCTCGATAGATAAGGAAGATGTCGTCTAGATGTCATGAGCCGATCATATAGCGGGTGCCCCTGGGTTAGGCTGCTTCAAGGAATTAAATAGATACTCGGGGGGTAGCCGGCGCATCGATGTCGGTCGGTCCGTTCCAGTCGCTTGGGGCGCGGCCATATAGCCCTGGCGGCGGCGCTGGATCTTGTTGAAGATGACACCGGCAATGACGATCAGAAAGACGCAGCCAAGGGCACAGCAAAAGGCAACCAAAACAACAATTCCGTTTGAGCGATGTCCGCCTGGCACTTCGGTTAGCACTGACCAAACCTGTAAGGAAACAGATCACTCACTTTCTCTAGCGTATGGATTGCTGTTTTCATAGAACATTCGCGACATTCGGCCAGGCTGGCCATCAGATGTAGAAGAGATGATAAACGGTGTCAATGTGGTACCGTTGAACAGAGCAGCCGAGGCAGCGCCAAAGTTGGGTACGACAATGTCACCTGTGACCAATAGAGCTAGATCATTGTTTAGGAGGTCGGTGTCATCATGATCGTCAGCAAGAGGGAGAACATCTAGTCCACGGATGACTGTGCCGTCATCAAAAATCTCTTGAGGCGATTGAAAGTTGGCACCGTCGTAGTTGACGACAAAGTTTGTCCCGTCGTCCGACTGTCCAGCAAGCCAAAATGTTGACACATCCCCACTTGCAGGACTAAATGCCGTCACGGTGCCTGGAATGGACGAAGTCGAAGCTCCATCAAAGACCTTCCAGGTCTGTTCTTCTGCGGAATATGTTGCGACTGAGGTCTCGCTGCCTGCAACGGTCAGGTTACCAATAGCCATCAACGTTTTGCCGTTGACCCATTTGAGCGCCAGGACGCTTCCCTCAAATTCAACCCCCGGTCGATTCCACTGACCAGTCTTGGTATCGTAGTAGCAAATACCTGGACAGGCAAGAGCCGCAGCGGCGGAGAAAGTACCTCCAACATATATCTCATCCGAGTCCGGACGAGGGTCAATTGAGTTGACGGAGACATCGTCACCTGTGAGTTCGGAAGGCTGCTGTGATGCTATTGTTCCATTCTGAAGGTCATACAGAACCAGACCACTTAGATGGTTCTTGCCCACCGCGCCGGTAACCCTCCCACCGGCGTAAAGAATATCGCTTGCAATGGAAAAAGAAAGGAACGTGGAGTTAGTGTCAACCTCATTGCCAAGACCATTGATGGTGCCATTCTCCAAGAAGGCCATATTGTGTACTGTAGAGCCGTTGACCGTGACGTTAAAGTGGCCACCAAGAATAGTCCGGTTGCGACCAGAGCTTGTGTCATATATACCGGTCATGATTTGACCGACGGCCTGGGCGCTACTCAAAAGAGGTTCAAGCTGAAGCTCATCTTCCTGCAGTAGCGCCACCGCTCCGCCAGCAGCAATTCCCCCGGATACAATACTTCCACCAAGGATTGTTGTGCCGTTGAATTTAGCGAAGGCTGACAAGTAGCCTGTGAATTGTGTTTGGCTGACATTAAGATTTTGAGCCCAGTTGTTGCGCGACGGAACCCAGGCAGCAAAACCGGAGACTGGGACTGCAGGATAGTCGTCAAAAGCGAGCAATTCGTCGAAATCACCGCTAAGTGCAACAATGGTCTCGTTGAGGTCGGTCGAGATGTTCAAAGGAAGCGCGAGAATTCGCTTCACGTGGCCATTGACTCCACCTCCAAGAGCCGACCAGGATTGAGAGTCGAAAGAGTATGAGGCAACGTAGTTTAGATCTTCGTCACCCTCTGAAGTCCCGGTGAAGTTTCCGCCAACGTAAAGCTTGTTGTTGAGGACAGACATCGTGGTTACTTCGGAGTTCAAGCCTCCTTGAGGCATTGCGGTAGCATTGCCATCTTGTTCAAGAGAAAAGACGTTGCTGATATCAGAGCCTGAGAAGTTTCCAGCGGCATATATCGTGCCCCCATGGGTCACGAGGCTCTTGATAGAAGCGCTCGAATCCAGCTGCATGCCTGCACTGTTGATTGTAGACTCCGACAGATCGGTAGTGACATTGTTCGATGTGGGGTCATACTCAAATAAGCCATTCAATTCATCATCTCCACCATCTCCACCACTGGTTCTATTTGTTCCGTTTGAAGCTGAGCGGAGCTCGAACTTGACCCGAGACGCAACCACAGTGATATCACCTTGGCCGGCGACAGGGGTCAGAGTCACGCGAGGGCGGAATGAATCATCGCTTGCATCAACAGGACCAGTGTAAATAGTGTCGTACTTTTCGTAGTTGTTGGTTTGGTAGAGTTGGGTCTCGATAGGCTCGTCAGAATCCGGGTCAGACTGCACAGTGGCCGTCACATTGACAATCCCTCGGCTATCACAAGTTCCGTCCTGATCACAACCCGGGGTATAGACGAGGATGGAGTAGTTTCCAGAGCGCTGAACATTCGGTTCAAAAACGACAGATGTGCTGCCGGCATTGGAGTCGGACACTTGTGCCGTTAAGTAATCGGAAGGACTGTCGTCACCTTCTGTGACCGTCCACGATCCCGTTTGAGTCGCCGTGGATGTGTCACTGCTGTCACCACATGTGGGCTCATTGAAGTCATTGATGGCGTAGGTAAAGACGTCCCGAGTATACACCTCAATGCCATTTAGACCGGCACCCTTGCCATAATAGTCACGAATCTCAAACTGGAACCCAGTCATGCCAACGGTGTTAACAAACTCGAAATCACGATATTCCTCATCCTCGGAGTCTGAGAGCGAACAGTATTGATCGCAACTAACATCGTCGCCAGTATCGGGGTCCGTATAAGTCAGATTCATGATACCGTTGTCGGGAAGCCTTCTGAATAAGAAGGACTTTGTACCTCGTCCTTCGAAATGGGTGTTATACACGCGGAGTTTGGAAGGGCTGAAGTTGTAGCGCATGTCGGCTCGCCAGAACCCGAGGGCGTAATCCTTCAACAACCATGTCTCCCCTGCGCCGCCAGCACCGCTTGTTTGGCAAATGATGTTCTTGGGATCGGTGAAGCCCTCCATTGTAGACTCCGTGCTCGACGTGATTGTCGCATTTGAAAGATTGATGACTTGTTGGATTTTCTTCGAAGATGTTGAGTTGTTGATACCGTCGAAAGAACCACCGAAAACGATATTCCCGTCGTCATTTCTGACAATAGAGCTGACCGGTCCGTTGAGTCCACCAAACGATAGATCTTTCCAACCTTCACCAATAACCCAAGCCGCCGCATTCGAAGTGTTTCCTTGTTTGAAGTCGCCGCCGACGTAGACAGTGTTAGTTTCTTGGTCGCACAGCAAAGCCGATACCGAGCCGGAAAGTCCTGGGAGGGTGGTCACTTTGTTCGAGTTCGGATCGTATCGCGCAATGCCCTGGGCCTTGGTGTCGCCGAGACTGGTGAAATTTCCGCCGACATAGATCCCTCTGTCCTGTTGGTTGAAGGCGCACATCGCATGGATATCGGCATCGGAGGTCGAAAGGGGGGTGAGGATTCCATTAGGAAGAGGTGCGAGGATAGACTGGGTGTTTTCGTCTCCGGGGTGTACGTTGGACTGTTCTTCGTACGAATAGAATGTCACGGCGTCGAAGTCTCCTGCAAGAGCAACTTGACCGAGACGTGATAGATCCAGCTCCGGTTGAGCAACAGGTTCGAACGATAAAGCAGAAACACGAGATAATTGGCTCAGGAGCCAAACCTGGAATGCTGTCGACGAGCCAGCCGTCGCAGGCCCAAACAGTGAGGGGAGCCTCATTGTTCAGGATCGCGACGACAGCCCGGATTATCAATCCTACAGCAAAGGAGTTTCGAGCGATAATCAATATTCTCGAGACATTCAGAGAGGCATAGGAGGTATAAGGTCAAGTCCAGCCGGGCGAATTCCAGGTCACGTCGTGGGCGAGAATTGACGTATTGTAGGGGAAAACACGAGAAAGGAGTGACTAGAAAGGAGTGACTAGTTAAGGAATGTGGAAAAAGAAAAACCAGTAAGACGAGGAAAAGAGAGAATACGAATAGGAGGGTACAGCACAAGAGTGGCAATGCAGGAATTAACAGCGGCCAGAAAAAGAACGAATGACTGTGGGAAGTTGGATGGTCTGAACGAGTGACATGGCAAGGAGGGCCTTGGTGTGGTGGTTTGCTGGGAAGCGGAAGCCTGAGCCTGCTCTCTTCTCTCAGGAACGACTGAACGTGGGACGGGAGAACCTGAGGGCGTTCCCTGGATTGCAGTGGGCGCGACTGGGATTTACTTTGCTCCGGCCGATCCAGCCACTGCCAATCACACGCTCTCGCTCACGGGACTGGCCGGTTCTTTGCGTGGCTCAGTGGGGTGGGATGATGTTGAGTTCCCACTCTCATGAAACTTGAAACGGTCAACAAGATCGTCCTCGAGTCCTCAGTTTAACGAAGAAGAGAGTTTATTTGTGCATACTCGCTCCCTGAATCATGAGGTCTTGGGCTCATACAGCAGCAGTCGCATCTTACAGAGGGAACTCAAGGGATGGAAGGCTGGTTGGTCGACCAGCGCCGACAAAGGCGTCGTGAAACGCTCGAGATCGCGTGAAATATGATGGGGTCATGCCCAATTTGTGCCGCTCGAATGGGCTCGAATGGGCTGGCCAGTCCAGGCTATTTTTGGAATTAGAATTCTGCACATTCCGCCTCGCGAGCTTCCAGAATGCATATCAGAAACTGATTATTCCTGCGAGCAGCTTGACTATGCAGCTACGTTGTGGCTTTTCGAAGCAAGCCCTCGCTTCCCGGGTCTCTGGATCTAGCTTATCTTCTGGAAAGAGTCGACTTGTCTGCGCCTTACGTCACTGCGGAAAAAGCTCAAATACACGCCGATGTTTCATGATAATGATAGCCGCAATCCACGCCCTTGAATCTCGATCTCTTCTCGGCGTGCCGTTTACTCAATAAAATATGGATACCGCTGGGGCCGGTAACTGACAATGGGCTTCCCGGAGAACCCAGGAGGTGGCATCCAAACAATTTTTGCGAACGCCGGGGCCCAGCGCTGCTTCCAGGTCCATGCAGATGCAGCATCCGATCTACTATTATCGCAGTCACTGCAGCGCTGACCCTTCACGCCGGTAAGAGAACGAAATGCCCTTCTAGCCTCCGTTTTGGTCTCCGAAGCAGGCTGGAAAGCAATGTTTCTACCCAGATATTGAAGGCCAATTCAATCATCCTCACTGGGGTTTGGCTGGACATACAGCAACTCTCGGGGCTTTCTCGCTTTTCCATCTGCGACTGATAGGAGATATAGCAGAAAATTTGAAAGCCTTGGAAAGAGATGGTAAATCGGACGTCTCTTGTGCGAAGAGCCGACTATGTGTGGCGATATATATAAATACTGAATCTGCCTGCGTCGCGTACATCACAGGACGAGCATCAAGCTACCAGCCAGGAATTGAACCATATCTGAGGACTAACTACGCATGCTACAGAACCTTGTGGTCCAAACCACTTCCTAAGGTTCTCGTCAACCGTCAAAACTCCAACAGCTTTTTTATACCTAGTGAGGAGCTTGACAGATATAGGGTTACGCTAAGGAAGCCTGCAAGCTTTGATTCTGGTCCCCAACGCCGGACCCGAAATTGATGCCAACGGATGACGTGACAATATTATTCACTGCTTGCTCCAGTAATGACATATCTGCGGAATATCTGCAACATCAAGAGATGTCAAAACATGCAGGAAAAGGCGGAGCGAAGCTTCTTGGGGCCAAATCGTCCCATCGCAGTCTTAGCGCAAGAGGTCACGTTTCGCCCGACTCATGTCCACGCTAATCACCACCCTCGTGCAAATCACCATCCAGAGTTGCCGGAGTAAGCAGTCAACCAGCGGGCCTGCTAATATAACGGTGCATATCTCTGCCACGATGGCTCTTCAGCCTGAGCTTAAGCCTTGCCCTGTCGTCGGGCGCAGCCGCCATAATGGGGAACTTCAGCCGCAGGGGGTGGTCTATTTAAGCAAGATTGACCGGCATAGTTGTGTTGAATTTTCTTGCATGAATCAGAATTCAAGCTGACTCTACTCAGACCGGGTTCCCTTCCATATCATCTAACTCGCCCAATATGGTCGTTCTCCTTTCAGCGCTCGCGTCGCTGCTGCTGGCCACGGATGCAGTCGCGATACCACACGCTCCGGTAAAGCGAGGAATCAAGGCTCCAGCCCAACCACTGTCCTTCCAAGTACAACACCACTGTTCCGTAGGAGACCGGTGCAGTCCAGCATATTTGGAACGGCGGCGGATGGATTCTGCCCGTGTTGGTCGGTGGCCAACAAGTCTTCCTGAATGTTGATACCGGCTCCTCTGATCTGTGAGTGTCCATTCAAACATTTTTGCGCACGAAAAGGTTATGCTAATCCCAATCAGGTGGACCGCAAGCACTCTAATGCCCGAGGACCAACAGAAAACCGTTACAAGGGGATCGGTCTATAATCCTGACAACAGCTCCACGTCACAAAAGGTCGAGGGGTACACTTACGGTCTAGCCTACGCAGACGGGTCTGGATCTTCTGGCCCCGTGTACAGGGACACAGTTAACATCGGCAGCGCCATTGTGCCCGATTTTGCGCTTGGAGTCACCGACGACCTGCGCTACGGCGACGGCAGTGACGGCACCCGCGACACCGCAGGCCCAATTGGTCTCGGGTTCGGCAAGCTGAACTCAATCCGACCAAACCCCCAGCCCACATTCATGGAAGCCCTTGTTCCGTACGTGCCCGAGCCAATCTTCAGTACAGCATTCAAGCTCAACGACACCGGCTTCATCAACTTCGGCTACGTCGATTCAGAGGCCTACACCGGCGATTTCACCGAAGTCCCCGTCGCGAATACCAGCTCAGGCAACGAAGGTCAGTGGATGAGTCTAGGTGTTAGTTTCGGTTCTGGCGGCGACATACTTGATGTAGAATCCCTAGACATGGACTTTGTCTCGGGTACCGCTACTCTATCCGTCTCGGAGAACATTGCTGCCGCCTATTTGGCCTTGTTGAGGGCGCCGATAATTCCTCTGGGTCATGGCAGTACCCGTGCGGCACTGACCTGCCTGATCTTGACTTTGTCTTCCCGGACGTCACCAGTGGGTCTTCGACCGTGACTATCCCCGGTCTTGCTCTGAAGAACGGTGACGGTGAGGATATGTGCGGTACCTGGATGAATGTCGTTGAGGGTCGGGGCAATGCTGGTGTTCCGTTCTATATCAGCAAGTATATTGTCTGGAACCAGGCTAAGCCTAGCATGTCTTTCGCTGATCAGGTCAACTGAGATGCTAGCTCAACCCTTGTCTCGTCACCTGCATTGTTTGGGCCAGTAAATATAGCTTCTCAGAAAAATGTGGATACAAATATCAAAATAGATGCCGTCTAGATAATTAATGCTTTGATAATGTTGTATCGAATGCAACTTCATGCTCTCTACACATTTTTCTTCGTGCGAGAAAAGCGCAGTTGAATTGCCCCTCTCCTGGACAGCAAATTAATTCCCAGGCTTCTCAAGTGATGGCCTGGGGAGTAGAGGGAGTACTATGGATGGTGGTCGTTGTAGCCATATTGCAACCTAAGGCATATACGCTAATCCCCTTTTGGCGGGAAGTGGCTAACGCGACCGCAACGCGACTCTGATCCCGAGATCATTGCAGATTCATTCGGTTTGAGCTCAGTTTGTCAACCAGAACTTTGACCCAACGTCGCCGCTCTGAACCCTCCAACACATCAATTTTCTCTGTCGCTTCGATCCCATCATCTCCTTCCGTCACTCTAGTCCTATCTCCGACCTCAACTTCATCATCTGAAGCTTCTCCAACATGTGGGCTTCTCTACCGACTTTGTCCGTCTACCAAATTACTGACTGGTGCCAGGGAGAGCTTTGACAACATTTTCCTTGACCTCTCAAAGCAGTCTGGCAAGTGCAAGCTTGCAGAGACCGGCTTGGGTTGGCGACCTGCTGGCGGCGGCGACACTTTCACACTCGATAGCAGCAACATCGGCGCCGCCCAATGGAGCAAAGCAGCCAAGGGATTCGAGCTGAAGATCCTGTCGCGCTCATCGGGCGTCATTCAACTCGACGGATTTGACCAAGAGGTAAATGCTTTCCATCACCTTTCTAGGAAACAGTGACTTACGATTGGCTCGCACATTTTCAGGACTTCGAGCGATTGAGCAAAGCATTCAAAATCTGGTACGGGATCAACGTCGAAAGCAGAGAACACGCCCTCCGAGGATGGAACTGGGGCAAGGCAGAATTCACTAAGGCCGAGCTCGCCTTCAACGTCCAGAACAGACCCGCATTCGAAGTCCCCTACTCGGAAATCTCGAACACAAACCTTGCCGGAAAGAATGAGGTTGCTGTTGAGCTTTCGCTTTCTACTGATCCCAACGACGCGAGCTCCAAGCCGGCCGGGAGCACAAAGAACCGCGGTAGGAAGGCGGCTGCTGGTCCTGACGAGTTGGTTGAGATGCGTTTCTACATCCCTGGAACGGCAGTCAAGACGGAGAATGGTATCAAGGAGGAGAACGCAGAAGAGAAGGAGAATGGGGAGGAAAGAGAAGAGGGCGGAGAGGGCGGCGAGGAACAAAACGCTGCCAATCTGTTCTACGAGCTGCTTATGGAGAAGGCTGAGATTGGCGATGTGGCCGGAGATACCTTTGCTACTTTTCTGGATGTCCTTCATCTCACACCAAGGTATGCACTCTGTCTTGGGATATTTGTGAGTTGGTACTGACAAATTTTTGCAGAGGTCGATTCGATATCGATATGTACGAGTCTTCCTTCCGGTTGCGCGGAAAGACATACGACTACAAGATCCAATATTCCTCCATCAAGAAGTTCTTCCTGCTCCCGAAGAACGACGATACCCACACGCTCATTGTCCTTGGCCTCGAACCTCCCCTCCGTCAAGGCCAGACCCGTTATCCTTTCTTGGTCATGCAATTGAAGTTGGATGAAGAGATCAGCCTAGAGCTGAACATGACAGAGTTCGTTTCTCAGCTATGCCCATTCTGTACTTCTTACTAACGGCTGCTAGTGAGCTTCTCCAAACCCGTTACAAGGACAAGCTGGAGACACGCTACGAAGAACCTATCCACCAAGTCATCACAAAGATCTTCCGCGGATTATCAGGCAAGAAGGTTATCATGCCATCGAAGGACTTTGTCAGGTAGCTCTCCATCCAGTTGTCTGACAAGAAAGCCATACTGACCACATACAGCCACCACGGTCACAGCGGAGTCAAATGTTCAATCAAGGCCAACGAAGGTCTTTTATACTTCTTGGATAAGAGTCTGATCTTCGTTCCCAAACCCGCTACTTATATCCAGATCGAGAACGTCGCCGTCGTCACCATGTCCCGTGTTGGCGGCGCCATCTCGGCCAGCAGAACATTTGATATCACTGTTAGCCTGAAGGCCGGCATGGGCGAACACCAGTTCAGCAACATTAACCGGTGCGCATCCCGCCTCTAACTCAACCCATTCTCTCTACCCTGTTAATGCTAATGCTTCAATTTACTATCCAGCGAGGAACAGCAACCCCTCGAAGAATTCTTCAAAGCCAAGAACATCCGCATCAAGAACGAGATGTCGGACGACGTACGCACCCTTCCCTCTTCACCCTCCACCCACCAAAACCAAGCCCCAGAACTAACAAAATGGAAAACAGACAAACGCCCTCATAGCCGCAGCCCTAGACAACGACGACATGATGTCGAGCGACGACGAAGCAGGCGCGCGGCCCGACCGCGGCTCCGCAGACGAAGACGAGGAGTCCGTCGACGAGGACTTCCAGGCTGACTCGGACTCCGACGTCGCGGAGGAATTCGACTCCGCGCATGAGAGTAGTGGCAGCGGGAGTGATGCCGAGATGGATGATGCGAGTGATGCTGGGGGGGATGAGGATGAGGAGGATGATGCCGGGGGTGAGGCGATTTCTGAGGATGAGAGGCCGAAGAAGAAGAGTAAGGTTGGGAAATAGGGTACTTTATGGGGGTGGGAAGGTGCAGCTGGGTTGTACTTTAGGTATTTATTTTATGGTTCCAACAATAAAGAAAGGCGTTATCTTTGCTTTGGTCACTGGTTGGTCTATGGATCCGTGGACTGCTTCCCGGATACGGTAGGATAATTAGCATGGACGTAGGACAGATCACCGTCGTTTAGCTAGTGAGTCTACTAGACTTGGATGTTCAAATCATGGTTGATGGAGAATTAACGTCCTATATATATTAAATTGAGGAACCTTGGTTCCGCGACAACGACTACGTCTGCGTCTGGGGTGGAGCTTGATGGACAGCCTTGAAAGACGCTTCAGCCGTGAAGCTCTTGCCAATCACTTTTGCAGAATGAGGCAGATATGGAATTGACAGATGACTAGTACTACTTCTCGTGGAGTGGGGTTAGTATGGTTCATAGAAAGTCATCTAAGACAAGATATCAGCCACTGGGTGTCTATTAGATAGGTTTCTTGCACGAGGTTGACTCGAGGTACTTTGTCTCAGATGTCGTCAGTCAAAGTTGCGGTGAACGCGTGATTGAACAGCGGACTGAGAAAAGCATTGCTCACAGCATAGCGTATTCAAGTAAGCTGTGGGTTGAGCGTAGGACAGCGTCGTTCAGCGTTAGACGTCAACGTCTAACAACGGGTTAACAACGGGTTGTCTGGGGCTGGCCAGCATTAGTACTTGGAACAAAGACGGGCGAGTGCGCCCTGGCGAGTCCGGCTACATGGTACATGCGTCTCTGTAACGGACATAGTAGCTTGCGACCCGGTTTGCCCCCTGATGAGAAGCATCGTGATCCTAACCGATGTTCCTTGAATGACTGGCGAATCGTGGTACTGGTGTGGTTTCGATGCAAGTGTGGAGAGATGAGCAGTTCGTCCACGCGGTGCAGTCGACGAGCCTGCCAACAATGATTTGGATTTCAGAGTAGGTTCTTTGGCGAGTAATTGAATACTTAGAAAGTGTCTAGAGTCCGTATTTGTAGAAAAGGCGGAAGAGATGACCTTTGCAACTGATCAGCTGTAATCAATGTATCTAGTGACAATACACGGAGCGCTGAGTAAGATCGATTGGCTGCATGATGTGCCCTGTAATTTAACCCCTGACAGTGACAGTCAGAATACCAAAGAAGACCGCCCAAAATCTAAGCGATCTTCAAGGATTCTTGGGGAAGTCCTACAGAATAACGGCCTGCGATTGCTTGAACTGCGCAGGTTCGTCTGGTCGGGAGTCTCGCGTTCCACACGCATCAAGGTGCGTCAGGGATCCAGACCGGGAGACAACCATGTCCGACCCGAGTGGTACATGGCGGACTGCAGTCTGCACAGCAACTGGGAGTTCAGTAAAGCTGTTTTTAAAAACATCAAGGTGAGGCAGTCAATTGGATGAGAGAGAGCGGAAATTGGAGTCTGTGTTGGCAGTCTGGGTGTGTCCATCTCAATGTTCGGGTCGGACCAGCTTGGCTTTGGCTGTTTTGGGGGGAGTCGGGATGCAGCTCAGTAAATAGTCAATGGGAGAAACATTCATGAATCAGGAGCAATTGCTTCAGATGACAGTGTTGAAATAAGATACAGATCAGTAGACAAATAAACATGTCTCTTGCCTCGAGGCGGAAGAGCGTCGACCAGCGTCGTTAGTAGTAGTGAAGTGAGTGCTCCGACAGAACCCCCTTTCTTTGGGCTAGCTGGCCGTCTGGCTCCAACTGCCTCTGCCTCTGCCTCATTCCACCCCGTCAACTCTCCGCAGGTCAAGTCCTTCGACCCTTCCCCCTGTTCTTCATTCGATATTTCTCTTCTCTCTTTCAGCGTCCTTTTTCTTCTTCTTAATCTCTGTCAGAAGGACTTCTTTTCTTCGCCTGTCCGGTCTCCATTTGAGCGGTCCCTCTCCCTCGTGGATTTCAGTCGCTTTCAGGTCTCCTTTTCTGGATCAATAGCATCAAAGGTAAGATGGCTTCTTTTTGGACTCTTACTCTCGTCTGTCCTACGGAACATCTGCGGAAGTCGTGGTTCCATCCGACATGCTGGACGCTATTGCTTCGGACCTCTCCCCTCGATTCTTGCTGCAAGGACTCCGTTTGCTAACGCGGAAGGTGCAACCTATTCAGGGGAACTTTCTCTCCAGCGCTCGCTACCTCACGCCTCTACGCTCGCTTCCATATCACGTCCGTTTCCTTCCACAATGGGTAAGCTCAGCGCCTGCAGCTTTTCTTGTTATCAATCTACGCCCGTTTGCCTATTCTTTGATCCCTGAATTCGACCCCCTGTTACTCGGAGCACACCTCCGCTACGATTCAAAACTATGCCCCCATCCAGACGACAGAGTGCGCATGGCCGCTCGCAGTTTGACGCTTTGTGCGTTGAGCACCCTAAAGAAGAGCATCCGCGGCCAAAGAGTTTCTCGTTTTCGACGCGCACTCGACGATTGTCATCCAACTATGACGCCCAAGCTTCTACAGCTGCTGACTCCATATTCTCCCGTTTAGCTTCACCACCTCCCAGCAATGGCACTCCTGCCCCCTCCTCCCCGCCCAGCAGCAAGCCCGGCTCTCCTTTCGTTGAACGCAGCAACCCAATGGGCTCCGGAAACGCCCAGACCGTTAGCTCCAAGGACCCCAAGGCTGCAGCTCAGGCTGCCACCGATATGAAGAACGTGGTTCGCCGGAAGCTGACCGGCTACGTTGGTTTCGCCAACCTGCCCAACCAATGGCACCGCAAGAGTGTTCGCAAGGGATTCAACTTCAACGTGATGGTTGTTGGTGAGTTAAGCACTGGAAGCCAACGAAACAAAGCTTGGTCGACTGACTGGATTGCTAGGTGAATCTGGGCTCGGAAAGTCTACTCTCGTGAACACCCTGTTCAACACTTCCCTCTACCCCCCTAAGGAGCGCACCGGTCCCAGCCACGACATTATCCCCAAGACCGTTTCTATCCAGTCCATCAGCGCGGATATCGAGGAGAACGGCGTCCGCCTTCGCCTGACAGTTGTCGACACCCCCGGATTCGGTGACTTTGTCAACAATGACGGCTCGTGGCGCTCAATTGTGGAGAACGTCGAGCAGAGATACGATGCCTACCTCGAGGCCGAGAACAAGGTCAACCGCACGAACATCATTGACAACCGCATCCATGCCTGTGTCTACTTCATCCAGCCCACCGGTCACTCGTTGAAGCCCCTCGACATTGAGGTTATGCGTCGCCTGCACACCAAGGTCAACCTGATTCCCGTGATCGCCAAGGCTGATACCTTGACGGACGATGAGATCTCGATGTTCAAGAAGAGGGTAGGAATCCGAGCGTGAAATTCACCATGAGACAATTTTTAGTACTGACAAATGAATCTAGATCCTCGCCGACATCCAGCACCACTCCATTCAGATCTTCGAAGGCCCACGCTACGAATTGGACGACGAAGAGACCATCGCCGAGAACCAGGAGATCATGTCAAAGGTTCCCTTCGCCGTTGTCGGTGCCAACTCCGAAGTTTCTACGTCCGACGGCCGTAAGGTCCGTGGCCGTAGCTACCCCTGGGGTATCATCGAGGTCGACAACGAGGAACACTGCGACTTTGTCAAGCTGCGCCAAATGCTCATCCGCACCCACATGGAAGAGCTCAAGGAGCACACCAACAACCACCTGTATGAGAACTACCGCTCCGACAAGCTTACCCAGATGGGTGTTGCCCAGGATCCCAGTGTGTTCAAGGAGGTCAACCCTGCTGTGAAACAAGAAGAAGAGCGCGCCCTGCATGAGCAGAAGCTCGCCAAGATGGAAGCAGAGATGAAGATGGTCTTCCAACAGAAGGTTGCAGAAAAGGAAAGCAAACTGAAACAAAGCGAAGACGAATTATATGCTCGGCATCGTGAGATGAAGGAGCAACTGGATCGTCAACGCGGCGAGTTAGAAGAGAAGAAATCCCGTCTCGAGAGTGGAAGACCGCTCGAAGAGAAAGGGAAGAGGAAGGGATTCTCTCTTCGTTAATCATGCGCTTCGCCGGAAGCCCTGACAAACCTCACCAAAAAGCCATGCAAGAACCACTAACAGCATGTATGGTCGTCGGAGGCTCGCTGGTGGTTCTAAGTTTGATTCTCCACGACTTGTCGATTGATCGAGCGCTCTCTACAACATCCCGCCTTCTTCTTTTCGTGTCTTTTTTTTCATTGTTCACCACGCTCCCTCCAACCCATCTCTCTTATCTGCTTCCAGTAATGACTGAATCTAATTGAGTGGACCGAAGAAGGAAAAGGATCGCCTCGTTGTCTTTGCCTTGGACTTATGCAGGAGAGTGCTAGCACACACGAGTCACTTGAGTGATTTGGCCCTGGATACGCAAGATAATGCACGAGGTGGCGGCCTGCAATCCGCCTCAGGTTGGGAATTTACTGCTTCATGTCCACAATTCTCTTCTTGTTATGTACTTTTGCCTACGCTATACCTTGTT
Source organism: Aspergillus undulatus (assembly GCF_047715775.1). NCBI lineage: Eukaryota > Fungi > Ascomycota > Eurotiomycetes > Eurotiales > Aspergillaceae > Aspergillus > Aspergillus undulatus. Next base: position 63,667 of record NW_027396639.1, read on the forward strand.
CCCGCCTGCTTCCCATTACCCTTCTGTGGTCCAGTGCTGCTACCGTCCTATATTCGTTGCGCTTTGCCTCTCTACACATTTTAGTGAGATCATCCACCCTCGACCATCTTTCTGGACGCTTTCCTTACCTCTATTCTCCTGGCTTTGTTGTGTTAGTTTGAATTGAAGTTTTAAAAGCACATTGTGATTTGGACCGTAGGTATAAAACGGTCGAAAACCGACAAATATATTTTTGTAGTCTCAATTATACAGAATACAGAATATACTTGTTCCATCTTCTGGTCTTTAAAAAGCGTGGTAAGGAGTTGCATCATCGGGCAGGCGACGTCACGGGGTCCGCTATAGAGAAGAGGCTCCGAGTGGTTGTTCCTCAGTCCTCATGGCCAGAGCTTCCCCATTCCGCTCCCCGTCCGCCGGCACACACCAAAACCACAACGTCCGAAACTAACTGCCGCCTCCCCGCCCACCTCCTCCACCATTCATCCTCGACTCGACTTGCAGGGTTGATTCTCCTTTGCTCAATTCTTATCACCGTTCTGTCCTTTGCTGGAGTTGCCCTTCGCCCTTCGCTTGCCTTCGTCGTTGTCGGACAGCTTCCCCTCCGTTCTCCAACCCGCCGCTGAGATCATCTGGATCACCTTCCACGTCAACTACTTCAGACCGTTAATCCTGGCGAAATTGTCTCCCATGGCTCCTCCTCCTCCGGCGAATCTCCCTTTGGCCGAGAGGCTCAAGGCTCTCGCCCAGACACTGCAGTATGTTCTCTCATGTTCCTACGGTGCGCTATTCCATTACTGACCAGCTGTCGTTGTGCAGGTTTGCTTGGTTCATTGGGTAAGTTTCCAGATTTATCGACCGTTGACTTTTAGCGACACCTGTCTGCATTGTTACAACACGTCGCGACCATTGTGACTGAGACATTGGACTTTGTCGTTTGGCGGGGTTGCTCGTTTCCGCCGCCCCTTCAATGCCCGTCGGACATTTGGGAAGAGTTGCGCTAACTGACCGACTTTAGCCATGTGACTCTGCTAGGCTCTGTTTTCCGATACCTCATTTCCTATCTTACCTTCAACTACTATTCCGGTGCGGCGCTGGTATCTTATCGCCTAACGTTCATATCCGCCGCCGTGACGTATGGAATCGTTGTGTACAAGGGTCATATCGCACGTGGCCGCCTCCAGGGAAGCCTTCCTAATGTCTTGCTGAAGCTTGCGGGTGATGAGAATGTCCAGTATCTGGGTGAGTAGTCGCTGTACAAGAGCGAGAATATCACGATGAGGCTGACATTTCATTCCAGGAATGGCCTTGGTGTGGCTCTACTCTCGCCAGGTCCCCCTTGCCCTGCTGCCATTCAGCGTCTATTCCGTTTTCCACGTCGCTACCTACACTCGGGCCCATCTGATTCCCACTCTTCAGCCTCAAAGCGCACCCGCGGGATCTCCCGGCGGCCGAGCGGCCGTCAAGCAGTCTCCCTTGGCCGAGACCATCGGAAGATTTGTCAAGCAGTACTACGATACCAGCATGGACCTTGTGGCTGGTCTGGAGATTGCCCTTCTCTTCCGTCTGGCCGTGGGTATCCTCACCTTCTCCAAGGGTAGCTTCCTGCTCCTGTTCATCTACCTGGCTTTCTTCCGGGCCCGTTACAGCCAAAGCTCTTTCGTCCAACAGTCTGTCCGTCACTTCACCGCCAGAGTGGATGCTTCCGTATCCCACCAAAGCACTCCTCCGCCGGTGCGTCAGGGTTGGGAAAGTTTCAAGGATGCTGTGCGCCAGGCGTACCAGGTCACTGACATTAGCCGCTTCACCTCTGGTGCCGGCGCCAAGAAGCCTCAATAGAGGGCTACGATTATTTGAGGCGATTTTGTGATATGCTGGGTGACAACAGTCGTTCACGAATCGATTGGTTTTGCATCCGGCAGTATTCGCTATCGCCTAGTCCATTCAGATCTGGTGACAATGGGTGCGACTGACGAAATTAACGAACCATGGGCCATCGTCTCCGACTTCGCTGAGGAAATGGGATATAACGAGGAAGATGCTTATCATGAGCAGTGCAAAGCAGACAGAGGCTGCAAGAGTGTGCAGTGTAGTTCTGAACTTTGATTTTTGACAGAATTGAGTGTGTTTATGCGATTGGAGTCAGGAAACGCTGTGAGGAACTATGTCCTCTTTGATGTTTTCGTCTATGCCCTTTTCTTGTTTGCTATTCGTTTTATCTTGCAAGACAAAAATCTGGAATTTTCTTGACCTCAGCTTTGCATTGACAAAGTGTAGGACGGTAGATGAGCCAGCTATGGTATATGTATCAAGAATAGAAAGTAGACTGCATCCCTACGCGTAGTGTATAGTTAGTCCACGCAAAGAGACTGTCAATACTAATAATTTTCTGGGTATTTTGTTGGGCTCAGGGCATGTCAGACGGTGCCTGAGGCGCCAGGGTCGGACGGCGGAGAAAACGGAAGACCGACCTAAATTTTGGAGCCTCTCAGCCACGGCCCAGCATCGCCAATCTCCTCGACTGCAAGAGCTAAATGGTGCTGTCCTTGCCCTACTTTCGCTAACGTTGCACCTATGTTGATACTGTCCTAGATTGCAACTTCTTTTCGCCGGACCCCCGTCATCCTCTGCCTCTGCCTCCGCCGTCACCTTGCTAGTGGTGCCCGTTAAAACACCCCGACATCGCCGCATCGCAACTTACCGTGGTCTCGCCCGCACCACGATTCGTTGGGTTGCGGTGTCCTTGCAATGAGCTTGACCTCGCGCGTATTCAGCCTGTTTACGCCGACACAGACGCCCGCGGATTCTAATACGTCGGCTGATTCATCGGTCGATTCCAACAGTGTCAATGCAAATGCTAGCCATGCGCCGATAAGGACGGGGACGGATGCAAATGCGGCCATACACAATGGGTCTGCGGACCTTGATGAGGAGGAGCCGAGACCTCCGTACCTCCATGTATGCTTTCATCCTCCCCGGGGTTACAATCCATGGCGCCGTTGATGGAATGAAATGGGCTAACGTGAAACTTTTCAGGCAATGCTCGCTGGTGGTACCGGTGGTACCTGCGGCGATATGCTCATGCATTCATTAGATACCGTCAAAACGCGGCAACAAGGTGATCCTCATATTCCTCCTCGATACACCTCGATGACCTCGTCGTATGCAACGATATACCGGCAAGAAGGGCTTCTGCGTGGACTTTACGGTGGGGTTACGCCGGCGCTACTTGGCTCGTTTCCGGGTACATTGATTTTCTTCGGTGTCTACGAGTTGACGAAACGGAAGATGCTGGATGCGGGGATTAATGCCAATGTGGCTTATTTGTCTGGAGGTAAGGAGCGAGATCCTATACATATTACCGTGCTCGCAGGGTTGATTGGACTGTCGCACAGGCTTCTTCGCCGATTTGGCTGCTTCTGTTGTCTATGTCCCGTCAGAAGTTGCGAAAACTCGACTACAACTCCAAGGCCGCTATAACAACCCATACTTTCATTCCGGATACAACTACCGCTCTACCAGCGATGCATTCCGTACAATCGTTCGCCAGGAAGGATTCTCAGCCCTATTCCACGGTTACAAGGCTACTATCTTCCGCGACCTTCCCTTTTCCGCCTTACAATTCGCATTCTATGAACAAGAACAGCGCCTAGCGAAGGAGTGGGTCGGCTCCCGAGATATCGGTCTCGGCCTCGAAATCTTCACAGCCGTCACGGCCGGCGGAATGGCCGGTGTGTTGACGTGCCCTATGGATGTGGTGAAGACGCGCGTTCAGACACAGCATAACTCAGACCCCTCGCCAGCTCCGGCCCCTAAAGCCCCTGTCGAGTCGAAACTGAAGTCCAATGTCGGAGCGCAATCGCGTTCGATCTCCACGACGGCGCCCGCAGCATCACCGGCACCCGCAGCCATGCGACTGGATACCTCATCCTTCTTCACCGCCCTCAGGTTGATTTACAAGACAGAGGGAATCTTAGGGTGGTTCCGGGGTGTCGGGCCACGAGGAGTGTGGACCAGTGTCCAGAGTGGAACGATGCTGGTCATGTACCAATACCTGCTCAAGCAATTCGAGGCGTTTGAGAATATGGAGGACACGAACCCTCTCTGAGAAACAGAGGACCGATTCGTTTCGATTGTAGATATAGCGCATTGGGTGGCTGCGTTTGGTAGGGCGTTTGCGGGACTTTTCAATGATTCCTTTACTGATTTACCCATTTGTTGACGGCTGATGGGATTTTGGCCTCCCCCTCTCCATTCTACCTTTTACCTTGTTTACGTGTATATACACCTGGAGGGCTACGATTGAAGGTATAGAATAGAGTCTAGGTAATTGTACAATAGAATAGACTACTATTTTACATTAAAGCGCAGAATGTCAATCCTTCCCGAATAGGCAAAAGAGGGGGCGAAATGTAAACAAAGACAGCCGGGCTGTGATTGGCCACGCGCAACTACGTCGACTGTTCTCTCTCGAACCGCGACAACCAAAGACCGCTCTCTCTTCCCTGCCCTTCGTCTTCCCTTGTTATTTGTTGTTATTCTTACCTGACGCTATATCCCATACGTCTCCCCCGGCTCTACAATCTGCATCTGCATCAGTTTTCCACCTCCCGCGCGTGGAATTCACAGTACTCTACAAAGCCAAAACCCAATCTCCCCTTTGCTACCATAGTCATCATCGCATGGTCCGCGCGTAGCGCATCATCATGTCGTCCGGATTACCCTACTTGCAGAAGCTGCGCAAGGCGCAGCTCGCTGAATTCGCGGAGCTCACTGATCTCCAAGAGTAAGTTGCGCAAGATCTCACCCACAGATGAAAAAATAATCGCGTCACGCGGGCTGTGCGGTACTAATGCGCTGTTTGCTCGCTTAGCTATGAAGACGACAACAAGCCCGACCTTGCCATCAAGCTGGACAACCACCTCCAAGCCAACAGCAGCATCTTTGGAAGCGAGCAGTCATTAGCGGATTACTACCGGCGCACGTCGCAGGCTTCGTCGGCGGCTTCGCCTACGAAGAGGGGCAGCGCCAGCGCCAGCAAGTCGAGCAGGGCTGGAAGTGGGAGTGGGAGTGTCCAGACACCTATCAAGGCGGAGTCCTCGCATATCGGCTCGGGCGCGCGATCGGCGCGTCGGCGACAGACGCAGGCAAGGGCGGAGGCTGAGCCTTCGTATGTTTTGCTCATCGTGGATTATTTTTTCGCGGCTAATGGGACTATAGGGATGTGCCTGCTTCTGCTCCTTCGCAACCGCTTATTGATGTCGCCGTTCGCAAAACCGGCGCTGTGACCCCTGCGCAACCGCTCGTTGATGTCGCGACGCAAGATGTCCCTCAACAGACTCCTGTGGCCCCGCTAGTTGAAGTCGCTGCTCATCGTCGCGCATTGCCCGCATCGCCTGCCGTTGTCACTGAGGCGATTGAGCGCCAAACGACCGCATGGCGTCAGAGCATTGGCCAGGCGTGGGAGGGTTCAGGCGTGCAGGAGCGCTCTGACTCGCTGCGCGAGACGCTCAGCAGCGTCAAGGCCGTCCAGGTGATTGTCACCCTTCTCGAGGCGTTCAGCCTCATTAAAGAGGTTCTCCCGCTGCGCTATCTCGCTACTTTCCCAGCCATTGACGCCATCAACACGCCCGCGATCCCGGTTAAGATCCCCGATCTGTTCGTGCTAGTTGACAGCTCATTCTGGGCGCCTGTCTCGCTTTGGATCCTCACCAGCATCATTCTTCCTCTGACCGTTGCCTACTTCTTCAACATCAATCTGCGCGTGGCACAGACCAATATTACCGGAATCCAGACCCGCCGCTCTAGCAGTATTAACCGCACCAACCAGACGACCTTTGACCCGCTCAGTTTCAATATCTCTAAAGCGATTGTGGCGTACATTGTGTACGCTCATGGCTTTACCTTCTGGAGCGTTTGGGGCAGGGACTCGCTTGTTACTGTGAACGCGTCCATCCCATTCCAGTATGCGGGTATCCTCACTGGTGCTGCTATTTGTGCCGTTGGGGCTCTCTATGAGGCTATTTTGAGGAAGTAGGTGCTTTTGGTACTCTATTTCTTGTTCGCGGTGGAAGTAAACGGTGGGTGTATATCAATTCAAGACAGGCTTTGCCGGGGCACTTTGCTTCTGGCTCCCGCTTGACTTTTGTTTTCAGTGGTTTATGTGATGTTTGGATTTGAAGGACCTGGTCGTCTGGAGTACGTATGTCAGGGCTGCTTGATGGTACATGCGGATATTGATATGGATGTACGAAGACTTCAAGAAAGAAAGATAGCTAGCCTTAGTAGATGGTTTGGGCTTGCAGACTTCTGGCTTTTTTGGGCGATTGGTTGTTTGGTTGTTTACGTTTGAATGTCTACTGCTTCTATTATATGTTTTGGTCTGTCCCACCACTGGTTGGTTGTATTATGTTGGTGCAGGTGCATCCACGGTTTGGTACCTTATGGTCTTTCAGGATTGAGTACTGTATTGGATTGAGTACCTATCTATCGATTGATTGATTGGTTTAGAGACGGCTTATTTATATGATATCCTTGGAGTTGAAGATTTCTGCTGTCTTTTCTTTTCGAGACATGGATAGAGAGGCTCTGAATCTGAGTCAAGTTTAGGTTTAGCTTCATCTCATCTTACCTAGGCGTTTGTTACTCCATCCTTCACGACGTGGATATCAATACCCAGCCCACTGGGCTATCTGCCCTCTCTGTTTCTGTTTGCGTTGGATTGGAATTGGAATGCTCTGGTCATGATTCTCGTTATCTAGTCTTTAGATACCCATCCTCCGGCTTGCTCTACGTTTTCCTCTTTCTCGTTCTCTATTCTAACGTCGTCGCTATATGGATCAAGTGTGCGTATCAAATACAGTAACTATAATCCCATGCAAAACAAGTATCCTCAATTATGTCAAGGAAGCAAGCCAAATATCATCCTCTTCCATTCCCAAAAGGTTCGAACCCCATCCCCATCCCCATCCCCATCCCAATACCACCACCCATATCCATAGTAAAAAGAAACCTCTACCGCTATCGCGAAACCCTCTTCAACCGCCCCGCCAACTCAACCGTAAAGAGAACCGGGATGTTAGTTTGAACAGAGACTGTCTCCGCGCGAATATGATTACTCGTGCTGATCTGCCCGCCGATTTGCGTTTCCCAGTTGCTCACGTCCCATTGGAAGCCCGATGTTGTTATTCGTGCTGGGCCGGAGAGGGGGATTATGCCGATATTTTCTTCTAGGAGGTATTCGTTTCTTTCTTTTTCTTGTTGTTGGGATGGTTGGGGTTTGGTTTGGGAAGGGTCTGGGGGTCGATTTGTCCTCGGGACATGAATTGTGTTATTTCCCTCGGATAAGATAAACGTTATACTTTCTTCGGAGATGAGGTAGAGGTTCCCCTTTTCGCTACCATGTTCCTGAGTCTGATTCACCATGTATAAATGATGGATCTGCGAGAAAGCCTGGTCCACGCGGCCGCCGAGACCGCCTAGGATGAGAATTGAGGGGGCTTGGGTTTGCTCTTGCGATCTTTGAGATGTAGAGGAAGAGATGACATCCTTTTCATGCTCACGAATATACCGCAGACTCTTGGTGAAATCCGTCGAGTACTGGTCGTCGTCTTGCACGATGTTCACGCCTAGGTTTGCGTAGTGGTTGCGGATTTCAGGGCGGATTGAGTCCAGGTCTCCGATTATTGTTGTTGGGAGCTGGCCTTGGTCAGTTTTGATCTATGGATGGAGGAAGGACGGCGAGGAAATACTTATATGCATACATCAGTACTCTCCTCCCCTCGAGCCTTCGCCCACTCGAAGAACCGATTTGCGCCGCCGTCTGCGCAGACGGTTAAGTGGGCTGTTTGAGATTAGATTTGGTTCTATATTTCACATCAAGGGTTGCTCTCCCGGCTGGCTAGAGCATTGTTATAATGCATGCATGCTGATAGAAGGCAGGGATAGAGGGAGCTGAGGGACCAACCATGTTTCCGTAGCACAGCAAGTGCAGTCTCATTAATAGGTTGATTTAGAACGACCAGGGCAAATCGATGCGGTCGAATCTCCTCGTCCTCGCGGAAGAACTGCGTGGGGTCCCATTCCATGTTGGTGTTGGAGTGGAGAGTCCGTATTTTTGAACCGAGAGCCGAGCTACTGTGTCTTTCTGAAATGTATGCTCCGCGCGAGATGGAGGTTGGACTGATGACGCAGACAGGAAATGAAGCTCTCTAGATGCAGCGCTTGAGTTGGGTATCGTGAGTTCTAGATTGGTTGAGGGGTCTAGATTAGATCGATGAAGGTGAAAAGCCGGAGTAAGACCGACAACTCTTTTTGGGCAGGTGGGCGCGTTGATGTGCTGACTCAGCGGGTGCTACACCCACCGAACACTGGCATCATAGCACCTATCGTCGTTTACTTACTATGTAGAGATATCAGGGAGCCTGAAAGGACGAGGTGGTCCTGCTGCGTAGATTTAATAGCCTGAGTTGCATAGTTCATACTGTGTGATATTTGGCGATATTTGCTACGTCAGGCTCTTTATGCCGAAGTATATATAAGCTTCTACCCGTAGAGTACTTCCACGTGGATCATGTTGTGCGGGTCGGTGGCACTAAATGACGAAACCAGATACTGCTCTAGCGGCGGTAGGACTTGAATGTCGAGGACCTTCAAGGCTACAGCCATGGGTGCCTAGATGTCCAAAAAACCTTCCAACGTTTCAGTGTCAAATCAGAATAAGATTAGGATAACCGAAAGCATTTATATAACTCTATCATACTCCGAAGCAAGATCAACTCCTCAAGATATCAAATCCCTCAAGAACAGTCAACAGAAAGAAAGGCAACAAGATGATTAAAGCGAAGCCCAGAAAACATCCATCAATCATAAAGCCGTAAAACATCCGCCCGACACGACAAGCCGTACAGAGTGTAGATCAAACTTTCATAGCAGAGTAAGCAAGCGAGTAAGTTGCTGCCTCGTGCTAACGAGCGGTCGAGCGATTCATTTGAAAGCGAGGTATGAGGCGATGGCCTCGTTGTGCAGTGCTGCGTCCTTGTTCTTGGACCCGGTGTCAGCTTTTGCTTTCGAGAGCCATTTGCGCTTGGCCTCTTCCTTTTCTTTTAGGACGATGGATGTGGTGGCTGTGGAGTATGTCGATGATGCATCGTCGAGGGTCTTGGTGGAGGACTTTGAGGACTTGGTGAACACGGTGAAAGGCATTGTGGATGGTTTGGTTTCGGAGAACTCGAGGTTGAGTTGAAGGCTTGAAGATCTTTGATGCTCTTGATGCCTTGTTTTGACCGCTGGTGTCTGTGGAGTATGTACGTAGATGCAGGTATGTAGATGGGAAGATTTTGGATCGGAGAAGCTCGGTGGTTAAGGTTTTGGGACCTTGAAAGTAATCTGATTGTTGTTGATGGTGAGAAAACAATCTAGAGGGATTCCACACTCTATATATACTCATCCCATCTGTCCAGGCTGGAGACATCACAACGGCTATACTAGTCAGTCACATAATTTACTCCGACAAGCATCGGAGTTGCCAAGCGCATAGTCCAATTGGATGACGCAGGCTGGAGGCTAGATCAAGGGCTGAGAAGCTTAGCAATGGGGCATTGCAAATTTGGCAGCCTCTAATCCCCACTATCCTTGACGGCTTTCAGCCCTTTGGCTTTGACCACTCCCAGCGATGCCCAGCCCAACCGCATCTGGTCTCCGATTTCGACTGTTTTGAGCGTCCGTGCGGTGCCCAAGGCTCAAAGGGCGTGGAATGACTCAGGCACCACGTCGCGGGGCTCCATTTTGGCCTCGTATTCTGCACAACAATGGGACTGCCTTGGCGCGCCCCCTTCTGCATCGGATTTATTGAATGTTTATTGGTCAATTGATCGTTAAAAAAGTCTTTTTAGGATGTCGGCGAATCGTCTCGTTAAGCAGCGCCAGTTTGGCTTTGATGCAAAACCGCCGGTTGACCGAATGACTCAGGCCAAAGCCACCGCCACGATACGAGGTGCAAACAGACGGGAGCCTGGAAGGGATAGCTGGGTGCCTGCTTTGTTGTTTACTCCGTGGTGCCTAGTAAGCAGAGTATGGCGGTCTCGTATACGGAGTAGAATCAGATAAATGGAGACTAGAGATTTGACGGGTTTGTCAGGTTTGCTTAGGAATCGTCCACTCCGAAGATGAACTCCGATACCCATATTGAACTCCGAGATGGTGTTATTCCGACCTATACGTTTCGTGCTTTACAGATACCTATAGGCAGGCATGATAGTCGGTCTGATGCAGTCCTCAGGATCCTCAGGATCAGGTTCCAATATTGAATCCTGTTTTTTGAGGATCTCCATATTCCGGGGTGGTCAGACTAATGGCCGATTGATGGATTTTGTCGCGGGCCTCTCAATCAGGGCTAGCGCGTGGAACGACTTCGGAGAACGGCCGTCGGGGCGTCCGCGTCGAGGCTTCGGCATCATTCTGATGGCTACCAAGGCAGCGACATATGGGAGATATGAATTCGGAGAATATTTTACAGCCTGGAGCTGAGTGGTAACTTGCTAGCTGTAGAGTTCCTTGGAGTAGGTCGTTGTTCTATACAGTAGTTCAGTAGTTTAGTTGGATTATGTAGCTTAGTCATTGGATTGTGCTAGTTATGTACCACCTTATCCCCAACGCGTTCGCGTGGAGTCGCGTCGGGGCACTACTGATAGTGCAACTTGCAACAACATCGTCCATGGTATAGCACCACCTGTTAGATGACGAATTCCTCTCCATTGAATCTCCCCTCCTTTGACCCCGCCTTCCTCTCACACTCCGAATTCGAAATCCCTCCAGACCTTCCCTCCGAATCCTTCTCCGACGAGCTCGAGGCGCTCAACCTGGTGCGGCTAGAAAAGACCCGCAACAAAGTCGTGATCCAGCACCGAGCCTGGAACCTATCTGATGTTTTTCGCAGTGACGAGGACGTGAGACCTGGTATGTCAATTCTCTAATGAAAAGTGTGTCATTCTCATAATCCAGAAACACCAACGAGACCGCCGAAGAATTCTCGATTGCGAAGCGTCCTCTCTCCACTTCGTGAACAAGCATTTCCGTCCTCGCCGCCAACTCCCAAAATGCCGTTTATCGACTCGCCAGTTGTGTTTCCGTCGAGCGCGCCTTCTCCGGAGTCGCAGAAGCGCAAAAATGGCGAGCAGTCTGAACCGCAGTCGCAGTCGACGGAGCCCAAGCGACAGAAGATGATGGGAGGTTTCTTGGATGATGATGAAGATGAGGACCAGGACGGGCTAGAAACTTTCAACAACGCGCAGTTTAGGAGCCAATTTGGCATCCAGGAACAATCTATCGAACTTTCTGAGATTACACAATCTCAGCCTGCCCAGGAGCTCGCAGCCCTCGAACCCGTTCCCGATCACAGCAATGCAGTTCACACACATTACTCCCCGCCGGAACGCTCATATATCTCTGTTCAGATCAAGACCTGTGCTGGGAAAACATTGAACGTCCCTCTGAGGAAGTCCAGCGCTCGTGTTTCTTATGAAAGGCTTGTGGCTAGTCGATCATCTACCGCTCCTGGGAGGGCTCAGAAAAGCTACTATGGAATTGATATACATGGCCTACTAAACGAGTCAAAAGCAAGTGAGGAGACCGAGAAGTCCAGGCCAGCTCCTGCACCTGTTCTGCAGCCGTCAATTGAAACTCCTATCGGCGACAAGAGGAGCAGGAAGATGGCGACTGCTATGTGGACCGAAAAGTACCGTGCCCGAAAGTACACCGAGCTTATTGGAGATGAGCGTACCAACCGATCAATAATGCGCTGGCTCAGAGGATGGGATTCAATTGTCTACCCGGGGCTTGCCCGCTCCAAGCAAAAGTCCAACTATAACGACGAAGAGGAACGACCTCATCGGAAAGTCCTATTGCTCTGCGGCCCACCTGGGATTGGAAAGACCACTTTGGCCCACGTTTGCGCCAGACAGGCAGGGTACGAAGTCCTAGAGATCAACGCTAGCGACGAGCGTAGCAGAGACGTTGTCAAGGGCAGAATCCGAGATGCGCTCGGCACAGAGAACGTCAAGGGCATGAACGTGGAAGTGGGAGAGCAGAAAGTACGCAAGGTCGGGCGGCCTGTCTGTGTTGTCGTGGACGAAGTCGATGGGGTAGTCAGTGGATCTGGTGGCTCTGGTGAAGGCGGTTTTATGAAGGCCTTGACCGACCTCGTCCTTCTAGATCAAAAGAACTCCGCACGCGTATCCGAGCAGAACCCTAGTGGGAAGAAAAGGAAGGGCGACAAATTCCGATTCCTTCGTCCACTTATCCTTGTCTGCAATGATGTATATCATGCCAGTTTACGGCCGCTTCGAGCATCCTCAATCGCGGAGATTATCCATGTGCGTCAAGCACCGCTAGAGAACGTCGTCTCACGCATGAAGTCTATCTTTACTATTGAAGGGATTCCTTCTGACAATGATGGAGTGAGACGACTCTGCGAAGCCTCCTGGGGCCTCGCAAAAAGGAAGCAACGCGGCGTGAGGAACAACGGTGCCGCAGAGGGGGACATCCGCAGTGTTCTCGTAGCGGCAGAATGGGTAGCGCACAAGCTTCGAACTGAAAGCTCTGCTTCTCTGAGGTTAACGCGGAACTGGCTGGAACAGCGCGTCCTTGCTGACCCCGGAGGCGGCTCATTCTTCAAAGGCATGAACCGCGGCGGAGTACGTGATATCGTGGACCGCGTCTTCACAGAAGGAGCCGGATTCCCAGAGCTACCAATCGGCACAGAATCCTTCCAAGTTCCGTACGACCGCTCAGCCAACGTCGCCGTCGACGTAGCGAGTATCAAAAAGCGCCACGCAATCAGCCGGCTCCGTGAAATGGTCGACGCCAGCGGCGACCACGACCGCTGCACCTCCGAATGTTTCGCTTCGTACCCACTCCAACCCTACCAAGACGACACCTTCCTCTCCAAACCCAACGAAGCCTACGACTGGCTGCACTTCCACGACACCCTCTCTTCGCGCGTCTACTCCGCTCACGACTGGGAACTAGGCGCATACCTCAGCCAAGCAACATCCGCCTTCCACCTCCTCTTCGCAACGTCCCAAGGCAAGACCCAGCCTCAATACAAGGACAAAGACAACGACGACGTAGAAGAGGAGGAACACCCCTTCTCCGGGCCCCGCGCAGACTTCGCCGCCTTCGAAGCCACAAAGCAGAACCAGGCTATCCTGTCCACGCTACAATCCTCTTTTTCCCCTCCGCTCCTCCGCCTCTTCCGCTCCTCTGATAATTTAGCCACCGAGCTCATCCCTAACGTCATCTGCATGCTCTCACCTGACGTCAAACCCGTCGTCGTCCGCGGCAGCGAACAGCGAACTGTCGCTTCGGTAAGGAAGGAATCCGAGCGCGCCCTTGTCCAGTCCGCCGTCCGCGTAATGGCCGGTCTCGGCGTGACGTTTGAGAAAGTCCGCATTGAGAACGAGGGTGGCGCGCATGGTGGTTGGGCGTATCGTATGGAGCCGTGAGCCCCCTAACCCTAACCCTAACTCCGCCCAACTTAATAGACAAAGCTGACTCTGGAAGGCCTCTTGACTCCCTCGTAACATTCTCCAAAGCCCCCGGTCTCTCCTCAACAAGTGCCCCAGTCCGGTACGCCGTCCGCCAAGTCCTCGACCAGGAATACCGCAAAGTGACGATCAGGAAGAACTCCGAGACATCAATCTCCCACTCGAGTTCAACCTCAACCTCATCGAAAAAGATAGCGGCTGCTAACTCTAAACTTAACCCCAACGGCGCACATAACCCCGCCGATACAAAGCTCAAGTCTGGAGTCGTGAAGAGGGATTTCTTCGGAAGGGTTATTGAAGACCAACCGAAGCATTCCAGTAAGAGTGAGGATAAGGATAAGGGTGAGAATGAGAATGAGAAGTCCAAGCCCGTAAAGGAGGCTGAGAGAGCAGGGCGGAAAGTCTGGGTTACGTATCACGATGGGTTCTCGAATGCGGTTCGGAAACCGATTTCTATGGCGGAGTTGCTGGGGGGGTTGTAAGTGAACTGGAGATTACCTGCTTTTGCTTTGGGCTGCTTTGCTTGATGTATAGTTAGAGAGGGTATAATGATGGATACTTAGAGTGTATGTTATGTTAGCGTTATTCTTCATTTATGCACATCTATTTCTACACCAATGTCAATTCTGCGTCTTACTATTTATCCTCCTACGAGCTTTGACGATGCCAATGGCAGCGCATAAATTGAAAGAAAGAATCTTCTTTCAGTTCTAGCCACTCGTAGACTATCGGATAAAATCCATGGTATACAAACAAACAAAAAAAAAAGTCAAATCAAATCAAGCTTACAAAACAACAAACCAATCAAGCATTCTTAACCTTCTCCGTCAACTCGGGAACCTTCTCAAACAAATCCCCAACAAGTCCCACATCCGCAACCTGGAAGATCGGCGCATCAGCATCCTTATTAATCGCCGCAATCACCTTACTATCCTTCATCCCAGCAAGATGCTGAATTGCCCCGCTAATCCCAACAGAAAGATAAAGCTGCGGCGCAACGTTCTTCCCCGTCTGTCCAACCTGCAAACTGTTATCCGCGAAACCCGAGTCCACAGCCGCGCGGGAGGCGCCGATGGCTGCGCCGAGACTGTCAGCAAGAGGGACCATGAGGCGGTCGAATTCCTCTTTGCTCTTGAGGCCGCGCCCGCCGGAGACAACGCGCGGGGCGGTCGCGAGGTCCGGGCGTTCAGAAACGGAGAGCTCTTCGCTGACCCATTCGGTTTGCGCTGGGGTGTTGGGGTCCACGCCGGAGGTGATCGTTGCGGTGCCGCCGGTGGCTTCGGCGTCTTGGAAGGCGGTGCCCCGGACTGTGATGATTTTGATTGGGTCCGTGGATTGCACGGTTAGGATTGCGTTGCCGGCGTAGATGGGGCGGATGAATGCTTTGGAATTTTGTTAGAGAGGTTCATGCTTGTGGTGGCGGTGGTTGACGTACTATCTTCGCTTTCAATGGCTGTGATGTCCGAGACTTGTTGGACGTCCAGGAGGGCTGCGACACGGGGGAGAAGACTCTTTCCGAAGGCAGAGTGGCCTGCAATGATGTGTGTGTATTCGCCCTTCTTGATGTTCTCGACGAGGAGGGGGGCGTAGTTCTCCGGGAGGCCCTAACCAATTCTGTAATCAGCATTTCCCTCTCAAGCTCCAGATGACATGAGAAGAGCCTACCTTCTCATAAGCCTCATTCTCAACCGCAACAACATTCTCCACACCCTTATACTTCGCCGCCTCAGCAGCCGATGTCCCCTTCACACTAGCACCCGCAACAAAAGCCGTGACTGGTCCGCCGAGTTTCAGCGCCGCAGAGATAGCCGATACAGAGGAGCTCTGGAGCTTGCCGTCGCGCTGTTCGAGGACCGCGAGGGTGGAGAGGAGGCGGGCGAGCGCGGACTGGTTGAAGGTGAAAGATGCCCGCGATGGGGTGAATTGGGCGCGGGCGGCGCGGAGGACGGAGTTTCGTGCTAGGAAGGACATTTTGATTGTTGCTATGACGGAGGAGGATGGAGGGGGGAAGGAGAGGAGCAGAGTATGTGGTGAGGGGAGGTGGTGGGCTCGGCCTCGGTCTAAGGAATCTGATGAGCGAAGTTTGGAGGTCCGGTCTCCGGTAGCGGGAGCAGTGGCTATCGTCGGGACGCCAAGCTCCCGCAGATCGGCGGCAGGCCTCGGTTATCAGGCGGATAGCCATCTTACTCTACGAGAAGCCGAGGATTGTATACTACGGTATATACAGTGTTTAGGGTAAATTGAAAGGAAAATCATAGATTATAGTATGAAACTGACACAGAACTCATGTAACTCCGTAAAATAAATCATGAATGAGACTTTTTCTTCTTCGACGGGCCAGACGATACTTTCACAGCCGCCACCTCTCCGTCCTCCAACGCCTGCGCCTTTTGCTTCTCGAGCTTCTGCTTGCGAGCCGCCAGCGATGAGGCCTCCTCGTCATCCTCAGCCGTCTTCTGCTTCCGAGACTTCTTGTTGCTTCCCTCTAGAAGCTTCTGGTCGCTGCCCTCGACCTGCTTCCGCTTCTTGTTCTTGCCGTCAGCCTCTCCATCCTCTACGGCCTCCACAACATCAGTCTCCTCCACCCACAGCTCGCTAGCCAGCCAAATCGGCATAGCCATGGTGTTGGCTCCCTTGACGTGCAGAGCCTTGATATTCCGCCACCCCTTCGTAATGTACTTCTCTGTCAGACCCTTGACCACAGCGTCGATGTTCTCAGACAGTTGCTCGGGCGTAAAATTAGACGAACCGACCCGGACAGCCGCAGTTGTAGCTGGAGCAAGCTGCACAGGCGCAGAGTTGAGCGCCTTTTCAATCTCCTTCGCGATAACGGCCGTGCTGGCAAACAGGCTGACGGTATCCTCGTCCTCGCTCTTCTTCGGCTGGTTCGGCTTCTTCGGCTCCTTCTTCACCCTCTTCCCATCAACCTTCTCAATCTGCGCAAGCTGCACCGGGATCGGCCTCTTGCTCGAACTGTAAAATACCTTTCCGAGCGTCTTCACAAGGCGCATCACAATCCGATCATCCGCCAAAAACACATCATGTTCAGAGAAAAGCTGCCTCCGGCTCTCAAAGCTCTTATACCGATCCTTCAACTTCGAGTACCCAATCACCTTGTCGATGCGCGAAGAGAGATGCTCAGGGAACGACGCATCAGAGACAATGTTCTTAACAGAGCGCTGCGGGTCCGCGGTGATAAGACAGATACTCAGCGCTGGCGACGCATTCAGTGAGTGCGGAATACTGATCTTGCCGGGCTTCAAGCGGTTCTTATCAACGACGTGCTTCTTTGTCGTAAGAACAAGCCACACGGCTTCATTGTGCAGGGGGGTATCTTCGGCGTCGGAGTCCGAGTCGTTGTCGCCGATCAAAGTCTTCTTTGTCGCGGTTGCTTCGCGCTCGGTCTGCTTCGATTTGATGTGTCGAAGGAGGGCAGTTGAAGCTCTGGAGACCTGTAGCGAGATAATGTTAGTCTCAGCTCGAGCACGTTATGGGAGATTGAGCTCACATACCTGGCTTTTGTCAAGCTGGTAGGGAGTTCCGGTTGTCACCTTTGTGGTGAGAGCCGTTGATGGGGCCATTTTGGCTGTAATGGGCTGCTGGAGTGGTTTAGATAATTTTCTACTGCCTCTCGATTCCGCGATATCGACCGATAAAAAAAAAGTCGGATCGCGGAGGCGGTGAGGTTTCTGCCCGCGGGCTGGCTACTGCTTAGTCATGAAGGACTTTGGTCATGTGACCGTTATTGACTCTAGCAACTTGATGTTTTAACTGGTCACATAATTGTTGATGGCTTCACATGAAGGACTTAAATCACTAGAAATTGGTGGGATATATGCCTAGGCACATTGAATATCTCTCGATGTGGCCTGCGATAAAACGTTCTATCGCGACCAGGGCGGACAGAAATTTATATTTCCGCGCACCCTTGACAAAACTCCGCAGTGACGAGAAGATTTGATCCTTGTCCTTCACTTCAAGTTATACTTCATAGCTTGCACAGTGCATGTACCAGCTGATTATTAGACAGTTTACCCAAGAGCCGTATTTACAAAGTAACTGAAACCGAGCGAGCAAGTTAGCAACAGCCAAGAATTGAGCGAGACATGTACTTCCATAAACTCCGCGGATTTTCTACACGGTTCTTGGGCGTCGGAGTTGGATGAGTAACTGTAGTATCCATGGTGTTCATGATTGATGTGCCAATCGAAGAAGTACCCAGTGCCACTTACACAGAATAGTAGAGTACACAGCCTCCGTAGTCCGTAGGCGCAGCATCCGCGGAAATGAGAGCTGCGCAATGGCACATCCATAATCCCGAAGAACTGTACGAGTTTATTCCGCTCATTTCCCCAACTTTAACAGTAGTTTCTATCTGTCTCAATAGTCTATCTACACCAAAAAATACCGAAATGCGTACGTAGTGCCCAATATGCAGCTAATGCTATGGCTTATAGTTCAAACTCCATAGACTAGCGTAAGTAATCTCCGGATTCGCGGTATGCAGATGAAGATTGGCACTGTGACAGTGACGAGTCTGCCGAAGGATGGGTCAAACGAAAAAATCAACGATAATGGTGCTTAATCTCAACCATGAGACGTCGGAGGGGAATTATGGAAAAGCTTGTTTTGCTGTTTTGCCTACGCGCGCGGAAATGCTGGACGAGTTTCTGTGGATCTGGTGGGTATGTGAGGTTACGAACTTTAATCACTTGCGGATTTTTTGACGGTTGTGGTCTGGACTTTGAATTGACATTATTTGCATTATTGTAAAGAGCATTTGCTTGCAGTGCGGAGAACCTGAGGGGAGACAGTTGGGACAATGGACCCATGAGATATCGGAAGAGTGTACGTATGCTGCGGGGTTCCCACTAGCTTTTCTAGCTTACATATTGTTGAATAAATCCTATTCCTACCTGTGCTTTGGGTACCACGTACTCCGTAGACCGGGCTGTTTGTGAATCGATATTGAAGTAAGGACTGCATCACAATGTTAGGTCTGTTCGGATGGGACAATTGGGTGACGGGATTAAGTACTTCTCTGTCCGATTGTGCGAGATTAGACTGGGAGGAGCAAAACACCACATTCAAAGCGTCGGTATGCCATCTGAAGTCACGGACTGCTATATTATCATATGCCAAATAGCGAGCAAACGCTGCATAGAGTTGGATCCGAGTCAATCAAGGCTTGACAGCACAACGTTTCGTGCACCCAAAAGCTGAGACACCGCGGATGACAGGCTCAGCTCATGTCGTACCCCGTGCTGTCGTTTGCAAGAAAAGATGTCATCTTGCAGGAAGGTAGATAGAGGGAGAGGTTGGGTTTTATGTTCTCGAGGGTTGATGCAGTATCATCAGCAGCGGTCCACATAAGCTGCATATTAGACCGGGCGGCCCCTCGCAGACTGCTTTGTTTCAGAAAACGCTTAACACCAAGGACAAACAACTAGAGTTCAAACAAAGCAAGCTGCTGAGCTGCCGGGTGATTCCTTTGATTCATGACTCGTCGAAGAGCATCCGAAGGCCCGAACTTGCGGAGTCTCTGGGGTCTTTTCAGATCCTTGCAAAGTTTGAACCATGCTCACTGGCTTATGCGCTCAGGGTCAGTCTCAGTTCTGACCAAATGTCCCACAGATCTCACTACTCATGCAACATCTCACATCAGGTTGTTTTGAAGCCAACGTCTTGCTGATGCCATGAACAACAAGGGCATTCTCATATAAAACTGGGGATCGCTGGCGAACCGCGGGTTTGACTTGACGGGAACCTCGACTTGGAGTGGCGAGCTCAGCGGCTGATTGGCTTGCCCCTTTATGCAGCGCGCACAAAAGCCAGAACCCCACAGCAGGGGGCAGCCTTCAGGCGCCGATTGGCCACCGCAGTGCATGTGCTAATTTCAGTAACGCCAAGCTCGCGGGATTCAGGAACAGAAAATCAAAACACAGACCTCGACTCACAGCCATCGAGAAGATGATCACGGTCCAGATTCCTGTCCCAAGGCGCCATGTCACCTCGATAGAGCTTCCAAGACGATTTGCATACGAGCTTGCCCAACTGAGCCCCGACGGTGGGTTTCCTGGTGGACTGTTCCCGCGAACATGCACCGCGGGCTCACAACAGACAGCTGGAAAACAGTCCATGGTGGCCACGTCGGCTCCCCACTCAAACTGCAAATAATTAACGAGAGGCGCATGGTTCCATGGATAGTGCTGCTGAAGACAATTTGGGTTCTGCCTACCTTGGTAAGGAGTTCATGTACCTGGCATAACCATGGGACTGAACCCCCATACCCGTGGCGGTCAGGGGCGTGGGCGCCTGTTCCTCGATTTCTCGTGTTATCAAGTAATTAAAAGAATTTATGACGAACCATTCAAGCAGCAGCAACTGAGGGATATCGAGCGAGACCATGTCTCGAATGTCGCAGTGGAACCCCCTGAATTAACTGACTGGCCCAGTCGAGTTTAGTTGGAGTGGGCACACGCAACGCCGCCCTAGCCTCCTCAGCCCGCCAGTGCCAGTGCCGTCTGCCCCGTCCCTCACTCAGTCTTTCCTTCCCCCTGGCTCTAGCCTCTTCAATCCAATTCGATTCCTTCTTTCGTCCACTAAGGTTCACCCTCCTCGGCGTTCCCCTTTCCCTAAAACCTCCCCTTCTCCTCCTTCTCCCTTCTCCGACCCCCCAGAGCGCTTCGTCCTACGGCCACCGTCCGCCCTCGAGATTTCCATTCCGACCTAAGAGACTCGTTCTCTGCATACATTCTTTTGGAAACCTCCTTTCATTTCTGAATCACGCTCTTTCGCATTCGGCCCCGTATTCGCCTCATTGAATATACCAGTCTCTTCCGTCCTGCGACTTCAATTCGTGTACAGCACTATATTCGAACGAACGCGCGACCGTTTTGCGTCAAATTTGATGTACGTCAACCCTTCCAATAATATTGGGATGATATTCGAATGCGTGCCTGTCAGTGATGTTACGGGTCAAAGCGCCTGCGAGAATCGACTCCACTACTTGTGTTTCTCCCTGGTCGTGTTGAGCAATCGTAAGGGCTTGCTGAGATTGTCGGATATACTGGCATTGTGATCAAGTGGCGACGGTATACTGACTGCTTTTGGTGAACTCATTTAGATATCTTAACATTTTCGCGATTTATACAAGATGAAGTATTCCATCGCTCTCGCCCTGGCCGCCGGCTCCATGGCCGCTGCCCAGCACCAGCACGGCCACCGTCACCACCACAAGCGTGAGGTCGTCACTGTTAACGGCCCCACTGTCGTCGAGTACTCGCTCGATGGCCAGGAGATCAGCGCCGAGAAGGTCTGCCAGGGTATCGCCGACGGCAGCTTGGCCTGGGCTGATGGCAAACCTCCATCCGATCCTTGCCAGACCCAGACTTCGACATCGACCTCCACAACCGAGGCGTACACTCCTACTGTCGCGCCGGCAAAGTTCATCGAGACCGAGACCTCTAGCTCCTCTTCTTCGACCTCGACCACCTCCACCACTATCAGCATCCCGACATCAACCGCCACAAGCAGCACCGCCCAGACCGCCGCTACCTCTTCCGCCAGCTCTTCTTCGTCTGGCGTCGGCTTGGACAAGTCGTTCCCTGACGGTGAAATCGACTGCGGCACTTTCCCCTCCGAGTATGGTGCTATTTCCCTTGACTACCTGGATCTCGGCGGTTGGTCCGGTATTCAGTACGTTACGTTTGTTGGTGAGCTGATCGGCAACATTGTTACTGCTGTCACCGGTGACCAGTGCACAAGCGGTGCTATGTGCTCGTACGCCTGCCCTCCCGGTTACCAGAAGTCTCAGTGGCCTACCAAACAGGGCTCTACTGGTCAGTCCGTTGGTGGTCTTCAGTGCAAGCTCGGCAAGCTCTACTTGACCAACCCCGATCTCTCCGACAAGCTTTGCATTCCCGGTGTTGGCGGTGTTCAGGTTGAGAACACTCTTGGCGAGCACGTAGCTGTTTGCCGTACTGACTACCCTGGTGAGTCTTGATTTTCTCTGCGACCAATGCGAATGTTCCATGAGCTAAGTATGATATAGGAACCGAATCTGAGACCATCCCTGTCAGCCTTAACGGAGGTGAGACCAAGGCTTTGGCCTGCCCCGACGGTGCCACCTACTACCAGTGGGAGGGCAAGCCCACCTCTGCTCAGTACTACGTCAACCCCAAGGGTGTTTCTCAGGAGGAGGGATGCCAGTGGGGTGATGGCAGCAAGCCTGTCGGCAACTTCGCCCCCATTAACCTCGGTGTCGGCGAGAATAACGGCAAATGGCTCTCTATCTTCCAGAACTCTCCCACCACCAACGAGAAGCTCGACTTCAACGTCAAGATTGTTGGTGACAACCTTAGCGGATCTTGCAAGTACGAGGACGGCGTCTTCGTTTCCGACACCGGCTCCAACGACTCGGGCTGCACGGTAAGACCTCACTTCTTTAATTTTCTATCAAATCTCTCGACTAACCCTTGCACAGGTCCAAGTCATGTCCGGTGAGGCCACCTACCGATTCTACTAGATCCGCGTGAGGTGTGATCCCGATACTGGGTGCGCTCAGCATTGAACGATTCTATGCGTCCAGGCAAACCTGCAAATAGAGAACCCCTCATGCCTGTTCGCTTTTGATTATGCTTTCATCTTGCATTCTTGTGTATCTTAGTATATTGTGTCATATGACTTGAACCGTGGCCGTCGGCGGCCGTTTTATATTTCTCGTCCTCTGTCCGCTAGACTGAGGAATTTGTGCCTAATTACCTTTGCTGTTAAGTAATCGATTTCCTCTCTCGTGTATACCCTTGTTATTTGTATAGAAGGCTAGTTTTGGTGATTTGGATTCTGTAGACCCATCGACATGCTGTTTCATCCATTCTTGCTATGTCATAAGGTACGCAACCGTCTGCTTGATATTCATTCGGCTTTCATGGTTCAACTGGCATCAAGCAGTTCCAGACTAGCAAGCAATCTGGTGTCAAGCCGTCAGGTGTGTTGAAGCGGGGTTATGAATACATGGAGTGACGACATTAGGAATGTGAGCTTGGGACATTTCAAGATCGAGCGCATGTCATGATTGACTGAGGGTAGGAGAGAGTTTACTGTTGCTGATAATGCAGCGAATCAATTGAGTCGAGCAGCCTCATTCTGGCCCCAACGTCGGATTCTAAATTGGCTGGTTTGACCGGTAAGTTACCTTGAGTCTGGTCACAAGCGCGTCGCGTCGGGTAACTTCTATACCAGCCTTACTTACGTGACGACCACGACACGCATCGGACTGTTTGAGGTCAAGCACGGCCCAACAGGACGGCAAAACTCACCTACTTCCAATATATAAAGATAATTCCGTCCATCGACTAGATCTTGTATAAAGATGGGAGACTGTTCTTCAGCTTCATGTTGACGCAAGGAATCAAACCCACAGCCAATCACAGGCGGCGTTTCTGGACGACACATGGCTGCGCACGGACCAGGCAAGATGCAAAACGCGCTCACGTGATCTGGCGCGAGTCACGGGACCCGTACCAGACGACGCGAAGCACCTGACCTGACGCGTCTCGCTGAGGTATACAGACCAGCAATGAGGAAAGTGAGCAAAGGAGGGCGTATATCCTCAAGATACAGACTCATTCTTCCGTAAAATCACAAATATGCCGCGCAATGCGTAGTTCCTGACGGTCAGGCCGCGGGCTGCGCGAGGAGAGGGTGGAGCAGGGCCGGCGCCTATCGAACGCGTCTCGATTCTCGAGCTTGTAAGCGTGCATTTCCGCGCAGACTCCCGCCAGGGCATTCTCATTCCACTTCCACTACGCACCATCCTCTCCCTTTTTCCCTCCAGGCTCTTTCCGTTCTTTTCTGTAGACTCGTTCGAAGCGTCTCCCAACCTCCTACTCTTCATCTCGGGGACGGCAGCTACAGGGCTCTTCGACCTACCTTCCTTTTCATCAACCTTCCCGCCTTGACTCTCCTTCTGACTGTCTTTTCTCTGGTCTTAGAATAGAGCCCCTACCCTGCGCTGCCCTCGACGCGAACTTAATTGAGTCTTACTACCTCTACTCTATAGCTGCTTGCTCATACCCAAGATCGGTCGTCTTCGAGACGCGTGCCTAACCTACCTACCTATATCATGGAGTCGTCTCCCCCGAGGAACACCTCGGCTGCCTCTGTGGCAGGCGTGAAGCGTCCCGCGTCCCTACTACCTGCTTTCGAGCCATTGAGCTCCTCCCCGTCTCTCCCTCGACCTCAGAAGCGTGTAGCACGCGACGATGACCGTGCCGTCTCGAGATATCCTACTCCCCTCCCGACCTCGTCCACCCATATCATGTCGTCCTCGCCCCCACGGATGGCTCTGCATAATGCCCCGACACGCCGTAACATGTCCTCCGCCCTCTCAGAACGAACGCCCCTCTCCGCCGTTCCTACCCTGATGCTCTCTGAAACCGGCGAGCCAATTCTCATGGGAAGATCCAGTCTTTCGTGCCAGTACCAGCTCGCTGCCAACCGTATGATTTCGAGGGTGCACGTCAAGGCAACCTATAAGCCCGCCCCTAACCCATTTGACCGTGATAGGGTGGAGATAATGTGCATGGGATGGAACGGGATCAAGCTTCACTGCCAGGGAAAGACATATGACTTGGCCAAGGGGAAGACGTTCACGTCGGATATCAAAGATGCGGATATCATGATTGATGTTCACGATACGCGCGTGCTGGTCCAATGGCCACGTGGTGACAGGAAGGAAGATGCGTCTACGGATTCGGAGCAAACCTGGGAGGAGTCTACGCCAACGCGGAAGAAACAAACTCACCGCAGTCTACAAGACAGCCCGAGTGCTCAACGCCAACGTCTCGCTTCTCCTGTCTCGCCATCTCCAGCTGTTAAGTCTATGGTGCCTCCTTCGTCACCCCTGTTTACTCCGACCCGCTCCCGAAACGCAGTGGTTGTGTACGAGGACGATGCCGATGCCTCCCCAATTCGCCGTAGTAGTTCTGATGAAGCATTGAAGTCGTCTACTGATGTGGCGTCTCTTTTGCAGAGCTCACAGTCCAGTGACCTAAGTGATCTAAGCAAGCCCGAGGACTTGTCAGACCACGACGAGGAAAATGACCCCATCATTCATTCCTTTGGACCCTTTGGCGATAACTTGCTCCCTCGTCTGGCCTCGTTCTCCGCCGACGACTCCCCTCTTCGACCTACACGCCCTCGTGCTCACCTCCAGCCCACACAGTCCCCAAAGCAGCCTTCCAAGCCTGCGGAGCCAACCGAAGAAGAGAAGCAGACAGAAGTGGTTATCGATGAGGATGCTGAGCATGTCCAGAACCATGCTGTCAACCAGCTAGCGTTCTCTCGTCTTTCCTCTACCCCCTTCTCGACCATCCTCGACAACCTTCCGTCTTCCCTCTGGAAGGCAGACAAACACTCACGACACGGGCCATCGAGAGAAGAGATTCGAGCAATCCTTGACTCGACCAAGTGCATTGGAAAGGTTGCGCGTGAAGGCAAGGACGCTGCTGGAAAGCCGCTCGAGGCTGAATACTACTACATCCCCGACTTCGATGATGACCAGATGCGTCGTGAAGCTGTCGTCACAGATTTGAGAAAGCCTGGCCTGAGAAACTGTCGAAAGCAACATAAGGTATGTCTCCATACTCATTGACAATGGCTATAACTAACATCACCAGCAATACTTCTGGCGCAAACCAAAATGAATATGAAGCCGTTGACAAAATAAATAATACTTCGACATACGATTTGGTTCTCAGTACATACTTATCGTACCGTTTTGGGTCATTTCAATTCCTTCTTTGTTCCTCTTTCCAGGAACTGCATAGCGTGGCGTGGCATACCCAGTCTGACTTTTTTGGCTTTAACGTTTTTATATGAAGGTGTATGATGTATGGTGGATTTCACCTCTTTTTATCTGTTACTTATTACCTGCATAGGGTGCTTGTCTGTTCCTGTCTTTCAAGTTGTTCTTGAAGCTGTCAGCCAGTCACAACATTCTGTCCGTTCGACATCTTCATGGCTGTTGCTTAGTGCCTGACATTCGATGTCCGATTCGATTCCCAGGCATACATATGTACCTTACCCTTTATCTTGGACACTTATGATCTGTATGTTACTTATGTTATGGACTAAAAGTATTATCTTCTATTGAGCTTTTTTCGCATTGTCCTCCAACCTGATTTCGAGATTGCCAAGTTAGGGTTATGCACTGTATGGGATTACCTAAGCACTCTATTGGAACCTTGGTTGAAGGCAGGCTAAAAACATAAAACACGTGATCCATCGTTCTCGTTCACCCGATGCGGAATAGCGTCATTTGCTTCATTGGACTGGGGCTTCGCAACAGGGTTGTTTCCATCTGTCATTTACGTGGGAATCATCAGGCTGGGTTTCTAGTTAGGAGAGAGAGGAAGGAGAGGTATATTTAGGAGGGGGAGCGCAAAGTTTTGAATTGATTCTTTTCTTTACTCCTTGTTCTAGTGCGGTGTTGTCGGGTTAGTCGACTAGGTTTTGTACCACCTACCTATCTACTTGACTTCGAATACTACAGAGTAGTCTACGCCTACTGCACCTTGTCCTACCCACCTACTTTTCCTTATTTCCTCGTTACTCGGTACATCTCTATATACTCAACAACGACCGAACCATGACCGTCGAAACCAGTCCCCCAGACTACATCGTCACAGACAGGAGCGGGATACCCGAGAACCGGCACGGCGTGCACGCAGCCATAGTCGACAGCACAGGGACCCTGCTCTTCTCCATCGGAGATTCGCAAAGGGTGACACTGCTACGATCGGCCGCGAAGCCAGCGCAGGCCCTTGCGATTCTGGAAACGGGATGCTTTGAACACTTTCCTGAGCTGACCGATGCTGACCTTGCGCTTGCTTGTGCGTCGCATAGTAGTGAGGGACGGCATGTTGAGAGGACGCGGAAGATGCTGCGTGTTGTTGAGGCAGGAGAGACGGATCTCAAGTGTGGTGGCCATGCGTCGATTTCGGAGTGGGTGAATCGGGAATGGATTAGAAGGGATTATACGCCTACCGCGATTGACAATAATTGCTCGGGGAAACATGCGGGGATGTTGGCTGGGTGTAGGGCACTCGGGGCAGACCTGGACGGTTACCATCTCCCCAGCCATCCGATGCAGATGCGTGTTAGGCAGGTTGTGGAGGACCTGAGTGGGTTGGAGGGCGATGAAGTGAAATGGGGCATTGATGGGTGTAATCTCCCTGCGCCGGCGATGCCATTGACGAATATGGGTAGGATATACGCGACGGTTGCGGCAGCTGCAGATGCCGTGAGCAAAAACAAGAGTGAGGGCGAGGGCGAGAGCGAGGACTTGAAGTTGTCACTGTCAAGGACGCAGGCTCTCAGTCGCATCTTCCATGCCATGTCGCAGTATCCGGAGCTTGTTGGTGGCGAGTGCCGATTCTGCACGGAGCTCATGCGAGGGTATGATGGCGCGCTTATTGGGAAGGTTGGCGCTGATGGGTGCTATGGTGTTGCTGTGCGAGCGTCTCAGCAGACGAGGAGGATAGGCGCGGTTGGGGCGATTGGGATTGCGGTTAAGATTGAGGATGGAAATCAGGCGGTGCTTTATTCGGCCGTTGCGGAGATCTTGGAGAGGCTGCAGATTGGGACGCCGGAGACGCGAGAAGGGATTAGACGGTTTCACAAGTCGGATATATTGAATACTGCTGGTGTGGTGACTGGACGTTATTCTCACTTGTTTGAGCTGCAGCGTGTTGGTGCATGATCCGCAGATAGTGAGTGATGAAAGGCGCTGAATTCAGGTAGTCTTTTAATAGGGTTGGTAAAAGATTAGAAATGCTTTGCAATCCTTCCTAGAGAAGATCACTCTTTGTTCTGTTTGAGTCCTAGCTGAAGGTTGAATGAAAGCGCAGTGAGAGTGAAAGAAGAGATCGGAAGCAATGACGGAGAGTGGACAGCGCTAAGATTAACCTCCGCCGCCTTCGCCCTCGCCCGCAATTCTCCCCACGGCTTTTCAATCGTACAACATCCCTTGACTCCGACCGCACTCGTCTAGGCGAGACCAGTCCTGGCCTCAATTAACCGCTAATTCTCACCAATGTGGCGTTCAAGTCACTCCCACGATTTCCTATTCGATTTTCTAAAACCACTTTACGACAGTTGAATTCGCCGCGGGGATAGACTGCCACAGCGCACTGGGCGGCAAGAGATGGATCGGCAAAGGAAGCGTGAGTTCTGAACTCTTATTTGATACTTGAACTCCTTTTCTAACAATAGTTGATATGCAGTGGAAATTCGCAGCCTGAATGAGCGAGTCTGGAATGGCGAGGGTGGTACTGTAACCCGCCTCCTCCGTACCCACATATTATCTGACCATCGGCGTTGAATATAGATGTATTTCCCGTCGGCAAATCCCTCGACTCGTCCTTGAAAAAGAACACAGCCTTCATCAAGCGCCTTCGTACCGGAATCAACGCCGCCGCACAGCAAACCTTGCTAACCGATATCCGCACGCTGTCCCTCCACAAGTACCTTTCGGAGATTATCTCGGCCTGCTACGAGGGTCTATGCAAACTCAAATCGCCCGGTGAGGTCGCCGCTGGTGTGGAAATCACCAGCGCCCTTCATCAGCGATTTGGTCCTGCAGAGTTCACTCGGCAGATTGGATGGTTGCTGGGTCGGGGCCTTAGCTCGCCGGATAAAAGCCAGTTGAAGGTTCTCAACCAGGAACTGCGCGAGCGGGAGGAGAAAGAGCGGCTTTCTCGCCACCGGGTGTTGCTGAAGGTCGTGACGGAACTCTGGCTGGTCGGAGTATTGAGGACCCTGGACGACGTTGAGCGACCGGAAGATGTGGGCGCGAAGGGCAAAGATGGCGCGGTCGGGCTGGGTAATAAAGCGGCAGATGGAGTATCGCGGAGGGCCTCGGCAGGTGATAAAGAGCCGGAACCGTTTCCTCTGGAGGTCTTGAAGGATCTTCTTGGCCATGACCGTGATCACTCCAACCTGCCGCTGGCTGTGTTGTTCGCCAAGAGCTTTAGCTGGGACATATTGGATGTGAAAACCGCTGAAGAGGGAAGAAAGACGGTTGAGGCTGATGGAGCAACGACGACTGCTGAGACTCAGAATGGTGTTGAAGGAGGGGACGAGGCGGCAGCCGAGGATGACGCGCCGTTGACCCCGGAAAAGGCTCAGCTTCGCTTCAAGAGTATCTTGAACAGGTATCTAGAGGATGTCAAGGCACATGTCATGCGTGACCAGAAAGCGCTTACCGCACAGAGTCGACGAAATGCGGAAGCCTACGTCAAGAGTGGTGAGATCTTCGAGGATCGACAGGCAAACTTCGAGAGACAGACCAAGTCATTGGAGAAGTTGGTTGCAAACACCCAGATCCTCTGCGAAATATTGGGAGTGGAGATGCCTGCCTTGGCTGAACAGGAAGCTTCCGATCCTACGGCAAGCGGTGGTATTGGTCTTGTCAAGACTTCGGAGTATCTTCGGGGCCAAGGCGAAGGTGCTGGTATCTGGGAGGATGAAGAGGAGAGGCGCTTCTATGAGAATCTTGTCGATTTGAAAGGCAAAGTTCCGGCTGTTTTGCTGGACGATGGCAAGAAAAAGAAGGCTGAAGGCGAGCCCACCAAAAAGAAGGAAGGCGAAGCTGGTCCCGAGCCAAGCACTGAAAAAACCGAGTCCCAAGCCCAGACCCCAGAGGAGAAGGCTGCGGAAGATGATCAATCCACGACGATTGTAAGCAAGACCGTTGGTGCTCAGGTGGATGCGCTGTTGGGCAAGCTACCTGATCTGCAAACCAAAGACCAGGTTGATCAGATGGCGCTGGATTTCTGCTTTCTCAACTCCAAGGCGTCCAGGAACAGACTAGTCAAGGCTGTTTCTGATATCCCGAAAGGCCGCATTGACCTTCTGCCTTTGTACTCGCGTCTCGTTGCAACCCTCGGACAGTATATGCCAGACATTCCCCAAGGCTTGACCACATATCTCGATGAAGAATTCCGCAGTCTTCAGCGTCGGAAGTCCAAGGAGTTCCTCGGCCAAGTCCGGATGAGCAATATTCGCTACCTGGCTGAGTTGACCAAGTTTGGCGTCGTCCCGGAGCACATCATCTTCCACTGCTTCAAGGTCTCGCTGGATGAATTTTCGCGCATGAACATCGAGATCATCGGCCACCTTCTTGAGAACTGCGGAAGATACTTGTTTCGGAACCCTGATACGTCGCCTCGAATGGCCTCGTTCCTGGAGACGCTCTCGAGAAAGAAGACCGTCCAGCATATAGGTCAACAAGAACGCATGATCATTGAAAATGCTGTCTACTACGTTGACCCACCCCAGCGACCCGCCATTCAGCAAAAGGAGCGAACACCCATGGAGTCTTACATTCGCAAACTCATCTATCTGGATATGAACAAGCGTAATTATACCAAGATTTTGAAGTCGGTTCGGAAGCTTCACTGGGAAGAACAGGAAGTGGTCAATATTCTGGAGCGTGTTTTCAGCAAGCCGGCCAAGGTCAAATACGGCAACATCCACCTCCTTGCAATTCTCATCAGTGCTCTCTACCGCTATCATCAGGGCTTTGTGGTTGGGGTTGTTGACAATATTCTGGAGTCCATCACTTTAGGTCTTGAGCAGAATGATTTCAAGTTCAACCAGAAGCGGGTCGCGGAAGTCAAGTATTTGGCGGAGCTGTACAACTACAAGATGATTGACTCGCCGGTGATTTTCGATACTTTGTACCGAATCGTTACATACGGTCACGGTACGTTTGCTCTTTGGAGTTCTCGAATTACCTTTGCTAACTGCCTGTAGAGGGCGGCACCCCGATGCCCGGAAGAATCAACGTCCTGGATTTGCCAGATGATTTCTTCCGAATTCGCTTGATCTGCCAGCTTTTAGATACCTGCGGTCATTGCTTCGACCGGGGTTCCGCTAAGAAGAAACTTGACTTTTTCTTGAAGTTCTTTCAGGTACGCTTGTGTCCTTCTATATGCGGGATAAAGCTAATTTCTTAGTACTACATATGCACGAAGGATCCCCTGCCAATGGACATCGATTTCCTTGTTCAGGACACATACTCCCTGACCCGTCCACAGTGGAATGTAGTTACCGACCTGGATGAAGCTAGCCGTATCTTCGGCGAGGCGGTGGCTCAGAATTTCAAACCGGAGGAGAAACCAGAACCAGAGGATGAATCTGAGGACAGTGCATCGGATGATGATCTGGAGGAAGACGCCATTCCGGAAGCCGAGGAGGAAGCAGAGTCGAGTGACGACGCCGATGTAAGTAATTGGTTTCTTCTATCAACCCATGCTAATGATCAAAGCAGGTGACTCCAAACGCCGAGCAAAACGACGATAGCGAGTCCGAAGAGGAACAGATCTTCGTCACCCGCCAAGAAGAGGAACGCGACCCCGAAGCAGAAGCTGAGTTCGACCGTGAATTCGAGAAGATGATGGCGGAGAGCGTTGAGTCACGGAAATTCGAGCGCAAGGCTGTCTTTGATATTCCTCTGCCCATGAAGCGCGCTGCCCGCGACACCGCCGTCGAAACTCCACCCCCTGCTTCGGTGCTCTCGCCCTCTCCCGCGCCGACACCCGCTCCCGCCGCTACTCAACCGTCCAGCAATACAATGGCGTTCTCTCTCATGACTAAGAAGGGAAATAAACAGCAAACTCGCACTATCGATCTTCCTTCCGACTCTACTTTCGCCGTCGCCATGAGAAGCCAGCAGCAGGCGGATAG
Source organism: Aspergillus undulatus (assembly GCF_047715775.1). Classification (NCBI taxonomy): domain Eukaryota; kingdom Fungi; phylum Ascomycota; class Eurotiomycetes; order Eurotiales; family Aspergillaceae; genus Aspergillus; species Aspergillus undulatus. Next base: position 94,962 of record NW_027396639.1, read on the forward strand.
GGAAGAGCAGCAGCGGATCAAGAATCTGGTTTTGAACTACGAGATGTCCAACGAGGCTGAAAGTACTGAAGGTGAGTGGAGGGAGCTGAACATTTATGTGAGAGTGTATTCAGGCTGACATATTCCAGAAACCGTTGAGAAACGATCCCCGGCTAGGCTTGATAAGTCCGGCGCCAACCGCTCGGCTTTCCGCTCTCGCAAGCTGCAGCTCAGTGATGTGAACTGGTAGCGTGTCGCTTAAGCATAATTACCATTAGGAGCGCGCCTACCAATAGGCTTTGATGATCCAATTCGCCGGCTCGGACCTCAAAGAGACTAAGTCCTGCGAGTCCGATACTCTGCATCTTTTCGAGTCTGTGCCGAACACGGGCTCAACTTGAGTACAGGTGGAAATATGTCAGTCCGCTTGCCTTGCTGCCGGGTTGGGTCCTACCTGAGTATGCTTGAGGTCGGGAATCACAAGGAGAGAAAATCCGCTCACAAGCTTATCGATCTTACATCCGCTTACGCGAGTTCTCTTCTGGGAGAAAAGCCCGTCATGGTGAATTCCATCGGCTGTCCGAGCAATATCCAGTTTCATGGTCTCGGGACCCTTTGAGTCAGCGAATAAGTGGCGGGTCTGTATGCATGTTTCTGCTTGAGTGCAGTCCAAACCTGACCGCAGACCAACAGCCGGGTGTATTTCGTCTCCCTAGCTGAGCTCCAAGTTAGGATCTTGAATGGCCACCTGAGACACCGTCGCTTACCAAGTACGAGTATCTGCAGTATCTACGTGCATAACAGAAATAAAACCAGCACTAGCACCAGAATGAACTTATCATTATATTCCACAGCGCATAGATTTCCTACTCACTACTTGGGGGAGTAGGAGACGAAATGGACTAACAAGGGCGACAATTGATCCACTACTAGGTTTACCTGAATCCGCACCTCCCCTCGCACACCTATTGTAGGTAGGTACATAATAGCTAAAACGTAGAACCTCTACGACTACTATGCTCTAACTGGCTGGTGGAAATGACGACGGAGGCCACCCGGTTGCTCCTTCCCTCCATGCAGACGGGTACACTTGGGCAGTACATCGCACCTTCCTAAACCGCTGTGTATTACAGAAATGGCAGGTGCAATGAGCGGTGGACCCATCCCATATAGTTGGTTACGTGCAGTTATAGGGCAAGTGTGACAGACTACTAATTACGCACGATCACTAATTGCGCAGGATCAGTGGAAGCGGCAAGCACACTTTGGCCCAAAGCCCATTCACTCTATAAAAAGAATCTATTTTGTCTCTTCCTGCGTGACATCACCGTACAACGGTACAAAGCAGGACATCACTATCCTAAACCACAGCACAGCACAGCAGAGCATACCTAGAAGTACATGAGGGGTAGGGGACGTAGGTACAGTTACATATAAGAAATGATAAAGGGATAAAAAGCAAAAGCAAGACGGCTGGAAACAATGACATTGACAAAGGAGAGGGGGGGATGAGATTGGAAATGGAGATGGAGAGGCGTGGACATATATGAATCACGGAAGATGGCCAGATCTAGGTAGGTACTCGGAACTGGGTCTAGTATCCTCGGATGATGATAGTGGTGTTATAAGAAATGAAGCGGAGCGCATACCGCACGCCAACAAGTATTCGGGTTTGAAAGGTCCCGCCGGCCTTGCGATATCCGTCACCGCTTGACCTCTCCACCATATAAACTGGATGAGGCTCGGATCGTTTATTTCTCCGTCTGCTGCTCGGGCTTCTTCTCGCTTTCTGACTCGTGCCACGCCTTGGGAATAACCTCGTCGGTCTCAGGCAGTTCGCTCGTGGACTTGGCCTGGTCGCGCGCTTCGAGGGCATGCTCGCGCTTCTCGGCGGGAGGGACGGAGGCATCGACCTGCGCAGCTAGGGGTTGTCCAGCGGCATCGACCGGGGCAGGCTCAGAGGGAGCGGCAGCGGGAGCCTCATCGTCGTCCTCGAGTTCGGCGCCGTAGACGTCAGGGTGTGCGCGGAAGCAATCTTGCATGGCCCTGCGGTGGACTCGTTAGTACCTTTCACACCAAACTGTGCGACACCAGAACTGAGATGACAACGCACTTGAACTTATCAATGCAGTCAATTCCCTTGGGCTCCTCCTCCGAATAAACGAAGCAGCTAAACGCAGCACGGAATTCCTGGCCGCAAGGCCCGTACGCCATGCCGCCGAGACATGGGCAGTCCCAGTTAATCTCGCCGGTCTCGGGGTTGAATGCGGCCTGCTGGCCGGCTTCCTCCTCAAGTTCTTCGGCGGATTTCAGGGACTGCTCCGATTGTTCAGAGACATTGGCATCATCTGGTGTTGATGCGGCGGTCTCGGCGGGCTGGGTCTTGGGCTTCTCCTCGCGCGACTTGGGCTTGACGGAATCGAGCGTCGGTAGGGGCTTCTCGTCTTCGGGTTTAGGAGCGGGTTTAGGGCGGAAGGAGACTGTTTCCATATATCCAACTCGACGATTAGCTTGCATCACTTGCATAGGGATTGCGGAAGAAGAGATTTTGGTACGCACGCGATGGAGTCTCAGCGAACACACTGCTCGTGTTGTAGTAGTAGATAGCACCTGCAGCCAATCCTACCCGCACAAAGGTATTCTTCCAGCTCCGTGACTTCGTTCCTGAGGGTGTGGTGCTTATAAATCGGCGAGCTGGAGCTGGGCCGCGCGCAGCAGCTGGTGCGCGGAGGAGCGCTCTGGATGCGGGACGGAACATTGTGTGTGAGGAGTGGTGGGAGTGTCTTTTGGAGAGTTAGGGGAGGGGCGAGATTAGAGGATAACAAGAGACATGGACGAGGAAAAGGCCAATTGAGGGGAGGATCGTAAATACTGTCGGAGGGAGAACGGGTGTGAGCGGAGTCTGCCCGAGCTGGTGTGGCGGCCTGAGGCAGATAATTGATGCCCTATCAAGCCAGCCAATCAGGAGCGGGTTGTATAGTTGAGGGCAACTGAACAGAAGACATAACACAATGAAATACCCATGGCAGACTTTGTCTCTTCCAACCCGATTATACAGCCTTCCTACGCTCCTTAATCTATGACATTTACCTCACCTTCTCCCCATCTCCCCTACCAACACCTCTTCGTTACAGATCCTCCCTCGCTACTCTCGCACTTCTACCAACACGACCGAGGCTCCTCCGCTATCCAACTGGTTAGATCCTCAGAAGGTAAAGTCTTCCTCCTACAAGCACACTTGACTATTCCTTCATTCCTCACAGTCACGACGTAGCATCAGTTACCACCATCCAGCCCCAGAGCTCTTTCCCTTTCGATACTCCGAACTCCAACCAAATTCTACCCAGTTCAACCCAGCAAAGACCAACACAAGAACAGAACATCTAAAATGTCCTCAAACACTCTTGAGTCCCTTGTCAAGCCAGGCTACAAAGAGCGTCTAGTTCTCGAAATCGACCGCCGCGACCCAGACCTCATGACCGTCGTCATGGTTTCAAAGAAGACAATCGCGCATAGTATTGACGTCGTGGATGTTGAACCTGCGGATGGACAGGCACAGCCGAGCCAACAGCAGAAACAGCAGCAACACGGAGCTCCAGCTGCGGCCTCAACCGGACTGACGACGCAGGTCGACGAGAACAAGACCAAGGCCAATGCGAACGCCAACAGCAAAAACACCTCAGGCCATGAGAACAAGCAGCTCACAAAAACATACAGCCCAGCAAGAACCCACCCGGCGAAGCCGGATGTCATTCTGGATACAAACTTAGGTACTACTACTATCACTACCACCACTAGCCACAATGCGCGTCCTTTGACTCCGGCTGTTAGTCATCGCTATGATTTCGCCCGTATCTACGGCCACGACTATGGCCACAACAATGTCAATAGAAACTCTGAGGCTGACGGTGTATCTTCCGGAATTAGTGGGCCAGGGCTAGGACCAGGTGCTAGACACCTGCAAGCAACGTTGAGGTCTACGGGGTCTTCAATGGGGACAGGGACAAGAGCGGATACGGGGAGTTTGAGCACGAGTGTGTGTGCAGCTGTCTCTGCCCCTGCAACTACTAGTACCCTTGCAGACGCAGCTGGAGACCGGAACCCAACACCAAAGAAGGTATGTATAAGGCCCGAACGGATCACCTGAGTTTATATACCTCATCTCACCTTACCGAACCTTACCATCTTCCTTCACGAACCCAAACCAGATCCAAAGAGCATCATTGTCAAGTATTTAAACTAAACACTAAATACTAACGTCCTTCCGTTCCATCCCCAGAAAAAAGCAACCATAAAACGATCCCGCAAGACGCACGGCTACTTGGATTACCCCGAAGACTACGATTCGAGCACAGACACGGAGACCGACCCGCCGAGTAGCGAGACGCAGCCGAGGCCTGTGAAGTGGAGGCGATGGGTTTGATTTTGATTCTGATCTGAATTGGACTTTTTTCTTTCATCGTTTTGTTCTATTTTCTCCTTCAGTTGTCGATGCCTTCTCTGGGAGATGGGATGAGGTAGTTTGGCTTGTTGCGGATGGGATGGGGTGCGTTCGGTTATGTTCTTTCTTACGGCTCTGGCTAGCGAAAAGTTGTTGGGGCAGTTGCAGTTGGGTTACGGTTTGTCGTTTCCCGGGTTCGACAGGGAGTTTGTTCATGCTACGGGTGTTGTGTTGGTTTTCTTTTCAATTATTTCGCCCCCAGTTCTCTTTCCATGGGCTTCTATGGGCGTGAAGGAGTTAGATGGAAAAGGGAGTCCACTTGATAGTCTACCTGGTTACCTATCCAGTTGAACTAAGTGAGCTGATTGGCCTTGAGTTGTTCAGAATTGAAACGCTGGTGATTATGATTTAAGATGTAGAGGCCCAAGACGTCCCAGCCAATATTCGCCCTCCCCTTGTACCATAAGGGGAAGATGAGTACTGGAAAAGCTTTTATAGAATTAGGTTCATTCTCTAGATGGGCGCCAGTATCTGGATAAAAGAAGAGAGAAATAATCCAACAACACTTTTGACATCCCTAGCCACAAAATGCTCGAACAACACCTTTAGAGCGGCGCAACTAAAAAACAAAGCCGTGATCATCAAATGCCTCATCTTCACTAAGATTTCTCCCATGATCAAGCTGGTCATCCTCCCAGGGCATAAAACCCGTATATCCAGCCCTGACCTTCTCCAAGTATTCAGGAATAACGCTCAGCACCTCGTCGTCCTCGGACTCCAACACAAGTATAGCCAGCGACGCCCTCTTGTTCCGTGAGAGCTCGCTTGGGCGCTTATAGTCAAGCACCCACATTGGATACCGGCGTTCCTTTAGCTTTTCCTCGACGAGGTTGAAAAACATGAAGAAGTGTGACGGACATGTAGTTTAGGCCTAGCATTGGGAGAGCGCCTAGACAGACATCGCGTTTGATGTCGGACTCCAGGAGCTTGTAAAAATGCTCGTTGCAGATGCCGGTTGTGTCGCGAATTGAGCTGCGGACGAGGTCGCTGGCACTGTATCCCTTCGGTAGAGATGCGAGGACGCTTTCTGGGATTTCGAAGTTGGGGTCTTCAGTGATGCGTTCGAGGCATGATGTGATGTTGAGTATCTTGGTGTTGTCAATCCCTTGCTTTCGGAATCTTTGGGCGATTGTGGTGTCCTCTAGCGTTGTCTTGCCGGTTGCTGGGTTTGTTGATTTCTTGGCTCGCATAAGCCGGATGCCGGCGAGAGCTGTAATTATGGGGACTCCGTTGTTCGGGATCCGGTTTGGGATCCAGAATGCATCGCAGAGATATCGGATTAGCGACTTTGTTTTGAATTGGTGGTTGACACTGGCGCCTATTAAGCCGTGATAGTCGACTGCTGTTTTGCCCATGTGCCGCATATTTGCTCGGTAGGCAGCGTTTTCTCGAGGGTTTCGAGATTTCCCTATAATGGCATTGAGCGCTTGGAAGAAATTCAGATCTTGGGACTTGGTCGTTTTGGTCGTTGATAAAGAACTCGTTCTGGAAGATTTGCTCAAGGCTACAGAATACACCGATGGGTCTCTTCAGGTAGCCCTTTTGCACTAACATGTTGTGCAAGCGCACCACACCTGTTGCAATTGGCAACTTATCCCATAGCTGCATGGCCGCGCCGTGTACTAGTTCCAGAGCCTCTATAAGGCCTATACCGCACAGATAGGGCGAGCATTCCCAGAGACCATTGGAGTTGGTCTTAGAGAAGCGGGAAGGGGGGACGGTGGCGAGTCCATGCATGTATTTGGTCTCACCCAAACATTGCAGGAAATCATCGCACAATATTGATAGAAACTCGGGCATCTCTCGGTATCGACGAGGATCGCCATGAAGGATGGAACCTAAGTTGAGGTGTTGGGTGAGAATGCTTTGCGAAAGACAGAATCCTTTTCCCATTCTTTCGTTCTCGCGGTCCAGGAATTGGTCAATGTCCCGTCTGGAACGAAAGTAGGAGCGGGAGACTTTAAAGTGTCACCTAAGAGGCCGTTGGATACCCATCCACGAGACACAGAGAATCGACGATGCACTGGAGCTGGAAGACTAGGTGCGGAAGGATCTTAGGCCGGACATTTTGCACGCATGTTCGGAGACTTGCCCACTCCCACGTCATCGAGTAAGTAGCTAGGAGATAGTCCGTGACAATCCTCGTCTGATCCTCAATGATGCGGTAGCTCTCCAGTGGTACCTTGGCCAGGTCCGCCTCATTGGGGGCGGCAGGGGTTTCCCCTCCGGTCTTCGTTTTCTTCGCCCTACTTCCTTACTTCCCCTTGCGTTTCTTGGTGCCGTTCTTCTGTACGCGAGCGCGCACTTTAGCTGGCGCTTCTGATGCTTCTTCATCACTGTCATCATCTTCGTCCAGATTGAGCCGAGAACTTTTTAGCAAAAATAACGACATCCTCATTTTTCTCCTCGTCTTCAGCCACTGCAGCAGCCTGCCGCTCTGAAGACCACTTTTCTCCTCCAAGGACATGAAAGGCCTCAGTCAGACCGTTAATCTAGCACTCGTGGGAGTCATTGTTCTTGCTCAGCTCAGGATCAGGATCCTCGGCGGCGATCTTCTTGAAAATGGCATGGGTCTGCTGCCGAGCATCAATAGCAGACTGGAACAACCGGTAGATAGTCGCCGGGATGGGCTTGATGCGTTTCGGCATGAGCTCTGATATGGAGACCAGTGTTGATAGAGTGATTTCACCGCTGGTGTTTAGCGGAATGGTCGTCTCCTCCGGGAATGATTTGATGATGGTGTTGGAGGCGTGAACTAGCCAGTAAACCAGGAGCTTTTGGTTGCGCTTGTATTGAAGGTATGTGTTCGTCATGATCACCTTGCTTCCTCTGGATGTTCAAGATCAAAACAGAGTAGAGTACGAACAGAGTGCCGGGCGATCGCCCCAGAGGATTTCGAATGTTTTGTGTTTGCTCGTAGTGAGGAGACCGACCAAGCCTACGGTACATTCCCCAACTGGAGGATGAATTCACCAACACGATGGGTTTTCGAAAGTATGCAGAGCTTATCCTGGCAAGCTGTAGTCCCTCTGATCGTAGTCCGCAACTGTTCCTCGCCACCGAGGCGGGCGGCTTTCAATAGGCACATAAACAACCTGCCAAAGCTTCTTATAGAAGGTGAAGAATGAGCAAGCCAAGAAGATGACGCTGGAGGTCATGGGCTGGTCGAAACGATGCTTCCGTGCTGCAGACATATATAAGCCAGAGCTGATGTGGACACTACATACGCCTTTGTCCAGATCCTGCTGATTAAAGATGGCCATGATTCAGTGTAGATGTCTGCTCATCGAGATAATGTGGACATATGGTCACGTCGCTCCGCCACGTGATTCCGTTGACTCGATACTCAACATCGCGAATAACCTTGGACGATGCTACGATAATTGTAAACAGACAAATTGAACTGAGATATGAAATTCATAGGATCGTAACCTCTATAACATGAAATAAGCTAAACAGACGAAGATTAAGCCCATGACGTTCGTTGGAATAAGCCACCTTTAGCTCTAGCTACGCGTTCAGAAATCCTCATCGTCGTCAACATCCTCACCACGCTTCTTCTTGGCTGCAACGAGAAAACAGGTTAGTTATTGTTTTAAATCAGACTGGACAGGCATTTAGACTTACCAAGACGCTCCTTACGAGCCTTACGCTTGTCACCTGCACTCAACACCTTCTTCTTCTCTACCTTGGTCTTGTTGCCCATGGCGTCGACAACCTCATCAGGCTCGTCCTTAGCAGCAAGACGGGGGCCCGACCCTTGACCTTGCACCCAGTTATGGCCTAACATTTCCTGGTAAGCGGACGGATTCATGGAGGGCTTGTAGCCAAGAGGGAAGGGGAGGGAGGGGGAGGGGGTGGTCGATCAAAACTTACCGGAAGGAGTCATCTTTCCGTCGACAACAGCCCAGACTTCCTCAGTAAGGTTCTCAGTGAACTCAGCAGAGTGAGTAATGATGATAACACCACCCTCGAAGGTCTTAAGAGCCTTGGAGAGAGCACCAAGAGAGTCACGGTCGAGGTAGTTGGTAGGCTCGTCAAGGACGATCACGTGAGGGCGCTGCCAAGAGCAAGCAGCAAGGACGACCTTGACACGCTGACCACCGGAGAGACCGCGCATGCGGGAGTGGGAGACAAGCTCATCCTCAAGACCGAACTGAGCGCAGTGGGCCTCAATTTCCTTACGGACAAGAGGACGGAACTGACCGCTGGCCAGAGCCTCCTTCTGGTCGACCTCGGCAACCTGCTTGGAGTGAGACTCCATGATCTCGTTACGAGGAATCCAGGCGTTGTCGGCAGTCATCATGGGAGTCCACTTCTCACTCTTCATGCCAAGGTTCTCACCAAGGGAGAAGGAACACTCGTATTCGTAGGTGTTCTTGTACTTGCGACGAGCGTGGACACCAATGACACGGCGGGGCTGGCCCTCGATCTTGTAGATCTTCAACATGGCCTTCTCATCGTCATCGGTGACGATCTTGTTGGCACGGTCCATGGTCTCACGGTCCTCACCAGTCTGGAAACGCCACTGGATGTACTCGGAAGGAGTCTTGTCGAGGTGGTGGTCGATGTGAGCGAAAGCGTGCTGCTTGATGTAGGCAATACGGATGTTCTCGTGCTGGTAGACATCACCAGTGGTGGGGAGAAGTTCACCAGTCAGGACGTTGACAAGGGTGGATTTACCGGCACCGTTGGGACCAATGACGGCAATACGTGAGCCCAGAGAGACCTGGAAAGTGATGTCGCTGATCTGGGGCTTGGTGGTACCAGGGTACTGGAAGCTCATGTCGTTGACACGAATGATAGCCTTGGCCTTGGTCTTGACACCCTCGAGGAAACCGGGCTCGGGGAACTTGAACTCCAAGTCGGAGGCACCCAGCTCGTAGTAAGAGCGAGCAGCGGGAACCTTCTTGACGAACTCACTCAGAGTACCACGGTAACGCTTGAGCTTGAAGCGCTCGTAGTGAACGACGTGCTGAAGGACGTTGTCCAAGAACTTGCTGTCGTGGGAGACGATGATGGATGTGCAAGGAGAGTTCTTGAGGTAGTTCTCCAACCAAGCAACGTTCTTGACGTCCAAGTGGTTGGTGGGCTCGTCGAGGAGGAGGATATCGGGGTTCTCGAAAACGGCACGGCAGAGAGCCAGCTTCATCTTCCAACCACCGGAAAGGGCAGTGATGGGACCGTCGAGCTGCTCACGGAGGAAACCGAATTCCTCAAGCTTAGCCTCGACCTCCTCCTGCTTGGGGTCAAGGCCGACCTCACGAAGCTTCTTGAGGGTCCAGCCAATGACGGTTTGCTCGGTATCGGCAGAGTCCAAGTCGTGCTCAACGAAAACGGTCTTGACCTCGTCCTTCTTGGGGAAACCTTCGAGCTGCTCGTTGTTGATGGCGCGCATGAGGGTGGTCTTTCCGGTACCGTTGGGTCCGAGGAGACCGTAGCGTTGGCCACGCTTCAAGCGGAGGCTAGTCTGGTTAAGAAGAATCTTGGCACCGTAGGCAAGGGAGAAGGTGCAGTTGCAGAGATCTTCACCTTCCTCCTCGTCCGAGGGAACCTCGTCAGCAGCAGCGGCATCGGGAGAAGCGCGCTTGCGGAGGGTCTCGGCGATGGGCTTGGCCTCTTCCTCGCCAACGATGGCGGTGATGTAAGGAAGAGCGTTCTGGGTCCAGCTAATAACCTCGGCATCCTTCTCATCGACAAGCTGACCAGCAATAGCAGCAACGTAGTTGATGACGGCCTCAGACTTGTCAGCCTGAGCCTTGTACTTCTCGGAGAGAATGTCCTTCAGGATAGCGGCGACGGTGGAGATGTCACCAGCAGTAGAGATCTCGGGGATCTTGTCACCCTTGACGTCACCAACACGCTTGAGGGTATCCAGGGCCTGCTTAGACTTTCCAGCGGCCTCAGGGTCGGCAATGTTCTCGGTGTTGAACTTGAGCTTAGGCATCAACTTAGGGAGGAAAGGAGCGACAATCTGAGGGTCCTCGACAAGCTTGCACATGTTGTCGACAATGACAGCAGACTTACGCTTGATAGCAGTCTCACGTTCATCGAGACCACGGTCAAGCAGAGGAGTCATGATGGCAAGAGTGGGACCGGTAACATCGGAGACGAAAGTGGTGGCACCGAGCAAGTGGACAGTCTCGGGGACATTCTCGGGGTAAGCGATACACTGAACGAGCTCAGGAATGAACTTCTCAATATCCTTGTTGACGATAAGACCGCAAACAGTCTCGAGATCTCCAATACGAGCGGGCTTGCCCTCCTTGTTACCCTCCTTAACACCGCGAATGCGCTCGGTGACCCGCTTGTCGGTGTGCCACATGGCGGCTGAGAGGACAGGAATGAGGTCTGGAACACGGTAGGCAAGCTGAGCAGGTGCGCTCTTGACAAGCTCGAGAATGCAGTCAAGCGCGGCCTCCTTCTCACCCTGGTTTTTCTCGTTCTCAAGCGAAGCAAGTATAACGGGAAGAACAGCCTTCACGGCATTAGGGTTGATGCCCTTGACGATGGCGACAGCGGCAGCCGAGGCAATCTCAACCTCGTTGGGGGCAGCCTTAGCCTTCTTGGTACCGGCGATGGTGAGGACGGACTCGAGGAGGGTGATGAGGTGAGGCTCGACACCAGGGGCAATCGTAGCATGGGAGGCGATGGCACGGATGGCCTCGAGGGCACGGACACGAGCAGCACCATCCTTCTTGCTGGCGAGCTGCTTCTGGAGAGACTCAACAGCCCTAGAAAGCGATAGTATTAGCCGATAGTCCGCAACAGATGTGAGGGTGCAGATTTTTCCCTGCCATGGTGGGGCAACTTACTTGAGGGGCAGAGTCTGCTCAGGGATAGGACCAGACAGGAGGTGAGCAAGGTTCTGTGTGGCAGCGTTCACCTCGTCCTGGCTAGAGGAAACGTTGAGGTTCTTGAAAAGGTCCTCGAGAACAGCGACGGACTGAGCAGTCTCCTTGCCGGAGACGGCGGGAACAGAGGCAACATCAACAGCAGGCATTTTGATCGTCGAAAAACCGTAACTTTTTGGGAAAACAGAATAAAAAGATTCAAAGAATCTAGAACGAGAACAAGCGTTCGTTCTATTAGGGGTATCTAGAAGGGGACGGTAAGAGGACTGCGCAAGAACAAGACGCAGCAACCGACCAAGTGAAATCTATGATCCCTTTTGTCTAGGACGAGAAGACAAGGAAAAAGAGAAAAGTGAAATAAAGAGAGGACCAGACCTCTATCGAAGAGATAAGGATGATGGGAGGGAGGAGGAGGAGGAGGAGAGGAGAGAGGCGAGGAAAAGGAGGGGTGAGACTTATTTATCTTGAATCCTGTGTGGGTGGGCTGCAGACTTTTTTTCCAGTCTTTTTGCCGCCCGAAATCTCTGGGTCTGGATAATTTGCATTTTCTGAAAACTCAAAAGGGCACTGATTGTCTGCCACTAGCCTGTTCTGGCCGCATTTTGCCTCAGGCCGCAGATTTTTATCGATAACAAACGCTCAGCCCGCTGCATTGCCCACCTCTGCTCTGATCATTAGCGTTGGCTTGCAATCAACAGGTCAAGATATTCTTCGGCTCCATTATTCATCTTTAACTTGGGATTCAGTTAATCTGCGCTGTTTTGGATACTCTAAAAATGAGGCCCCCTCACCTCTTGGCTACAAGCCCTCCATGAACCCGCCCGCTGACCAACCCCGCCATATGGATCTATGACTTTCCATCGGCTCTTCAACCACCAACTTTTATGCGGCGCTCTAGGTATGGGGTTTCCACTGACAATTAAGGTAGCACATATAGTAAGGGGATCCAGTCATGGACAGCAAACCCTGCTGTCGGAGACGATTCTATTCCAGGGCTGTCGCCACTTCAAATTGCTTCTCGACTCCGGTGGCGTAGCCAATAAAAACGTGGCTACTATGGCTTGCTTTGTTCTCTTTTTGCCCGAGGAACACAACATTGTCGAACATCGCTCGCTCATGTTCCTGATCGCCAACCTTGGTCAGCGAACCATCGCCCTTTCTGTCTCCCGTCAGCACGGATCGCTGAACGGATTGGAATGGAATCACGTTCAGGACGGCCAAGTGCCGTAAAGGGAGAAGTCTAATAACCTAGGACTACTTTGTACAAACTTCTGGATTGCACGCCGGCTCCAGGATGAAATCTACAGGCTAGTCGATATTCATCAATTCTTGGTCCCTTTGACTCCTCGATTGGCTGAAGGCTGAAGATCCAGGGGAAAGCCTTACGAGATTAAAAAACACCCTTTGCTGACGCGGCTAAGTTTGCAATTTAGCTGGCAATCAAGAGAGAACACATCCCGAAGTCAGACTCGCGAGGCGTCGAGGATCCCTGGCATCTGAAACGATGGGCTGAGTCGGACAAGACACATCACCGCCATTTGCTGGTGCTCACCGCATCGTTATCTCGAATTTTGATCGGGTATTCTGGCTGATCAAAAATTAATCCCAGACTCATTCTTGATGACTGACTGAAATACAAAGTATATTTTGGAGGAGTGGAGTCCTCAAGCGGTGTTCTTTGTGAGCAATGTCTTGACTCGGCGCCCGCCCTTATCGATTGTCTCCGTCTCCGGATTTTCATCCTTATCCCCCGCGAAATCACAGCCGGATGGAGCCCGTGGCAAAGATAATCCCAACAGAAAAAAGAAAAACCTCCCAGCTTCATCTCCACTTCAAAACCTTATCCTTCTTTCATCGCATTGTCACTAATATTCTGGCTATCTCTTTATTGATAGAGTTGAACCTCGAACTGTCTCTCAATTATTACCACAAACTTATCGCGCCGAAGCCGCACAATCTACAAGGGGACACCAAGAGAAGAAAAAAGCCCAGTCTCTGAAATCAAATAAAATCAAATGACCTAATAATAAATCACCAAACACCGGAAAGGCCCTGAGCCAACTAAAATTTCAGCAAAAAAAAATTATTCTTAGCCCCGGGCCAGAAAGACAGCCAGTCAGCGCGACCTAAGTTTTCCCGCAACCTCGACAATCCATTTATCCCCTTGCCGTCCGCCTCGGACTGATTGTCTCTGTGTAAGATTGTCTCGAGGTTGTTGTGGCTTGTGGCTTGGAATAAATTATTTTTATGATCGCTGCGGTGCTGATACCTTCTTTGATCTGAATTGGAATTTGGAACGTTAGATTCCTTCTTACTGGTCTGGCCTACTCTGTATACTGTCTTCAACAATGAGTCAGGCCATACATCCATAGGGATTGACCGCTGCTAACAAAGTACAGTACTCTATCTACGCTGGCTCTTTACTCTGTTCCAGTTTTAGTTCCTAATCTCCAAGCTCCTAGTATGTACTAGGTATCTATCATGATCATAATTGCTTAACTAGCGTATTCTTTAGCTAGCCTGACAGCGTCTCGCCATTGGAAACCAGCCACTTACTACTCTTGCCACCATTGACGTCGGAGTTAATCCATGTTTCGCATTATCTGGGTTAATACAAAGTAATCCACCCAGGAGGATCCAGACAATTACATTATGACGGCTGCATTACACTGTAGTTACACTGTACTCCGTGGTTCCACAGAGTAGTACCTTACTCCATTCTGCTTAATGAATATGGATACGGAGGACAATCCGATTGACACCCTGGAACAGCCTTCCAGCTTCCACCTTCAACCTTACCTTCACCTCAAAGTTCATATTCTGGACGTCCCGCCTCGTTCCAAGTTAACTTCCGGCCCACGGCGAACCTACCATACCAGGTTCCGTTCAGCCTGAACGTCGGGGAACGTAGGAGAGTTTCAAGATCCATGGGCGGAGCTGCTCGAGGCGTGGTACCCACCTGCGGGTGCATTTGAGGTCCGATTCTGTGAAGGCTCTGTAAGGCTGGGCGTCCGGTTTGCCACATTCATCAGATGTTGCCGAGAGGCCTAGGTTGGTCTCTAGCTGTACGTATACTCTACAGAGTGTCTAGAGGCGAGGACTTAGGATTAGCCGCGGCGCTTTCGAGCGGGTTCTGGAAATGACAATCTAGGTGCGGAAATGTGATTTGCGGAGCGCCGGTTGGTTTATCTGATGTCTGGTTGGGATGGGAATGATTCGTTTGTGGACGAGGTGGATGCGAGTGGCGACTTCGACAATGGCTATTTACAGAGTGGTAACCACTCTGATCCGAGATGCATGTAGGCGTTTTGAGGGTATTCGGGAAAACATCTCAACACGAGCACAAGGCACTTTGATTAGACTTATGGAATACGTTCATTAAGGATATATTCATGTCGCAGAGACGGTTGACCAACTTCAACAAATCCCGCGGTTTGAAACAGCATGGTATTTGATAATCATAGTCGTAGTAAACGAATCGCAAGTTAACAGGGCCTGCCTTTCAGAATCAAGAGCTGCTGGAGCTGGAACTAGAAGAGCTCGATGAGCTAGAGCTGCTTCGTTTGCGGCCGTGGCTGTGCTTCTTCTTCTTGTGCTTCTTGTGCCTATTCAATGAAGTCAGTATCTTGACAGCATCGGACAGCAACGGGTGAACTTACATCTTCGAGGCAGCGTTCATTCCCACTGCTCCCGCTACAGCACCGCCGACGGTTCCCAAAGCTCCTCCGCCCATCTTGTGGCCTAAGAAGCTACCAGCGGCACCACCGAGCAAGGTCGATCCAAGACCTCTTTCACCTTCAGCTCCAGCGGGCACTGGCGTGTGTCCCTGCTGCGGAGGGTATCCTCCTTGGTGGCCACCATAGTATGAAGAGCTCTCGCCGCCATGGGGCTGCTGGTGATGCTGCTGCTGGGGAGGGTATGGAGAGTGGCCGCGGTCGTGTCCGTAGTTCTGGTTAGGGTCCTGCCCGTAAGGTCCGGGGTGCTGACCGTAATGGCCGTGCTGGGGTTGTCCGTAGGCGTCTTGCGGAGGATATTGCTGCTGACCTTGCTGATAGGGAGGAGGGCCGGCGGAGTAAGGATCGTGCGGAGGCTGGTTGTAAGGCTGGTTGTAAGGCTGCTGGTGCTGTACCGACAGAACGTTAGCATAAGAGTTGATTGCCAGGATGCGGGGACATCGGATGCACAGGGTCGCGGGCGGACGAGAGCAGTTAAGAACGAGCTAAACTTACCTGAGGCGGATAGTAGCCCTGCTGCGGTTGCCCGTCATAATGTGGCTGCTGAGGAGGGTAGCCGGGTTGGCCCCCATACCCCTGACCTCCTCCATAGTAACCCTGGTCGTGCCCCGGTGGGCCGCCATACTGGTTGTGGTTGTACGACATCGTGGAGAATGCGCTCAGCGGATGTCGATGCGAAACGATATGAATATCGGCCGGATCGCAAACCAGATCGTGGTAGAGATAATAAGACCGGAGAGAAAAGTCGCAAGTAAGCGGCGGGACCGACGAGGTATTTAAGAAGCGCGGACAGGGAAAGCACCATCAACGGAACAGCGGGTCAGACCGAGGGGCTCGGGAAATAATAAGAGGCGCAGCAATCTGTACCCGCTGACAGAAAGCACAGGGTCCAATGACTCTTCATTCTTACGAGACGGGTTTCAAGTGGCTGAGCTAGGATGGTTCAGCTTTCATCTTTGCGGGCGTTTACGTTGACGTTGGCGACAACTGAGGCTGGCGAGTGAGGGGCATTCTCAGGGACTCCCAAACTCTCATTCCAGCAGCCGGAACCAACATTGTTTCAAGGCCATAGCAATAGCAATACTCTTGGTTCCCAGACATATGGAACCGGGTTCTTGTGCACATAAAACACCATTGCAAGGTTGATGCATTTCATGACTTGCAGGAAACAAGCTTGTGCCGAGAACCTGCTCCGCGCAGGATCTGTGGGGAGTTCTTGAGGTTATACTACTGTACGACCAGTCACATTCCAGCCAAAGACACGCTGTCCGATGCACTGGGTTGATGCGGCTGATTTAAAAGCAGCAATGCTCGTATTCATCTCCAAGATGGGTTTCAGCTCGGCTTCGGTGGGACCCAGCTTGTTGTCATTAGAGAAGTGGGCCTCGTGGTACTGCCACTTCTTTATGCACAGCTAATCCCACGCACCTCCGGTGACTACTGGCTGCTACTATGTGGTAATAGAAAGAGCATTGCGTGGCAGTAACATATCGTAGATCAACCAAGTTACCCTTGCTGAGCTGCAAGCCTTCAGCGCAAATATTCCTATAGGGGGACCTTTAGCACTATGTGACCAGATAGTGCTCACTGGTTTCAGTGGGTATGATCTCCCCTCCGCGTCAAAAATGGCCTTGTGAGGTATGGTTGTTTGTTGTGCGTAAAACTACAGGTGATGAAGGTCAGTCCACATCTTTTGGAGCACGTTAATATGCTGTACTTCTGGCCAATGTACAGGAGAGCAATTTGGTAATCTAGAGGCAAGGCATATGGAAAACATTTCTTAGAATACCACCAAGGTTTCAAAGTTTTATAGCAAAGTCGTACTGGCGTCAACATATGACACAACATCAGAAGCGCTTTCCTAAACAAAAGCACTCCGGAGCAGCTGGAGCTGTCGTCAGATTGGTATTCATCCCTCAAAAAGCTCCCTACCTTACCCCCAACTTCAGACTATATGTTCTCCTGACGATTTCTATTTCGTCTGAGCATCCATGCAGAAGCAGCAATCGAACAAGCAGACTAGATCGACATATCGGTTCCTGCTTTTGAAGGCGCATCAGAAAACAAAAAAGATTCGAGCTACCGTAAAATTAACTTGTATTGCAGCCCTACTCAATAGACGTACTTGTATACTCCGTACCTTGACCCACCTCGTGCTGGATGACCCGCCTGGGTTTAGCGTCCAGGCTCGATCTGGAGGACAAGATCGACTCACTGACAACCAAATCTAAGACATTGATACTACAGATCAGAAGGATCAGATATGCTTGGACATATTCTAAATACTTTCAGTGACTAGAGACAGAAATAGCTCACTGCAGGAGATAAGTACAGTACGCCAAGCCGGTGGAGAGCGGTTCGTCCAACCCAGGCTGGCGGTTATTGCTCAAGAGGCTGGCCGAATTACGACGACTTCGCGCCGACCACCCTGGGCCGGGCCTCACCCCGTCTGTCTCTATCTAACCACCTCAACGTCCTCTTTCTACGGTCGCTCGTTGCGCTGCTGCGATAACAATATCTTCCTTATCGTCGCTTTCCTCGCCCATTCCCTCTCCGCCGCTCGTTACCAGGTTTGGAACACGCCTTGGGGGAACCTTGAATTTTTTCCCTCGTCAACGACAAAGGACACAAAGCTTGGGGTCTGGCCTGCCACCCCTGTGTCGTCCAATTGTCCCCTGAAACCGATCGAGCTGCCGTGAGCTGTCCTCAGATTCACAGCGCAAGCGCATTCCTCTCCTTTCCCCTGATCCCCTTGCCGCATTCGTCAGTCAGGAACCACCAGCCACGACGTAATCGGCTGCGATCTCCAATTTCCCCGATCGGCCCCCCTGCGTGCTGGATGAGTACGGGCTCTGTTTATTCCAATGCACAGACGCTCGTCTGGCTCGCCTGCCGTGGACGACGCCGAAGACCCCTTGATTCTTCAAGCCACCGAACCCAATCATGGCCCTGAACTTCCAGAGAAGCCGCGTCCTGAGGTAGCCAGAACCGGGACCAGCATCGACCTCCGTCGCGATACCAACGGCAACTCAACGCCCCGGTCGAGGAATTCAAGCACGTGGAGATCCCTTTCCTCGTCAACTACCGCGACCTGGACGTTCAACGATCCCCGGTATTCCTCCGCAATGCCGTCGACGCCGCAGCGCCTTCCAATCGAGGCGTCACCCGACTCACCACATCGGTCTCGACTTTCTCGCCTCCGCAGCCCTTGGCCGTGCTCTATCTTGACGGCTTTTACAACAATCCTCGCCTGCGTCTTCCTCTTCTCAATTTTCCGTTCATTCTCCGCCCTACAAGCAGGTAGCGATGGCTGTGGGGTACCGGTGATGAGTCCGACCTTCCTCCGCATGGTGGGGTTTGACACGGAACATACGCGGTTTGCCAGCAAATATAACTTGTTTTTGTATAGGGAGGAAGGCGTGGATCCGTACAACCAGGAGAATTTGGGGGTAAGCCGCGCTTATCTTTTCCTCCGTGTTCGGCGACTAACCCTGACTGTCTTTAGTTGAACGGCGCACCCGTTTTGTTTCTACCCGGAAATGCAGGAAGCTACCGTCAGGTGCGATCCTTAGCCGCCGAAGCCTCGAGACACTACGCCCAAGTGGTCCAGCACGACCAGGAGCGATTGAGAGCGGGGACGCGGAGCTTGGATTTCTTCATGATCGATTTCAACGAAGATATGGCGGCCTTTCATGGACAGACACTGCTTGATCAAGCTGAATACGTGAATGAAGCCGTGGCATATATACTATCGCTGTACCACGATCCTCGACGGACACGAAGGGACTCGGACCTCCCAGATCCGAGCTCCGTCATACTCATCGGACACTCGATGGGAGGAATTGTCGCGCGTACCTCGTTGACAGTGGCGAACTATCAAGAAAACTCGGTAAACACCATTATAACCATGTCGGCACCGCACGCCAAAGCCCCTGTCTCGTTCGATTCAGATATTGTCCACACGTATAAACAGATCAACGAGTACTGGCGCGACGCGTACTCGCAAACTTGGGCAAACAACAACCCTTTATGGCATGTGACGTTGATTTCTATCGCCGGTGGTTCTCGGGACACCGTCGTTCCCTCCGACTACGCTAGTATTTCCTCGCTCGTCCCGGATACCCACGGTTTCACGGTATTCACCTCGACAATGCCCGATGTGTGGATTGGAGTAGATCACCTTTCTATCACGTGGTGCGACCAATTCCGCAAGGCTATCATCAAATCCTTATTCGAAATTGTGGATGTGCGACGAGCCAGCCAGACCAAGCCTAGGGCAGAGCGGATGCGAATCTTCAAGAAATGGTATCTGACTGGACTGGAGTCTGTATCTGAGAGAATGCTTGCACGGAATGGTAGGTAGTCAACACCACTTTGTCAAATGTTGCTAACAGTCTGCAGAACCGAGTACGCTGTTAACATTAGAAGATCAAACCAACACAATCCTAGCACAAGGCCAGCGACTTGTGCTTCGCGAATTCGGCCACCGCACAGGACCTAGTGTACACCTATTACCTGTTCCTCCTCAAGGTGTTTCTGGAAAGAAATTTACACTTCTTACCGATCAGCGATTGGACAGAACAGGGGAGCAAGGTAGTTTAGAAGTCCTCTTTTGCAGTGTGTTTCCTCTACACAATGGAAAAGCTTCGTCTGTGTTTGCAATGAACATGGATCTGTCGGACAGCGGTGGCTCAACACGTCTGGCGTGCAAAAACGCCGCAGTCGACGAGATTCACCTTCCTGCGTCGACTCGCAATTCGAAGAATGCCTACGATCGCGCTAGACCGTTTTCTTATCTTCAATACGACCTAGAAGACCTCGCGGAGCATCAGTTCGTTGCCGTTGTTGATAAGGCCCGTGTATCCACGAAAGGCTGGGTCGTCGCGGAGTTCTCAGACAGCTCTGATGCTCTGATCAAAGCTCGGATCGGTCTGGGCGGGCTCTTGAGTGCTGGACTGAAAGTACGCCTGCCCGCCAGCCGGCCAATGCTCACCGAAGTGAAGATCCCGGCTCTATACTCAAGTCTGTTGGATTATAAGCTGCGTGTCATCCGCCACCGTCATGAAGGCAAACCGCAAGAACTCTTTGCTCCTCTCCTGCGCCAGTCGATTCCGGATCCGCACGAGTCCAAGTTCTTCGTCAATGTTGACAAAGTCAATGTGAATTTGCACGGCCTCGCACCGTATATGCCCCCTCCACTTCGGGACACGAGTCAGAATGGAGTTTCGTTTCAGCTCTGGACCGATCCAACTTGCGACTCTACGGTCGATATGACATTGACGGTGGACGTCCTCGGCAGCTTGGGCGAGTTGGTGATGCGGTACAGAACCGTTTTTGTTGCGTTCCCCCTGCTCGTGGTCGCCCTGACCCTGCGGAAGCAATTTCAAGTGTATGATCAAACTGGCTTCTTCATTACCTTCGCCGAGGGCCTTGATAGTGCTCTGCGCTCATCTATGCCCGTTTTGTTGCTGGCAATGTCGCTGCTTGCTTCTTCTCTCGCCACCTCCACTACCTTCCCGACTGGAGACGACCCCTTCCATTGGGCGACGAATGCCACCGAGACGCCTATTGATTTCACGAAGAACGATCTACTTTTAGGCTCCCAAGACGCGTTCTTCTGGTTTTTGGTGCCGTTGTTTGGCCTTATCTGCGTTGGAGTTTGTGTCATTCTCAACTACGTTTCCCTTCTACTCCTTCAAATCTTCACATTTGTGTATGGCTTCTGGAACAGCAAGTCTGGCTATATCAGACGTGATGATAAGGGGTAAGTCAGCAAGCTTATCATCTGGACCTAGCTAACTTGCCAGATATCTTCCTGTTTTCCCTGCGCCATCTCCAAGAAGGCGACTAATCAAAATGGGCGCCCTCTTGGTCCTCGTATCGACTGCGATTCCTTATCAGTTTGCATACCTGGTGGCCTGCATTGTGCAGCTAGCGACGTGTGTGCGAGCGCAATGGCATGCCAAAGAGACCGTACGTGCTAGGTACTCTACTAAGAACTGTGCTAATAGCCAGCAGAGGTCGAGCACCCATTACAACTTTGCCAATTATGCACACTCGATATTCATTCTAATGCTCTGGGTTCTTCCGATCAATATCCTTGTTCTCCTGGTTTGGGCGCACAACCTCGTTGTTCACTGGTTTATGCCATTTTCGTCGCATCATAATGTGCTATCCATCATGCCCTTTATCATTCTCGTGGAAACCATGACCACCGGCTCTATAGTCCCGCGGGTCACCTCGCGGTAAGTTGCCTTCACGACATAATGTGCAGTAACTGACTTTCACAGCGTACAACACTTTACCTCCATCCTCTTCTTCAGCATTGCGGTCTACTCGGCCGTATACGGGGTCTCCTACGCTTACCTATTACACCACCTCGTCAACGTGCTTGCTGGGTGGCTCGTCAGCATCTACCTCTTCCGCAGCGGCTTCTCCCTCCGCCGATTCTGGAAAATGGTAGAGGGTGATGAGACAGCGGGCACGCCGGAACTAGGAAGTCACACGAAGAAAAAGCCATGATGATGCTCTTACATCTCTTCTCTAATGCATTTGCAGCTTTCCATGCAGCAGCTACACGGAGTTCATCGGAGCGTTTTGACATTATTGCACCCACATCGTTACATTGTCTTCTGTTGCCGCTTTACCAACGTTTCGCGAGTGCATTGAGTCTGGGACAGCGGCAACGGGTTGATTGTATATACTGTTGGATATGGATATAGATGGCTGTGTGGATGCTAGAGCGTGCATAAATACATAATAATATTACTTCAGCGTCCATTGACTGCAGGCTCCACTAACTGCTGACTTGACGATGTAACCCCGCCAGTGGGCTAAGACCGAATAGGCAGGCCCGAGCGTCACCGCGGAGATATACCACTACTCCGGACTCGCAAGAACAGTCACAGCAGTGGGAACCGAGAGGGGGTAACGATATGAAGATTTCATATAGAATCATCTGAATTGTCCACTTTGACCTTGATTCACCCGTATTGACGACTGCAGCGTGCTGATTCTGCGACTTGACCTCAGCAGGAGGCGAAGCTTTGGGATGTTCTTGGCTGGCGAGCCAAGCTGCGACAAGGCGGCTGGGCATTGTGCACTGGATCCTGGCTTGAGTAGTAATCTACAACTGTACGCTGAGAAGTTGCAGTATTACTGGGCTCTGTATATCTATGGGTAAGAGACCTTAATGTATCTATACCCTCTCCATCAACCTTCATGGTTTACTGCGCAAAGGT
Organism: Aspergillus undulatus; assembly: GCF_047715775.1. Classification (NCBI taxonomy): domain Eukaryota; kingdom Fungi; phylum Ascomycota; class Eurotiomycetes; order Eurotiales; family Aspergillaceae; genus Aspergillus; species Aspergillus undulatus. The sequence continues at coordinate 117,271 of NW_027396639.1, forward strand.
GAAGTGGATGGCCATACCTTCTCCGGAGCTCCACCCCCGGCCGACTTTTCGTGGGGATGCGGAGTAAATGCCCGGCCCAAGTTCCAGACTCCAAAGGCCCAGACAAAGAAACCTTGCTCCAGCAACAGCACTCGGCTGCAATGAACCACGATGTGATATCTTCCGGTCGCATCTCCTTGTATCCATCTGAATCGGGTCTCAGCCTCGGTCATCGACTCATCCCCGGTGCCCAACCCCGTCCACGCGGGCGCTGGCTCTCCTCGTCTCCATCGCCGTAACTGACCTCGGAGCTTCTTGTATCTCCGGAGCCCAAACTCAAGAGAAAAAAAATTCACCGGGCTCGTACTTACAGCCCATCAGGAATCGATTGGCAAGTGGGTGCTCCACCTGCATACAACTGGCTGTCATTTCAGCGGGGCGGCATCTGCTGGTTATCTTCCTATAAAACCCTGCTCAGCTGCTCTCCCACAATCCTTCACCCCGCACTTTTCCTTTCCTTCCTCTCCCATTATCCGACACTGGCAATCGCCCGCCATGGCCGACTCCCCCGACTCTGACAAGAGCCCCGTCGGCCACGTTGAGGCGCCTGAGCAGCGGCACCTACAGCAGTACAAGACTTCCGGTTTTGGCTCTTGTGTGCAGTATCTGAAGGATCGGGTTCCCACGCTGAAACCTCCTATGCGCAAGGCTCCGAATCCATTCAAGGCTTTGACGATGTTGAACAGACAGCAATGGCTTTTCTTCGGGGTTCGTACATCACCACTTCTACATCAAACTCTCTCTAATAACCGCAACAGGTCGCATTTCTTGGCTGGACCCTCGACGCCCTCGACTTCTTCACAGTGTCTCTAACAACCTCCGAACTAGCCGAGGAGTTTGACAAAGAAATCAGCGACATAACCTGGGGGATCACATTAGTTCTTATGCTCCGCAGCGTCGGCGCAATAACCTTTGGAATTGCTTCGGACCGCTGGGGCCGTAAGTGGCCTTTCGTCGTGAACAACCTGCTCTTCATTGCGCTCGAGATCGGCACCGGCTTCACGCAGACCTATCAGCAGTTCCTTGCTGTCCGCGCCCTCTTCGGGATCGCAATGGGCGGGCTGTACGGGAACGTTGCGGCTACCGCGCTCGAGGATTGTCCAAAGGAGGCGAGGGGTATTATCTCGGGATTGCTGCAGCAGGGGTATGCATTTGGATATCTTCTTGCTACGGCTTTTGCGCGCGCGCTGGTGGGCACGACGTCGCATGGTTGGAGGCCGTTTTACTGGTTTGCCGGGTGCTTGCCTGTGCTGGCTATTGCGTATAGGCTGTGTCTGCTTGAGACGAATGCGTATCGGGAGCGGCAAGCGCTTAGGGCCGAGATGCCGGGCAATGTCACGTCGGCGTTCATCTCCGAGGGCAAAGTGGCGCTTAAGCGACACTGGTTGCTTCTCATCTACCTTGTCCTTCTAATGGCGGGTTTCAACTTCATGGTGCCCACCTACCCAGCCCTGACTTCTCAACAACAAGGCAACAACTAACAACCTCTCCCAGTCCCACGGCTCCCAAGACCTCTACCCAACCCTCGTCGAGCGCCAATTCGGCTTCTCCAAAGACGCCGTAACAGTAACCCAAGTCGTCGCAAACCTGGGCGCCCTAACAGGCGGGACGCTCTGCGGCTGGGCATCGCAGATCTTCGGCCGTCGCTTCTCCATCATCATCATCAGCATCGTCGGCGGCGCTCTGCTCTACCCATACACATTCGTAACGAGCCACCGCATCATGGCGGCCGCCTTCTTCGAGCAATTCTGCGTGCAGGGCGCATGGGGCGTTATCCCCATTCACTTGATGGAACTTTCCCCGGGCTCGATTCGAACGTTCACGGTTGGTACAGCGTACCAATTGGGGAATTTGGTGAGTTCGGCGTCTTCGACGATCGAGTCGACTATCGGCGAGCGGTTCCCGCTTCCGCCGACGGAGGAGGGACAGGAGAGGTATGAGTACGGCAAGGTGATTTGTATCTTTATGGGGTGTGTTTTTGCGTATACGATTATCGTTACGTTTTTTGGACCGGAGAGGTTGGGGCGCGATTTTGATGTTGAGAATGATGAGGATGTTGGTGAGGTTAGGGCTGAGAGGGGGGTTGATGTTGAGAAGGCGTAAGTTGGAATGAATAGGCAATAGTCTTGCTTTATAGGCTGGTTTTGGTCTGTTGATGTTCATGTTAATATTTTTCTATTTTGGATTACGATGTGATTGGATACTCGACAAGAATCATAATTTGATGGGTATTTGACTCGACAAGAATCATAGTTTGATAGTCCGGAAGAGATTGTGGATGCCACGGGCAACAAACAGTATTACCTGAGTTTCACCCACTTCCTTTCTTCTATTATTTCCATTCCATTCTAGCCACAATACGCTGACTAGGATTTCTGTAAACCATGGTAGAGAAAGCAGCAAAAGGAGTGTCTGGCCAAGAATCATGGTAAGGATGAACAACAAAGAACTCTTAACTTAGTAAATATGTTGCCAGTATTATCTTGACTGCGGATAATGTGAGGGGAGGCATCAATGGTGCAAATAATGGCAATCTCCACTTCCAATGTATCTTGGGTTGGGGTACCCTTCACGGAAGGAACAAAGGAGAGCACTCACTATGCCCTTATATTACCAGGTATCAAGAACCCGCTGCCCAAATCAAATTGAAAGTTCTACCTTCTCCTAGAAGCACTTTTCATGGTACCTCCCAAAGAGCTACAACCGTCGACAGTACTATGGAACCAGGAACCAGGAACCAGGAACTCTATTTCGGCATACGTAGGCTTCAATGCAGCCTGGCCTCCCATCTTTTCCAGGCTTTTCGATCGCCGAATAACATAACAAGCCAATGCTCTGCGTGAATTGTGCCATGATGCTTAAGGTTATTCAACTCGCCTCCGCCCAACAGAATGCCTCACGGGTATTCGCAGGCAAGTACATGACGACAGTACGGATCTACTCTGCGTACGATTTCGACGTGCTCCATGTGCATACTATCCCCAAAAAACCGGTACCCTTCCGAATAGAGCATTTACGGACGAGGTTTATGAAAGAAAAAGGGCGAAACAGGATCTAATTGTTCAATTCGGTAACGACGACGCTGCTTGCTCCGTGTGTGGACTCCTCGAATCACAGATGCCAATAAAGGCTGAAATAGAGTGATCAGGCTATCACGTCCCTTCACCAGTATAAGGCGTACCTGGAGTACCCTGGCTTCTATATGTGTGCGCCGTGTTATCCGTTTGCCCACAGGAATAAACGCATCCGGACAAAAGCCGAGGTTGAGGATCACATCGCCACCGAGCATCTGATACACGCGAGGAAGATAGGAATCGGGATCCAGTGTGGTAATTTGCGGCTTAGTAAAGGCGAAGCCCAACTGAATGATGCGAAACACAAGAACCTATAGGGAGATTGGGATGTTGCTGTGTATACAACTTCTGCCGCGTCCATCATATGCCTAATCAGCTACGATCGCCAGCGACCATCGCGAGAAGCAACATTTAAAGTAAGATAGGCAACTCGGCAAACAGATTGTTTGCCACAATTGTGAAGCCATTGAAGAAGACGGTGATATAGTGTCCTGTTGAAGTTGGGTACAAACAGACACGAATGGTGGACATGCGATGACTTTGAGCTAAGCGGGCAACTGACACGAAGAGAACCCTGAACTGCAACGATACAAAGCGGCTCGGCGAGAAGTTAAGTTGAAGCCTCACACGCCATCGCCAACTCAAGAGTCTGTGACAAGTGTCGAGGACTTGAGGGAACTGCAGGCTATAAGGGCGATTTCAGGCTATCCCATGAAACCTTCAAGGTCTACTGTAACAAGTGCCGAGAGCGTCGAATGCGTGGGACCAAGGCGGGAGAAAGCGGGCCGATTGATTCAGGATGAGCTGTATATTCAGCGGAGTAGATGAAGAGCAGTGTTGACAAGCACCCGATGCTTTCCATCGCGTACAAGCCTACGCTCATATGTACGTAAGGTAGTCTGTCTGAGCCGGTTAAAATGCACGGGACACCGTGGATGGTCAAAAACATCTCCCTTCTTATACTAACCTACATGAATCAGAAAACGCTACGTCCTCCCCGCCCCAGGCGTAACATTGATTCGCTACAAAATAGAAGCTGGATCCCATTAAAACTCGAGCCCGTAGATAGAGTGGACCTCAGGTTTGTCCATTGACGGGATATATCGCGGCGAGCACTCCTTTACTATACTCTGTGCATCAGGTTAGAGATGATATTATCGGGGCGGGAGTTGGAATTGGAATTCTCGTCCATGGTGGTTGATGATGCGATTCCTCCCCAGCGTATCCTGACCAGAAATTTAGGAGTTCGGGTTTAACCCATAATCCAAAACCTATATAACCCAAGAACTTAAAACCCGTAGATTATTTGATTATCCGCGGGATAGTTCGCTAAACCTCAAAACTTAGCGGGTTATTAGAAAGCATGACCCGTCCTATTTCTGGGCAGCAGGTCGTGCGTGGGTCGGGTTGAACAAGTCTAATCCGCTCCTTAGTAGGCTACATACGTGTAGCCGATACAGCCTTATTCTGCCATTCTTCCCCTGTGCATTTCATAACACAGTAAAATGGCTGGTCAGGGACTAAAGGTAACGTAGTCATTGATGACAGGTGGATGACACAGGAGAACAGTGCTAGATACACGGCAATAGAGTATGAATGGGCGGATATTTCCTAATCCAGGTTGGAAAGACCGTAACGAATCGAGTAGATGGCGACTGTGAGGGAAAGTCCGGTCACAAGCTGCTGGTCACTCATCATCAGGAGGAAGCTCTCGAACGCTTCAATGCGAGCATCCCCGTATACATTGGGTGTCGCCTTTTGTTGTCTGTTGGAGCCATGGAAGGCCCGTAGAACCAGGTTATCAAGGGAGTTGTATCGATCCTCACGCAAGGTTCCTTTAAAATACCCGGCTATCACGGTAATCAGTGCCATTAGAATGGAGACAGCAAATGATATGAGTACCTGGGAATAGATTTGTGTTATTGTCAGGCACGAAGGAGTCTCTGGTGTGGTATGCAGACTCACGCCGAATCCAGTCACATCTGGATCACCAAAATCCTTAGGTGCACAAGGGTCCATTGCAGTGAAGTGTGGCTTGCTCGAGGTTTTGAAGTGTCTCAAGTGTTCAGGTTGCCTAAGGCGGGGGGATGTTTGACTTTTATCACGATGGACTGTTATGCAGCCTTGTGCGGCTGAGGGTTCTATGTCAGACTAGATAGCTCATCAGCCACTAAACATGGCTAGATATCATATCTCCTCCAATGTTGTGGCATTATGTACCAGCCAACCTGTAAGATCTTTGACCTAAAACGCGCGGAGACATCTCATGAGGTCAAGTATTTGTATGGCGCGTACGGATTCGCCAAGAGTTGCGGGTACGAGTGCGTATTAGCCCGTGATTCCGTGGCTTAAACTGCTACTTAAGGGATCTTCAAGATTTCCACTTGGTAAAGATTAAATCGACTTAAATGGCTATCATAACTCAGATATGAACGAGCAGTTGTATGACTGCGACCGGCGACTCGCAAGGCTGAAGACTCGCACGCCGAGAGAACACCTCCACACTATGTCAGTCTCGCCAGTCAGAAGCTGTAAACAGACGCATATTGGCTGACGGACGTATGTGGCGCTAGCTGGCGAACGACAGGCGAGGCGTAGTTCTCAGCCTGATTTCTCCTCTCAGAATCTTTTGCTCTCCCCCCAGATTCAGTCAAATTTTTGGCACCGTCTTGCACTAGGAATTGTTAAAACCACTACCAGGTAGACAACTCCTTCCACCAATGAAAAGCTCTTGCGGCACGAGATCGAGCTGTGCGATCGCCATCAACGCCAATGTGGAAGGGAATGAGATATGTCTTATGGTGGAAACGAATCGACGCCGTCCTCGAGCGGAGGTCTTTACTCTATACCGTTACATACCCTTTTTTTTTTATCAGAATAATGATTGAAAAGGGTTAGTTATTTCTTGGCATAGGATTTGAAACAAAAAAGAGAACATGCTGAGGGGTGACACTAGTTTGGCTTTGAGTGTACCGTCCCGGCAAACAAGAAGCTAAACCTGATGCCCTGACCAGAAGGTCAGAGGATCTCCCTGAGGAAGGGGATGAGCGCCTGCTGCACCAGAGCCAAACTGTCTTTACCTGCTGAACCTGCTAAGTCCGCCGGATCAACCTTTACCCCCTAACCCCAATTGCCCTAATTCGAACAAGACGATCAGTATCCTTTGAAAATGAAGAACTGCAGCTACCACCTCAGATTCAAGACCTGACCTGCACCGCATATGAATCTGACCCTGTGGTATGACCAATCCTAAAAAGCTCTGGCCACCAGACAGGCCTGATACCCAGACATCACCCTAGCTGACTGCAAGAGAAAAGGAAATCTCCTATTCTACAGAGGCCACCTGTACATCCCAGACAATGATAACTCGAAGGCAAACCTAACCTGTTTAGCCCAGGATCAACCTGCTTGGGGACACCCTGGAAGAGTCCGCACGTATAAACTCCTAGCTTGAGAATATTACTGGCCGAACATGTGCTGATATGTGAGCTGATGGGTTAAGAACCGTTATATCTGCCGGAGAATCATCCCTTCCCGCGAAGCCAACAGGGAATATTACACCCTCCGCCTGTCTGCTCATCTGTGTCACACATCTTCAATAGCTAAGCTTATGTTCCGGAAATGGCACTGATAGAACTTATTCTTGGGCATCACCGAGGCCCTTCAAAATTCAGGAAATTGTGAAGGTGGTAAGATATCGCATCCAAGGAGGTCTCGGGGGAGAGGAGCCAAGAAGTTATGTTCTTGGATAATCACCAAGAGCCTCAGTACTTAGTTGGACGCAAAGCCTAGCTGTAGCGGTTGAGATAGAATAAGACTGACTTCGTGGAGCGTGAGGCTCACCACGCGTGCCGAGACACGGCCTTCTCCTGAGCGCATAGACCCAGGGCTGATTGGCTTCAAGCCTGACACGGCAGTGTCATCATGACGTTTGGTCCTAGCCTCACCTGAATCCCCCAACCCATCTCTTCTCCAGTGCACTTCATTCTCCCTTCCTAAATCTCAGCGTTGCAGATGCATTATGCCCTTAGGACGATTGCGTTGTCTGCCTGGATGTTAAGTTTACCGAATCCCCCGGCTCGGTTACAGCCTTATAAGGGGATATATGCCACTGGGTCGAGTTTCAGAGCTTGTTCTGTCGTGTATCCAGTGCTAATAGTGTTCCTTGGGATAATTCGCCTTTTCTAGCCTCAAAAAAGAAGACTTGGTAAATGAGCTGATGAGAGCCGTCCGCGAACCAGACAGTTCGCACCGCAAACCTGCCCTTGGAAAGCTACACAGTGGGCTGGATATGCGCCCTCCCCTGCGAATTAGCCGCTGCGAGAGCCATGCTCGACCACCGCCACGTACAGCCCAAGAGCCAATCCAAACATGACAAGAACAACTACACCCTCGGCTCGATAGCAGGACACGACATTGCGATTGTATGTTTGCCAGAGTACGGAACCAACAAGGCCGCCATCGCAGCCAAGTCGACGTCCCGCGACGTTTTCAAATATCCGGTTTGGCCTGTTGGTTGGTGTGGGAGGTGGAGTGCCGGGTCTCATTACGGATACTGGCCGGGTGAACGATATTCGTCTCGGCGATGTGGTTGTTTCCTTGCCTGCGGGGCCTGTGCGGCAGGGAGGAGGAGTGATACAGTATGATCTTGGTCGGAGGGAGGTCGGTGGCTTTCGTCGGGCTGGAGTGTTGAATAAGCGACCGACCCTGTTAAGGAGAGCGGTTGCGAGCCTGAGCTCATTGACGCGGCGCAGAGTGAGCTCTTAACGACTTTGTCGCAGATAGGTCTGATTAAATAGGACTCGCAGACCAGCAAAAGCACGGGCGCGGCTTGAATCATTCTATGGCAAGAGAGGCCGGACTGGTCATCTGTAGGGTTCAATAGACCGCTTTCAATTAATGAGGCAAACTCGCGATGGCCTTAGCCCGCGATACGCTCGTCAGTACTCGAAGCTTAGCTACTTGCGTGTGTGATTGAGGAGTGGGAGAAACACATGATGGAGGCTACGTAATTATTTCTGAAGGTTGTCATTAGGACCGACCCCAGGATGGGTGAAGTGGATTGTTGACTGTTGCATGTTTTTGCTTTTATTTTGTTCATTCTGTCCTAAAGATTATTCACGTGTCTTCAGACATACTCCTTACCATTATCATGGTGTGGTGCTTTGCTATAACTAAACACCAATGTTATGCCGGATACCCAGCACAGTGAATCCTAGATGCGATGCACTATCTTGAAGTTAGCTATTTGTCTGTCCTTCTCGCAAATGCCTTCAACTGCGCCAAACTCCCAAAAGAACATATCCAGCATACTGCCCGATACTCGCCTCCGTCCACCTCTTCGAATTTGCCAGCCAAAGTGAGTGCTCCGCCGCAAAAATCTTAGCTTGTTGCACGCCGCTGCTTTCGCGGGCTTTGGCGAAGTGAATGGCGCCGTGGATGCGGTTGGCTTTATTTGGTGAGCACTGTTTGAAGCGGGGCGCGAAGGTTGTCTAAAGAATTGAGGTTAGGGCTGGCCTGGTAGTAGAACGTATATCATGCAGCGCCAAACTCTGAAAATTGGTATCATGACCGAAATCTCAGTTAATACACTTCTTGACTATCTATTTAGAGCTCACACTAATATAAATATTGACATCCTCCGCAAGCCGCTTGGCCGCGGCGTAGTTCGCAAACGGGAGTGTGCCTTGCGCGATATCGATTTCATGCTTGAGGTCGTCGAATGGGACCTTTGAGGGTGAGCTGATTACCTGACTCGCCTGGCTCACCCTCTTAAAGCAGCAACGTCGGGATCAGGCAAAAAGGAGGCGCTTGTATGGTAGATTTACCTACCTAGGCTGGACGCTGACCAGCCCAGGTGATTGGTTGGTGGGCTTGACTTGGCTGACTTTGCAAGGTTGATTACACTAGGTAGGTGCTTCCTCCAGCGTTATGTGAGTCCAGTCTCATTGTGGAGAGCCCAGCGCGCTTATGGATGGATATCGAGGGGAGAGAGAGAATGTGCCTTCCCATTTGAGCTTTCAGGCTGCTAGCGTCTCGGTCATCTGATATGGTGTATTTCGGAATGGTTTGTATTCTTAAATTGACAGGATTAGGTAGCCGACTCATGGAGATACCTGCTTCTTCTAAGTCAACATTTCATACATACAAGGAGATGAGGATGAGGTTTACCTTAAAAGGCCACGACCATCATCGCCGCTGACTATGCTACGTAGTTGTTAAGGGATGGGGTGATTGTCTGTAAACTGAGATTTCATTTGATGAAACTAATTACAATAAAGTACCACGTACGGGTGGCCGAGGGCTCGGAAAGAGAAAACAGGAATAGGAAACAGAAGTGCACGACGGTAGTGTAGATACAGTCTACGTCGTGAGTAGCGAGGTGAGACCGTGCTACCAGGAATCGTCAGAGACCGAGTCAGGACCTCGAGCGTCCACGTTTGCGTTCTCGATCCTGATATCATTAGCTCCGGTCATAGAAGCGAGCACGGCTGCAATGGTGTTTTCAAATATAACCATGTGCCCAGGGTCGAAGTTTGTGGAGTACAGAAACGTCGGTTGGAAGCGTTCCCTCTCCTGGCGATGGCATTAGTCTTCGACAGTGCCTTGTCCATTGGGACGAACGGTCCCTTGATCAGCCGAGCTCCAAGTGCCTATGGTATCTCGACCATGGACGGCAGCGCTATTTAACTGCAAGACACCTCGCTAAAAGGCGTCGTGACCGGCCGAGCTCCAAGTGCCCTGCGCATTGGTGGATCCGACATTACCAGACTTGTTCCATCCTCTAACCAGTAGTCCTTCTTCGGGAGGATCCGCAGTAGCGGCCGGAACGTTGGGCACGAGGCTGAGCAAATTCTTTCCCCGCGTGACCCTGGAGGCGAAAGACTCAGGAACAGGAACAGGTACCCTCAGGATTATCACAAAGGTACAGACATGTCTCAAGGCCTTCAGCAATCGGTCTTGGTGCTTGTTGTAGCCCGTAGCGGACTCGGACTTGGACTAGTTGTCTACGATGAACAGCTGTGAATGCGCACGGCTGATGCCACACAGAGTCGATTCTTATCGGAGACAAAGCGGAAGTCTTCAGTCGCCGTGAGATCAAGGACGACATTACCAGACTCGCGGCCTTGGAAGCTGTCAACAGTCTCAACGCGCGTTGCTCGGAGATGTGGGAATTGCCGAATTGCCCTCAGGTGGAGGTGGTGCTGAGCGCGGTAGGGCGTAAGAATTGCGATGTCTCCGGCCGCAATCCCGTTCACAACAAGCCAATCCACAATGGCAAAGTCAACCGCGCAGTTGTCGGCGTTGAGGATTGATTTGCCGCGAGCATCCTTGGTACTCGTTTAGTTGCTGGCACCGACAAAAATGAACGGATAAGCCTTTTTGAATGTATCCCGCTGTCGGGTGAGAGGTTGCACAAGCCTTGCCAGATCCATCACTGCCTGGTCAAGCGCACCGGTCTGAAGCGCACCGTCGTAGAAGATATGACTTACCAAGTCACATATTCAAGGAAGCATTCTCCGCTGCTCAACAAACATGACTGATGGATGCCTGTCGAGCATCAAACGACTAGAATGGATTGTTACCAGGGTGTGTGGACACAAAGGGGCTGAGCTGGTAATGGTCGCCAACGAGAAGAAGCCCTTGAGGCTTGAAATAGGCTAGAATGGCCATGACTTCACTCTCGCGAAGCTTGCCGGCTTTATAGACACCAATCGCCCATGGGAAGAGATTATCTTGGATTGATGTATAACTCGCAGAAAACGCTGTGCACGCCAGAACGCCTACTCGCTGCAGCACGTCATTTCGCAGTTTTCTGGTACGATCGTTCAGAATTTCCCACAACTGTCGATCCATAGCCTTGTTCTTGAGGTAATTGATGAAAGCAGCCGCAAAAAGCTTCTACTTCTGACGATTAGAGAAGCTGGTAGGCATCAAACCTGCGAACTGGAGAATGCGGTAGCCGAGGCTGAGCTCCAACTGCTTGAAACGCTTGTCCGAAACACCTCCTTGAGTCGCGGTTTGTGTTGCGTGAGCAGTCGCAAGAATTAGGCGGTTGCCACCTCAGCCAAAATGTCTTAGTTCAAGGCTGCGTCTCCGTCAATAGCCTCGTTGTCCAGAATTGCCGGACGGGTTCCGTACTCCAGTTTCCGGTGTTGCGCTGCATGCTGTTTGACCAGGGCCTCTTCAGTTGCCATTGAGTGGCAACGCACGACGATGATATCGCTCTCGGGAAACAATTCCTGCAGGGCCTCGTCCATCTTCAAGGCCAGGTCGTCGGCCACGTTGTGGTTCAGACCGACAAGCATGACCTGCTTGCGGTCATTGGGATATGTGAGGACGTGTCTGAGGATGAAGAGAAGCACGCGAATCAACGAGAACGACTTTCCAGTCCCTGGCGGCCCATGAGATAGTCCAACACCATCAGCTAGACTGCGAAGCATGTCAAATGCTTCCGCTTGTTTGGCGTTAAACCCAACCGTTTTACTGTAATCCAGCGGGACCTCGATGCCTTGGCAGAAGTCACTACACTCGAGCGATGTCTGTGAGTTGGAGAGGAGGAGAGGCCGACGATGATGGCTCTCTTCGTCGGTAATGAACCTGAGTTCGTTGAGAAACTGTACAAACGTCCCGGAAGAGCCGATATAGTTGACCCTGACTTTTCTCCCTTTGGCGGCAGCGATGGCCTGACATGCGTTGACAGTGTCACGGACAGTGGTACAGTCGATCGCATCAAGTTCCGGATTGAGCTCCATCCACTCCTTTTATTCCTCGTCCCAACGTCGAGTGATGAGAATGGTGATATAACCAAGTGGTGTGTAAGGCAGCAGCTGGTTGACTACGATGCCATGCCAATTTCTGTCGTCGTCGGTGGAGAAATCACTGTCAGCTCCAAGCGTTCCGATAGCTGGCTGATTGACATTGGGCATGGCTTCTCCCTGATCGTCGTTCATGGTCTTTCCGGAATCTCAGTCGATCGTCAAGCGGTCGCCAGGTTGAAGGTCAACCACGTTCTTGTCGGCTTCGGGAACAGGAACGCGTAGTACCTGCGCGTACCTTGCGAGTGGGATGGTTATAGCTTTGATGGACATCGTCTCCTCAAGCCTCTGAACTTGGACCTCGTGGTGTTCTTTTTCGTAGATTGCGCCATAGCCATAGACCGTGACGTATTCGGTGAAACTCTGCGTTGCGGTCTTTGTTTAACACAGCACAATACGGAGCCGCTGCTGGGGCGTTGCGTAGTCGCCACGCTTGATGTAATAGCTGGTTTTATGATTCGGGTACTAGATACTGTATGGGTCGTGAGCACGGTCCCTTTAAATAGCTGCGATGCCTCTGTCCAGCTCGTCCTTGAACCCGGTACCAAGAACAAACAATGTCAGAACGTTGTTCTCGAAAAGGTACTGTCTGAAAGGACCCATGTTGACTGAACCGTCGCCATAGACACGCGCGTTGAACAGGTTCCGAGCGTTGTAGTCTTGATTTGCAAGATGCACTTCCATCTTATCACCTTGCCTTCCTCAATAAACTTCTGAAGTCTAGAGAGGTGATTTGAAAGGAATGCCGGTGCCGCGACTTAGCCATCTGCGGGTTGGGTTCCGTGTGCAACGACTGCCTTTTGTCGTAATATGAGAGATGATTTTGGCAGTCAGATAGACCATTGCTTCGTCTCTCTTGGGTTGCTTCAACCCATTGGGAGTGTATCGGACATTGGACCTAAATAAGAGAAACAAAAGTTAGAATCATGCCAACAAACGAGGAAGTGAAGGACTTGCTTTAGAAGAATGTGCGTTACAACTCCAGACTGGATAACCGGTTGGACGTAAGGCTTCATACCCAAGGTTTTGCTAGTGCCTCGAAGGCGTGCATTCGCCCTCACTCATGATAGCCAATGCGGCCCCATATGAATCGGCAACGGAATGGGAGAGAAAGAAGAATGGGAGAAGATGAAAGATGACTGGGGAGAGAAGAGCCCGAGAGGGAAAGGTTGTGTTGGGGCGGGAGTAACACACAATGGATGACACTGAAACTGAAGAAATCTCGGAGTACCGATGGGTTCTAGTGACACGGCAAGTTGGGGGGGGGGGGGGGGAGCTGTATAGCTCTGGCGACGTCAGGTCTCAAGTGAGCTGCAGCCGGCAGTCACCTTGAATATTAAAGAATCGAGAATGCTTTTTGGTCGTTTCTCTGCAAAGTGTGGGAAGTGTATGTGAGTCGAGAATGCTCTCATATTCTACTTATCTAACACCCTTCTAGAAACAGTCTACCACCGCAGAACTGGTTCAAGGGTCGATATGCGCGTCCTCTGGGTGCAGGCCATGAATATCAGAATGGCTGGATTGCCCGATTCACAGCATTTCATGCTCTTGACGCTCATTGGCGGGCATGAGTGTTATGTCCTGGTGTTTGCTGGAACTGGACAGACAGAATGGCGCTAAGAGATGAACTTGCGTGAATTATCTGCAAGACACAACAAAGCTATGGTGAAGCAACACCTTCTAGCCCCTTCTGATGGAGGTGAGGCCCTGGAAATCCCTGCTCACTTGTATTCGCACGTGTTCTTAAGGATGCCTGCTCACACTTTTCTGAGGACATTTCCATATCCCCATTCCTCTTCTTCTTCTACCCCCCTCCAAACTTTGACCTTTGTCTCCCTCTGCAACCCCTTTCCTGACCCTTGACTTGCTCATCTATCTCCTGATCTCTCGCTCACTTTCATATTCTCCTATTCTTCATCGTTTGGGGCTGCTCGTTGAGAGCCTGGATGCAATGTCTGGACAGGACCCCAGACCCAGGCTCGAAAGAGCTGCGTCGATTGAATCCAAGCTGCCTTGCTCCCCTTTTCTTCCTGTTGTCCACGAAGACGCCCAAGAACCCCTTGACCTGTCTCCTATTTTCTCTCCCACAATTCCAAAGACTGAAGATATCGACGTCATGGACCTCCAAGAAGCCAATGAGACCCATGCCTCTGGAAGGGCTAGTCCGTCTACACGCTCGTTATCTCGCTCTTTTCTTGTATACCATTACCAAGTCGAATATGAAAAAGATGAAAACGACGTGCCTCTAGAGTTTCTCGAGCACCACGTCAAGCATTCTTTGAAGGAGGCCATCAACACTCCTTTGAGAAGCCCAAACCCCAGTGAGCCCGACACTGTCCTTCGAGCATGCCCTCAGCCTTCTTCTCCCGGTGATACGGAGCCCTTCCCAGATCTCGACCCTTCTCATGACCAAGGTCCTTCTGCTGAATATGTGGCGCGAGATGAATTGTACAGCTACGCCATGGGAAAGGTCGCAGAAGACATGCAAACCGCTCATGAAGTCGCAGACACAAAATATCTGATCCGGGGCTGCTTTCTCACGGTCCAAGAAGAAACCTATGCCGCACATGGGCTTCCAATGGAGACGTCAGAGGATTTCCGTCCATGCCGCGAAATCTCTCACTACGACCACTATTGCGCGGACCACGAGGCCAACAAGCTCACTCTCCGCCAGAAGATCTCCGAGTTCATCTTCTTGAGAAAGGACGTGCCCAAAACCTTTCGCAAACGGTTCCTGGGTGTTTGTAATATGGTCTTTGATATCGAAAACCTCTTCTTCCGTGCTAAGAAATGGCCCAAGAACCCTATTCCTCTGATGACCATAGAAGACATGCGCATTGTCCGTTCCTATGCAATCGAGATGGTCGAATATCTTTCCAAGCTCGGTGGCTTGATCTACCACGAGAAGTGCGAGGCAGAGCGCGCTCGTGCCCTCCTGGCCGAGGTAGCCGGGTCCAGTCTCCCAGCATTCGAGATCTTCAAGCACATGGCTGAGATTGTCATCGAGTAAGTCATTCCACACCTTTTCTCATTAGCATGAAGACAAGAGCTCCAGCTAACCAGCCCAGACCACAGAGATTCTTCGAGCCAGTTCGCCTTACCGAACAAAGCTTCTTTGACCTCTTTTTCCGCTTCTACGACGTCTTCCTGTACGATGACTTTCACGTCATGTACAACAACTACCTTGTCGAGAACATGCCCCATGTCTCTTCTCGACTTCAGCAGACTTCCTACCTCCTGAACACGGTTTACAATATCATGATTCAGATAGTGAGAGACTATGACGACGTCTGCCAGATCAACAAGGATATCGGCCAGTCCTACATCCAGCCTGTCCTTCGCCAGCTGTCTCAGCGGGGTCGTGTTGTTGAGGAAGAAAAAGAGGTCGTGGCTTACCCTGTTCTTGCTGTTGAGGTTGAGGCAGAGCGTGTGGGTCAGTCTGATCAACAGCATGAAGATTCGGATGAAGCTGCTCAGGCCTGGGCTCAGACTGAGGTCGTCGGCAGTCACAACACCGAAGCTAGGGATTCTGCGGCCGTCAACTACCTTCAGTCGAAAGTCAATGACACTCAAACCAACCAGTCCCAGAGTCGTGTTACTCAGTGGGTTCACGATCCCTACTCTAGTCGCCGCCGTGTTGATAATGCCAATGAAGCTGCTGGTCCTGGCATCCACGACAAGACCGATGATCGAAACACTCGCGAGACCGAGACCGGCTATGCTGTCCGCGATCTCGTGGAGGACTCCTATCTCCCGGTTGAAACTGGACCAGAGGCATACTTCCCATCGCAGTCTTCCCACACAATGGCTGTTGACGGACCTAGTTTCGACGGGCCTAGCTTCGAGGATCACCGGGTTATCTCCCAGCAGAACTATGACTCAGACTCCGACGGCGCGGACACAGAGGTCATGTCCAGCGGCGAATTCAATTACTCTTGGGCTCGTTGCAAAGAGGCTGAACGTGAGCGACTCGCTGGTGAACGAGCTGCCGCTGCTGCTGAGCGTGAGGAAATTCTTGACTTGGACAGTTGTCTTGCAGACATTCGTGGCTCCTCGGAGTCTTTTCCTGTTGAGCGCTCGCAAACCCTAACTCACGAGCTCTCACATGTCTCTGCTGCGGCCTTGCATACTCTTGGCTTCGTGCACAATGACACTGTAGAAACTGAGGCTACCGAAGTCGACCCTATCCAGGTGAATATGATCGACGACTATTTCAAGAACATCCAAGGTCCTATCTACTCAACCCACACTGAGACCGAAGTCGGAGACCCAGGAATACATGTATTCAGCCCGTCCGTCGAAGTCAAACACCAACACAACCGCGAGCAAGCCCTCGACGCAGAATTCAACTTCCTCGATCTCAAGGACGACGACGAAGACTGGCTCCCCCACGACTGGGACCACGACCAAGACCGCCCCCAGCACCCAGGTTTCCACCGATACGACTCCAATTCCCGCACCGAAACTGAACCCGAGTACGTGAGCGTCAAGACATTCGCTGGCCGGCTCGAGGAAATGGCCGAGGCACGCGTGTACAGCCGCAGCCGCACCACCACCTCCACCTCCACAGACGCACAGTATAACACACCGTGCTTTGCGGCCCGCCGCGCGTCGTCTGCTTCAGAAGAACAACGCACGGGGTTCCCGCAGTATGAGTCTGTTGTTGGGAACGACAGCAGCAACGGTAACAACCACATGCACATCGGCCGCGACGGCGCGGACTCACCCCTCCTTCCTCCCTTCCCCGAGTACGACCGCCGTGTGTCCGACCTCGAGAGGAAGCGCGAGCTCGCGCGCGAGCGGTGCCGTGCTCGTCGTCTTGCGTCTATTTCACGCTCACATGTTCGCCCTCTGCCCTATCAACTTCCCGCTGACACTACAGTCGATCAAGGCGGCGGGCGTATTCTTATGGATGCCGAAGAAAACGCCTTCCCAGCGCTCAATCTATCCAACCCCATGCACGCGGTTATTGCGGTCCGTATGCGTCACATGGAAGCTGAACACGAACATGAACGTGAACGTGAGCATCATCGTGAGCGTCAGCGCGAGCAGCCGCAACAGCGCGAGCAACACCGACCAAGTTCCAGTTTCTTCAGTCTGAACCTAAGCTTCGGCCGCTCGAGAGTCCCTAATCGCCCGCGCATTACTGTTCCCGATCCGGAGGAAGAGGAGTTCCCGTTGGCTTTTGCTCGGACTAGTCCGAATGGGTCGAAAGGGTCGTGGTGGCGTCGTTGATTCTGAGTTGATGAGCGATCGATGGGAGTGAGATTTCCATGGATGGTCTTGATGTTCTTGCTCAGATTGATGTGGTCTGCTCTTTGCTTTGGCATTGCAGGTCACGGATGCATCGCTACGAAGGCATGACACGATTATAATTATGGTGATGACGATATAATCACGATCTCAATCACAATCACAATCACGGTCACGATGAACATGAACGAACAATGAGTTGATGTAAACGAAACCAATGTCACCTCGACTCGACTGACCGAACTGAATGCCATCCAAAACAAATCGAATCAAATCGAAGATGAGGATAAAGTGAAGATGCAATGAAGATTAATGGCGACAAAGCGAACTCGAAGCGAACTAGAAAACAGAAAACAGAAAAAAACAATCATGAATGATTTGGACGCAAACTTCAACACAACACAATTTTCTCTTATCAACAAAACAAAACAACAACCCACCAAAGAAAGGCTCGAGCATGAACAAATCCCGACAAAGAAATGTTTTTGTTTCTTCTTTTTTCCAATGATACCGATTTACATGAAATGGCATGGCATGCACCAATGGCCGACGGAGTACGGATGATACCCACGAGCTAACATGACTGATAATGAACGCTACGAGGACGGCGCAGTCATGGTATCGGTATCGGTCTCGGTCTCGGTCTCGTTCCGGGAGTGGTGTCATTTTGACCAAGTTCGGGCTTGACTTTCCTGGACTTTCCTGGACTTTCCTGGACTAAACTGACTTTACTGGCCTTTCCTACGATATGGTAATAGGCAGGCAGGCAGGGCGGGACAGGATTAGCGCTCGGATCGGTGATTATGTAGAGCGTTGATGGGGCCTTTTATGTACCTACTACACCTGCCTACTCCGTACTCATCCTCATTCGCCTAGTAGATAGACAACGAGTCGTATCTTCGTTTCATCTTCGTTTTCTCACTATAGTGTAGCGTAGTGTAGTGGAGTTAAGCCTTCGATTCCGTTCCTGATTAACAGGCATATACCATGATCCATTATAGCATTCTCCAATCCAAATCCAAATCCAACGCCAATCTATATACGAAACCCATCAAGCTCATATACAACACACGAAACCAGACCAAGAAAGGCAAATCAAACAGTATTAAACCCCGCATCGCCCAAATTCACCGCAGAGTCATCATCCCTCCCATAAAGCACCTCCTTATCAGCGTCCCGTCTGAACAAATATCTCTTAACGAAAAACGGAATCTGACGTAGCCCATACCTCGCATGGAACCTTGTCGAAACAGAAAACACCTGATCCAGTTCTTCCAGCGTCTTCCCCCTCGTCTCGGGCATGAACATCAACACTAACCACCAGCCGACGACACACCACCCAGCGTACCAACTAAACGCGCCCTGCTCTGTAAATGCAATCCGGAGCGATGGCCAGGTGATCGCAAGGACGAAGTTAAAGAGCCATGTTGTTGCCGTTGCTAAGGCCATTCCGTAGCTCCGGACGTAGAGCGGGTATGCCTCGGCCGAGTAGGTAAATGGGACGGGCCCCTCGCCGACGGAGTAGAATACGCCGAAGAGGTAGGTGCCTAGTGCGGTGCAGCCGAGGCGAGCGTTGTTGGATGTTCCCTCCGGGATCCAGAAGCTGAAGCCGGTGAAGAACATGGATAGGGCCATTAGCGGAAAAGTGCTTAGCAGGAGATTACGCCTGCCGAAGGTGTCGATTGTGTAGACGGCTGGGATGGCGAAGAGCCAGTTTATGAGGCCCCAGCCTAGCGAGGCGGTTAGGGCTTTGCGTTGGTTGGAGGTTGTTAGCTTGGAGTGTTCGGAGGCTGTTTGGAGGAAGATTTCGGACGAGTAGTAGGCTATTACGTTGACGCCGCAGAACTAGCTGTGTTAGTTGTAGTAGGTTCGATTAGGGCTTGCGGGTGGCTACCTGCTGCATGAACATGACAATCTCGGACGCCAGCATGGCGCGCCGATTGCGGGGGACGTTGATCAGTTCGAGGATCTTGTTCTGACCGAGCTTCATGGAATTCTCTGCTTCGAGGAGAGTGTACATATAGTACATATCGCGCGCAGCTTGGACCTTGCTGAAGCGCAGGCTGCACATTGACTGGTATGCCCGGTCGTACAAATTCCTTGACATATACCATCGGGGTGATTCTGGGCACGTGAAGACGAAGCAGCAGACAATCACGGCTGGGAAGAGAGCAGAGCCCAGCATGAGACGCCAGTTGAGGCCGATAATGCCGACTGGGTCAGGCACCTGGAAGAAGGCCAAGTCGGCGGCGTAGCCTGTTTCATTAGCGTATATCTACTTTTAGGATCTAAAGCTTACCGAACATAATTCCAAAAGCAGTCCACATCTGCCACTGCATTACGAGTGCACCGCGAATAGCCGGCGGAGCCGTTTCGGCAGCGTAGACGGGCACGGTCGCGGACTTGGGGCCGATACCAAAACCAAGGGCGAAGCGGGCGATGAACAGATGCCACCAGGTGTTGACGAACCCCTGCCACAGACATGTTGTTGCCGAGATGACACAAGTAATGAAGATTGTTCCTCGTCGGCCAAACCATGAGTTGAATGGAACTGTCAGCCAGCAGCCGATGACGGCGCAGCACAGATAAGGTGCAGCGTTTATAAGTCCGGTAAGCCAATTGTGGCGTGAGTTTGTCTCGTCTGCGATGCCGAACTGATGCTTGTAAAAGATCTGGGCGCCGTTCACAACGGTTTCATCTATAAACTTAGCGGTGCACAATATCTTGTTTTGGGGAACTCACCCATTCCCTGGACGGCGGCTGATAGCGAGCACAGTATGATGACCAAGTACATCGTCCAAGGCTGTGACCAGCGATGCTCAAACTCATGCCGCAGAACCTCCAATTCTTGCGCCGTCAAGCCAGGTACGCTCTCGAACTTCTCCGGCGCCTGAGCCAGCATGGCCCCGATTCCAAACGCGCGGATATCATCCTTGTCACCAATCTGGTTTGTCACAGCAAAGTTGATCCCCTGCCTGCGCAGCTCTTCTTGTGTATACCCAGCAAGCGGGTTCGCCAGTTTCGCGTTTAAATTCCGACGAGCTCGCTCCGCAGCGGTCCCGAAAGCGCGCCGAGGCACAAAGCTGTCCTTTCGATGCGTCGCATACTCGGGGTTCGGCGTCCGAGGCTCAGCGAAAATGTCGCCCAAAGGGCCAGTGTGTTCTTTGGTTTGCATGGTAGTGTTTTGGCGTCGCAAAAAAACCGACGCAGGTCTGAATCTAAGTATATCAAACAGACACAAACGACTAAAAGTGACAGTGGTATTGGCGAACCACAGATCAGCGCGGCGTCGGAGGTCAAAGGACGCGAAGGCCGAGCTCGTCAAAGGCGACTCCAGGCACTGACAGGTCCACGGACCAGAGCCACGGACAAAGAATGTGAGCCACGCGGGAGTGCACTGGGATTGTCACACCTGGTGGCAAGAAGCGGGCAAGAGGGCACTTCTTTGAGTCGACTCCGCAGATGGTTCAGAAAGAGAGACTCGACTGCAACCAGCGTGTAACCAAAACAGGATTCAACGAAGTCGACAAAGAAGAAGGGGACGACCCTCGGGAGGAAGTCATTCTCGTGAGATTATGCTGGCGCACGCAGGGTTATGAGACGGTCAGTGCCCGGAAACGGGCTGGGGGCACGAGGGCGATGACCAGCTTCGAAAAAGACAAGACGATCATTCGCTCGTAAGCTGCTTCTTGGTGGCAGTCCTGAGGTCGGGGATCGTCGGCTGGTTGTGATTGGAAGGCCTGAAGAGGTGCTGCATATGCGGACGAGGCAGTGAAATTGGGACTGCCCAATGGAGTCATGACGGAGGCTCAAGAGATGCAGGAAGGCTGTACGGGTGCTTTTGGGAGTGCCAAGTTAAAGGCTGGGGCTGTGGCGTGGACTCGACGAAAACATTTGTGAGCAGACTCAGCAGAGGTTAAAGAGCGGTGGGTGGGAAGAGTAAGGGGGAGCGGAGGAATGGCGAAGAATATCGGAAGATTGCAATTTGTGCGACAGCGAGGTTGACACCAGTGCATCGCCGGGCCCAGAGTATGCGGCATGCTCGGAAGGTAATCAGAGACACTTCCGAGTTCATTCAAGCCAGTCCCGCGAAATAATAAACAGAGAATAATATACTTTGTAAGCTAGAGAGCGGAAGACTTCCCCAGATCCCCCCACACAGTTATCAGTGGCAGTTCCCCGCATGGAAGATCATCGGATGCCGCTCGGGTCGCGATCCGCCTGCACTGGAGGCGGCCCGTACACTTCTCCATTATCTACACACTCGAACATGGGGTGCATCATGGCTAGCATCTGGGGAGCTTCCGATATGAGGTCAATCACTCAGTCACTTTCTTCCTGTCTCCCGGAAAATAACCGATCGGATGTCTACCTGAGCGTTATTCCCAGTATATAAACCGCTCCAATACCACTCCAATTCCTCGGACCATTAAACCCACACCTCTCAAAATCCACCACATTCAATCCCTAAGACAAAATGCTCGGCAAGATCGCCCTAGAAGAAGCCTTTGCCCTCCCACGCTTCGAAGAGAAAACCCGCTGGTGGGCATCCCTCTTCTCGACGGACCCAGAGACCCACGTCAAGGAAATCACAGACATCACCAAGCTTCGCATCGAGCACGCAGACAAGTACGGCGTCGGCTACCAAATCCTCTCCTACACGGCGCCCGGTGTCCAGGATATCTGGGACCCAGCCGAGGCGCAGGCTCTGGCGGTCGAAATCAATGACTACATCGCGGAGCAGATCCAGGGGAGGGAGGATCGGTTTGGGGCTTTTGCGTATGATGACCCACCCTCCTTAAACCTCGACTGTTAGTGTAAAGATGATGCTAATGGTTGAGACGAATAGAACACTATCAATGCACAACCCACAAGAAGCAGCCGCCGAGCTCCGCCGCTGCGTCGAAACTCACGGCTTCCTCGGCGCCCTGGTAAACGACACCCAGCGGGCCGGCCCCGATGGCGACGATATGATCTTCTACGACAACGAATCCTGGGACGTCTTCTGGAAGACCGCTACAGACCTCGACGTCCCGCTGTACCTGCACCCGCGCAACCCCACAGGCACAATCTACGACAAACTCTGGGCAGACCGGAAGTGGCTCGTGGGCCCGCCTCTCTCCTTCGCGCAGGGCGTCTCGCTGCACGTCCTGGGGATGGTTACAAACGGCGTCTTCGACAGACACCCGAAGCTCCAGATTATTCTTGGCCATCTGGGCGAACACATCCCGTTCGACATGTGGCGGATAAACCACTGGTTTGAGGATCGGAAGAAGCAGTTGGGGTTGGCGGAGACGTGCAAGAGGACGATAAGGGAATACTTTGCGGATAATTTGTGGATTACGACGAGCGGACACTTTTCGACGAATACGTTGGTGTTTTGTATGGGTGAGGTTTCGGCGGATCGGATCCTTTTCTCGATTGATTATCCCTTTGAGCACTTTGAGGATGCGTGTGAGTGGTTTGATCGGGCGGAGTTGAATGAGGTTGATAAGAGGAAGATTGGGAGGGAGAATGCGAAGCGGTTGTTTAAGTTGGGGAGTTATAAGGATTCGGAGGCTTAGTCTTCTAGTACAGTTCCTTTTTTATTACCCTGACAATGCTAGTACTTGAGAGCTCGTGTATGCTATGCTGTGCCATATTATCATTTCGTTTCGTCAACCGGCCGAGTTTTTCACCACTCCTTTATCATAACAGTCGCATCACGCCTCAACATCCCCCTCCTTAGCAGGCGTGGAAGGGCCCCATCGACCGGCGTTCTTCCTCTCCTCCGAGTTCCATGTCTCCCCCCGTGCCCGTTGAACCCGAATCGGTGAACCCCAGGGCCCCTCCTTGCCATTCAACGCAACCATAGCATTCTGTGTCTCTTCGACGCTCTCAAAGTCAACAAACAGGTAGTAGTGGTCGCCAGGCTCGAACCGTTTCGCGGGGTGGGGTGTGAAGAGCTTGGATACGTTTGTGATGTTGTAGCCCGTGAAGAAATTGGTGATGTTGGCAGCCATGTTCTCGGCGTCTGTTAGGCGCGGTAGGCCACCGACGTAGAGGCGTTTGCTGGGATCTGAATTGCTGGTGCTGGTGCTGGTGCTGGTACCGTTTGTACTGTTGCTGAAGGGGGTCGACTTTGTGGGCGTTGTTGTGTTCTCGTCTCTCCGCCACCGGTCCGCACTAAACGGCGAGCTCCTGTTACCATTTCCGCTTCCATTTGCCCTAGGTGAACCTTGGCCTGAGCCATCAATGCCCACGCCGTTACCGAATCCTGTCCGCTGCTGCTGCTGTTGCTGGCGCTCACTCGCGCTCTTCACGACACCAGGCTTAATTTTGACGGGACGTCCCGATAGATCGGCGCCGTCCAGCTCGGCCATTGCACGCTCAGCAAGGTCCTTTGTTTCTAAGTCGACGAAGCAGTAGGATGGATTGCGGCCGGAGAAGGGGTCGATTGCGATGTCGATGCGGGAACTGTCCACCGTACCAAAATTAGCGTTTCTCCTGTGGATGGTAGAGCCGGAATAAGAACGTACACCTCGAAACCACCCTTGCTAAACAGCTCCCTCACATCTTCCATCTTAGCCGTATACGGCATGTTCCCGACATACAGTCTCCGTCCTTCCGAGATAGCCTGGGGGACTTCACGCTCTCTGTTCTGGCCTGGGCGTCCAAAGCCAAGTGGCCGCCGGGGTGATTCTCCATTCTGAGATTGGTCTTGGCCAGATCGAAAAGAGGGACTCTCTTCACTCTTCAGCCGCCAGTTGGGTGAGTTGAATGCGCGGCCGTTTGTCCGGACTCCATTCTGGTATGCAGGCTTTTGGGGAGCTAGGTTTCAAGGATATTAGTGCCGGGAGGAAGAAACGGAAATAGGCATGTGTAGCCGGCATGAAAGACCGAAAAGCAGCCCAAAGGGAAGGAAGGTTGTTTGTTTCCTACACACTTTGTTGCTGCGGTTGGTTCTCGGCAGAGTCGGCCATTTTGACGGTAGGTAATGTGGTGATAGGAGGAAGTCTAGTGAGAGGACGTTTTGGAATCAACATCAAGTCAGAATAATAACCAGTGTATTACTTGTATTCGTTTCTTTAAACTCATCGATGGCGGGGGAGGGGTGTCAAGATAGAATGACGGCGTCAACTTACATCAAGAACAGTCAATGGCAGATACTCAAACAGACGCTGCGGACACAAGTCTGTGATTCAAATCTCGTCTCACGCTTTCAAAATTCTGATCCGAAAAGGCTTATGCAGTCTAACTGTCAAACGCTCCAGAAAATTTGGAAATCTAGAATTACTTTGTGCAAAGAAAACAAACAGCACAAAGGATGCAAACTGCGGGTCTGTCAATCCAACATCAATTCCCCGATTGGTTGGGTAAGCGAGAGCTAGCATGGATGCGATTAGCGTCCTTCGGGGGGATGTTGACTTTTTTCTGCCAATCGCAATCCGACAACTTCAGTTCTCTCCATCAGCAAGAGGCTCAGCTCCAGCGCCTTAGTCTGATACGTACGAGAGTATAGGTAAGATATGATATGTTTTCTACCCCTTCAGCCAAATGATGAAGCAAGATTAACACAGACCTGTTCTGAGAATATCCATGCGGATCAACAATCGTTTCAACTGCTGTCTGAATTGGCTTTTCTGCCTCCTTGTTCGCCTTCACCATTGCCAATGGATGATGCTGACTAGCTTACTAGGTTCCAGCATAGCCAACAGTGAGGGGAAGAGTCGGTAGCTTAGGTAGTTTAGCCTTTCTGAGACGGAATGCAACAAACACAGCATAACCAGGCTTTGATACTGTTCCCGTAACCCAATCCTAGAGATATAGGCTTATGGAAGGCACATTGGTCTCTCATTCTTCCCTTGTAAACCCAGCGTCCGCATCGTACGCCTCACATGAGTTTTATCACTGCGATGCAGAATTCGGGATAGCTGGATCCACGCCGCAGTTCGACGGCTCGTTCGACGTAGGTGAAGTTGGCTTGGTTATTTGAGAATGGGACAAGCCAGTGGACAGCTATATGGAGAGGTACTTTGTGGAAGCCGGCCACCACAATCTAGTTCTAGAGGTCAATCATGGTAGCATCCTCGGGCACATTGGCCCCGTTGAATGAGCCAGCATGAATGATGCGGTCTTCGTCAATGGCCATGCAAGTAAAGTATCGCCTCCTGGGGTCAAGGATGGGAAGTATATCCGAGCGTTCTTGAATACTGTCGTCAACTCGAGGTCAATGATACTTCTTTTTGCTAGGAAGATTTACTTTCGTGATCGGGCTACCAATCGTGATAACCTCAATTTTCCATCGGCGTGAATTTTGACCAAGGGATATCATTGTAGAGAAGAAATTGCTGCTCTCCTGCCTCGGAGTAGTCGAACCCCTGCTGCCGATGTTGACCGTCGACTAGGCATCTTGGGACACATGATAGTACTGGGACAACCCTACCAGAACGCGCAATCCTGGGAAAAGTTTGGCAGTATCAGGTTCGCTCAGACTGAAGGCTCACAGGACCTGCTCTTGCGCTGCCGCGGTTGTAAGTCAAGGATATCCGCTAATCAGGGGGAAGAGGCATTTATGACCAGACCCTGTTCTGGCCAAAAGGAACAAAATGAGATATCAAGTGCTATAGTAGATCATGACTTATTATTGATGTGACAGCAAAATCTGAAGAAATATGGTATGATTGACCAGCATTATTGTATTATTATTGAGGGAGGCTGAGACAGCTGAAGGGGTCTCGCCGGTCGACTGGAAGATCTGGCCCGGCAATAGAACTCCTGGCCGCTATCCGCACAGGTCTGCTGGGAAATGAGCGCACCGCCTTCTGCATCTAGTGTACTCCCAGCAGAATCATTGAGCGGAAGGTCCTGAAATAGAAGGCGGGGCAATCGCCAGCTCTGAGCATCCTGTCCACTTAGTACCGACTTCACCCGACGACGGTCATGCGGTATTTCCCAAGAGTCGATGATCCAGTGATCAACAATTTGGGGATTTGGGCAATTGGCAAACTGAGAAGTCGAAAGCCCAAATTGGTCCCTGCTCCTGTCCTGTCCTGGAGCCCATACAAGTGCCTCACGAGTTCCTTCCCCTTTCCTGCGTCTGAGTGCCCCGCGGTCCTCCATGACTAAATGCTAGTAAATGACGTTTGCGCCACACCGACTTCCCAGATCTGCTGCTGTTAATCGTGTGATATCCTTTCTGGCGTCTCGTTGGTGAAAAGAAATATCGGAAACCCTACTCGGAGAAATTCCACAAGGCAGGGATCAAAGAACTGAGCTGCTCGAGCCTCGAGTCCCCAGTGCTCCAACACCCACCTGTCATTGCGGTCGGGGAGCCTCGCCGAGGTTCTGAACAACTTGGTTGCCCAGCATGTCGTCCACTAGAAGTGGCCACAAGACCTACTTTGCCAGTGTAAGTTAGCTACTCCTGATTCACTTCTGTGCCATGACTAGTCCGATACCCCTACGTTTACTTGCATGTTTGCTTGGACGTGGCATTTCTGGCCTTCATCCTCCTTAGCACTGTCCTGAATGTCGGCTGCCTGATTATTGCACTCTCCTTGACACCTGAATCCCCAGTTCCAATGCTTACTTTATCAATAGTCTGATGACTCGAAGATATGTGTTGTCATGGTTGGCCTACCGGCCAGAGGCAAGAGTCTCATTGCGGGAAAAGGTATGTGCCGCTACCTGGTGAACAGCGCTCAAAGCTGACAGGAGACAGCGATGCGATATCTCGGCTGGGTTGGCATACCGGCACGCGTATTCAACGTCGGCTCGTATCGCAGACATGCGACACCCCAACCCAACGCCAATTTCTTTGACCCTCACAACTCAGAAGGGGAAAAGATGAGGCGGGCTGCGGCAGAAGCCGCAATGGCCGACATGTTTCAATGGTTCCGCTCGGGCAAAGGCGTCGTCGCCATTCTCGATGCTACTAACTCAACAAAAAAGCGCCGTCGCTGGATCCATGAATCTTGCCGCGAGGCCGGCATTGAGGCTCTTTTCGTGGAGTCAATATGCGACGATGAAGACCTCATCATGAACAACATCCTAGAAGTTAAGACCACGTCACCAGACTACAAGGGGCAGGACCCCGAAGTCGCTGCTTTGGATTTCCGTAATCGAATCCGCAACTATGAAAAGGTTTACGAGGGCATTGGTGATGATGAGAAAGACTATACATACGTCAAGCTCATCAACGTTGGTTCTACAGTGATTATCAACCAGATCAAGGACTATCTATCAAGCCGTTTGGTCTACTACATCCAGAACCTTCACATCAAGCCACGATCAATCTGGCTGTCTCGGGTATGTTTTTAGTACCTTATACAAAGCTTAAATACTAACTTAGATGTAGCATGGAGAATCAGAGTACAATTTGACCGGGAAAATTGGAGGTGATTCCAGCATTTCTGAACGTGGTGAAGCCTATGCTCGAGCTCTACCTGGTCTTCTCAAAAAGTCGGGTGTGCCTGCCAACACGAAAATTGTGATTTGGACCTCGACCCTCAAGCGTACGATTCAAACCGCTCGTCATCTCGCTCGCGAAACGGGATATGAAAAGCTGGAGTGGAAGGCCCTGGATGAGCTTGACTCTGGAGTTTGTGACGGTCTCACATATGAGGAAATCGCAGAAAAATACCCCGAAGACTTTGCAGCCCGGGACGACGACAAGTACAACTACCGTTACCGTGGAGGAGAGTCCTATCGCGATGTCGTGATTCGCCTTGAGCCTATCATCATGGAGCTGGAGCGCAGTGAAAATGTCATCATCGTCACTCATCAGGCCGTCCTGCGCTGCATCTATTCATACTTCCTCAACGTTCCCCAGGAGCAGAGCCCGTGGATGGAGGTTCCGTTACACACGCTGATCAAACTCACTCCTCGCGCATATGGAACTGAAGAGCAGCGTTACAAGGCGGACATTCCCGCTGTATCCACCTGGCGGGCCAAGGGAACATCTGCCAAGCACCAGGATTTCCCTACTGAGATAAAAGCTTAACCCTACGGTCTACACATCCTCCAACTCTGAGTTTTTTTTGGGTGTTGCTCTTTCATAAGCTGTCTCTTTCATAAGCTATCTCTTTCGGAGGCTGTGCCTCTTTTGGTTCATGCGATGCATGAGTGCTGAATTTTCAGCATGCGTTCTATACTGCCCTTGTTATGCTCGTCTCCTGCCATTTCTCGCATGTGGGAAGCCTGGATTCGCTTCGAATACCTTCTCCTCTCCGTTTTATTGCCCTATTTAATCTCGTCGGCATCATCATTAGATTACCATTCATGTCACGAAATGAAGGCGTTCACTCCTTTTGTCATTATTGCATTTTCCCTCGCCGCTGGAGGAGTTTGATAGTTGGGCACGGAAATAGTCTTTTTAGTACATCGGAAAATTATGTAGATAGATAGAGCAATGGAACATAATAAGCAAACCGAATATACTTATTGCTCTTCACCACGCCTACTTACCAGCCTTGATTAACATGACGCTACTCTATAGCCAAATTGGTAGACACCTGAGGCGGTCACATGAGGCGGGAGCACTCCCATGATGATCTCCTTGGCGGCCGACGGAGCTCACCAACACCACACCATGCCTCACAGCTTCAGAAGCTGTGCTTGCTAAATTCCGGCGTCTAGCCCTGAATAAGACATGACATGACATGACGAGCTTTGTTCGCTATAAAGGTCCAAGGGCGCGACGACCATCCAAGCTCGACGCCGCCCGAGTCCAACTATGCTCTCCGCATTTACAGCTCGGCCGCTTGTCGAGCTCAAACCACGAGATAAGTCGCGGATCGAATCGGTCCTAGCATACGGTGATCGCGTCCTCGTCGGGCTGAATAATGGTAGTTTACGAATTTACCGAGTTAACGAAATCGAAGTCGGCGATGCGCACTCACGTCCTCCGACGGAGAACGCAGACACGAACGGACACGGCCATGACGCAAACGCACCCAATGCGAGTCGAAGTCGCCCAGTTACGCAGAACGGAGAGAATGGGATAGCTACGGGGACAAAAGTGAAGCAGACCGATCTCCTGCGGGAGATGGAGAAGTTCTCCCGGTACAAAATCGAGCAGCTGGCGTTGATCAAGGAGGCGAAGTTGTTGGTCTCCCTTTCGGGCGGATACGTCTCAATCCACGACTTGCAGACCTACGATCTCCAGGAGCAGCTCACTCGGACGAAAGGCGCCGTTACATTCGCCGTGACGTCCAATATCGAGAACGATGCCGAGACTGGTGTCCCCTCGATTGTGTCACGTCTTGCGGTGGCGGTTAAGAGGAAGATATTGCTGTGGTCGTGGCGGGACATGGAGTTGGACAATGATACTGCAGAATTGACGCTCGTTAGTGGGGTCAAGACGCTTACTTGGGTTTCTGGCACGAGGCTTGTTGCTGGGCTCGGGTCGAATTTTGTGCTCGTGGATATTGAGACTAAGACCGTCACTGAGTTGGTTGGGCCGGGGAGTATCGGTGGCCTAGGGGGGCAGGAAACTGGTCGTCTTGCGGGTGTTGGGGTTGCCAGCATGAGCTATATTGGAATCGGTGGCGCTGCGCCGAAACCGCTCGCTACGCGGCTTAGCGAGGGACAGGTACTGTTGGCCAAGGATATCAATACTCAGTTTACCGATATCGATGGAAATTCGCTCGGCCGACGGCAGGTTCCGTGGAGTAATGCGCCTGCAGACATTGGATATTCCTATCCATTTCTACTGGCGCTGCACGAATCTTCCAAGGGAATTCTGGAAGTGCGAAACCCGGAGACACTGTCGTTGCTTCAATCTATCTCGCTGCCTTCCGCGAGCACAATGCATATTGCCCAGCCTACGATAAGCCTTGCGCATGCCGGTAAGGGATTTTTGGTAGCGAGTGACCGGATTATCTGGAGGATGGAGGCACTGGGATACGACAGTCAAATTGACTCGCTTGTGGAGAAGGGGTATCTCGACGAAGCTATTAGTCTCGCTGGCATGCTTGAAGACGCACTTCTCAAAGATAAGGACGGTCGAATACGAGAAATCAAACTTGAAAAGGCGGAGGGACTATTCGGTCTGCGAAAGTACCTGGAGTCGATGACACTATTTACAGAGGTTTCTGCACCTCCGGAGATTGTCATTCGCCTGTATCCTAGGATCATTGCCGGCGAACTCACAACTATCAACGAAGACGAGGAAACTGAGGGAAGCACAGCAGGAGAAAGCCCGGTCAAACCTCAAGATGGTCAAGCTCAGGTTGAAGGGAACCACACAGAAGAAACCGCTCCGGTTAAAGCCTTAAACCACACTCCATCTATGATGTCTTTCCTACGAAACCGAGATGAAGGAAGTGGTAGCGAGTCGGGCAGCACCCGTGGGAAGCCAGTGGAAGAGGCACGCTTTGAGAAGCCGTTAACCGGGAAAGACCTCAAACTTGCAGTTCGCGAATTACAGGCGTACCTCGCTGACGTCCGAAGGCGATTCCAGCGGTTTTTGAACCCTGACGGCTCTCTCAAGGTCGACCCGCAAGCCAACAGCGCAAACGACGAGTTTATTGACTCCGTGATGAAGCTGCTCGACGTGGCAAAGGACGACGAAGACTATGATTTCGGGGAAAGGCTCCGCGAGAAAGCGAAGCTCGTCGATACGACCCTGTTCAGAGTGTACATGTACGGCACGCCTTCCCTTGCTGGCTCCCTCTTCCGCATCGCGAATTTCTGCGACCCAGAGGTAGTAATGGGAAAGCTCGAAGAGACAGGTCGCCACAACGACCTGATCGACTTCCTCTACGGAAAGAAAATGCACCGCCAGGCCCTTGAGCTTCTTCGCAAGTTCGGCCAGGCCGACTCAGAAGAAGAAACCGCGCCCCAACTTCACGGTCCCAAGCGCATGGTCGCTTACCTGCAGCATCTGCCTCCCGATCAAATCGACCTCATCCTTGAATTCTCCGAGTGGCCTGTCAAGGAGAACCCGGAGCTCGGTATGGAGATATTCCTTGCGGATACCGAGAATGCGGAAACACTGCCGCGGCAGAAGGTGCTTGACTTTTTGCAGGGAATTGACGCCAAGTTGGCTGTGAAATATTTGGAACATGTCATTGAAGAACTGAATGACTTGACGCCGGACCTACATCAAAGACTTGTCGTTCTGTACTTGGACCGCTTACAGAAGCACGAAGACAACAAGGATGAGTTTGCAAGCGAGGATGAGTGCTCACAGTGGCGGGAAAAATTCATCAGCATGTTGAGATCGAGCGATCAGTATTCGCCGTCTAAGATCTTGGGCCGTTTGAGTCGCGACGGTAAGTTTCCGACCACTGAGAACTGTGACTCAAGCGAACTTCATCTGACTTGTGCTAGATCCTGAATTCTACGAAGCCCATGCAATCCTTTTCAGCAAGATGGGTCAGCACAGACAAGCCCTAGAAATCTACGTTTTCAAGTTAGAAGATTATGTCAAAGCAGAAGAGTACGCAGAACCCTATATTGCGTGAAGCCGAGCTAACATGACCAGATACTGCAATCACCTTCACAAGACAGAAGATACACCAGTGCCGAGCGGCCCAGCAGCAGAGTATTCTGCCCTCGCCCCGTCCGACGATGAACCCTCCATAT
Source organism: Aspergillus undulatus (assembly GCF_047715775.1). Taxonomy (NCBI): domain Eukaryota; kingdom Fungi; phylum Ascomycota; class Eurotiomycetes; order Eurotiales; family Aspergillaceae; genus Aspergillus; species Aspergillus undulatus. The sequence goes on from NW_027396639.1 coordinate 149,027, forward strand.
ATCTGACGCTACTATCCTTGTATCTAACCCCGCCACATGGATACAAGCCACAATATGGCCCAGCTCTCGACGTCCTAGCTAGGCATGGATCTCGACTACCCGCCAATTCTGCATTGGAACTGATCCCTGAGTCTCTCCCGGTTCATGAGCTCGAGTTCTACTTCAAGGGTCGCATGCGCGCAGCGAACACGATTCTGAACGAGAGCCGAATCGCAGCGAACCTGCTCAAGGTCCAAACCATCAAAACACGCGCGCAGCTGTTAGTCGGCGAAGGAACTGATGGGAAATCGTCAAGGTCAAGACATGTCACCGTTACTGAAGAGCGTGTTTGTAGTGTCTGTCATAAGAGGATTGGCGGCAGTGTGATAAATGTGTTCCCGGAGTAAGTGACCCCCTGCATCTCTGTCTTGGTCGATTCGTTGCTAACGCATCGCAGTAATACTGTTGTACATCTAGGCTGTGCCAAGCGCATGTCGTCGTCATGATTATCGTTTTCGATTTTCGGTAAATAGATTCGAGCTTTGCGATATGTGGAATTATTGATTCATTTGAGCGCGTCTCGACTTCGTTGTTATCCAGTTCTGATAAGTCTTGGAGTGGACGGCGGATTTTCGTTCTTGATACCCGGGGTAATGAAAGTATCCAAGGATCCAATATATTCGGTTTCAATTCATTGTCTCCCAAAATTTGCACAGCGTAGCATAACCATATCTCATTCCTCATCCTCAACAACCTCTTCTCCGTAGTTCGCTTCCTCTTTGGCTTCCTTCTCTGATAATTGCTTGCCTTGCGCTTCGGCAGCCTTCTTGTCCTCCTCCATTCGCTCGGTCAGGAACACGTTGATATCATTCTGTAATTCGGGGACGAGTGTTCTGAGTTCTGAGAGGTATGCGACCTTGACCTTGACTTTGTCATCGGAGGGGTTTGGGGCGGTTGCGGCGATTGTGTGCTCGAATTCGCGATTTAGCTGGGGAGAGGAATAGGCTGCGTGGAGGCAATTCGACTGGGAGGTAGCGGGCGCCATGTTGACTGATTTGAGTTTGGTGGACTTGATTGAAGCTGTTTGTAAAGGTTGAGAGAGGGGGCGAAGGAGGAATCGATGGCGGGGCGGACTAGCAGCGGTAGGCAGGCTCAAGTGAGCTGCGTTGCGGAGCAGAGACTAAGAGGCCGATCGACAACAATAATGATCGTCTTCTGGCTTGTCTCGTCTCTCAGGCTACTTCTTTCATGATCATCTATCTCGCCTTGAAGCTCTGAACGGACTCAACGAAGCAACCCAATCAACATGGCGACGTCTGCGGAGTAAAACGACACGCCAGCTACTCCTGATTACATACACAGTCTCACCCACGAACAAGGCCCAGCACCGCTTCACCCGTGGAAATGCTGCGCTCCCCCGTCACCGTCTCCCCAGAGCGTTCCGCCTCTCGATCACCGCTCCCTCCCCCTCGCCATTCCTTCGACAACGACTACGACCGCCCTGGCTCCTCCGGAAGTGATGCCTCAAGCGTGATCTCAAATGCTACCGCCATCTCAGCATTCCCACCGCGGACCTCAACCTCCTCCCCTCGCTCTGCCCTCCGTACACCTCCCACCGCCGCCTCAGGCCAAGGGCGCCCTCCCACCTCTACCCCAACCTCCTTCATGCCGCACCATGATCCAACGAGCAGAAAGGCGTCCTCGGGACGAGTCGCCCCGCTGGACCTACACAAGCGCTCGCGACATCATTCCCAGGGGTTCTTCGAGCCGTCGCTACCTACCGCTTCTCTATCGGACGCGACCCTCTCGGCATCAAGGATAGCAGCCCAGGCTGCAATGCAGAGCCAGCACTCGTCTTCATCTGCGGTTCATCTTCCCGCCGGCTCGAGACGGACGGTCCATGGACATGGTGATGACGATGGGTCGATCTCGCCGCCTCCCCCGATCCCGGCGTCACAGGTACCCGCCAGACCGGGGTCCGCGGGGCAGCCATATCAGAGTTCGAGCTCTGGGCTTGGGCATGGTGTAGGACCAGCTGCGGCGACGACGGCGGCGAATCATGTGTTTCCGCGGATACCGCCGCCGGGGATGGAAGCTGCGACATTGGAACGAGAGCACAAGAAGGGCGAGAAGAGCAAGATAAAGCTGTTCTCGAAACCGAAACATATTGGGATCAGTCGGGATAAGGATGTGAAGGATAAGGGACTTCCAAGTCCGAATAAGCTGCCCGGTTTGACAAGGATTGTCAGTGCTTCGACGACGAGTCTGGCAGATGCATATCCATCGAATAACTCGTCTATGTACAGCTTGTCCAATGCGTCGGCAAGTACTGTTGTACCGGCTGATAATAAGCCTCCGGTACCTGAAAAAGAGAAGGAAAAGGATAAAGAGAAGGCACATCGACACCACCATTTCCTGTCGAGGCAGAAGTTGAAGTTGAAAGACCTGAAAGATAGAGACGACCATTTCAATCTGCCGCTCTCTTCAGCCGCGAGCAACTCGAGGCCGTCAGACCCTAGCGCACCGCAATCGCTGTACTCTTTTACGCCAGCGTCTCCGAGCGCCGCTACGACGTCTTTTAGCAAGTCCGTTGGTGGGTTTGATTTACTACATGGTGGGCGAGCGCTCCGCGACAGGAAGAAGGAAGAGAAGGTGCTTGCAGAATCTGAACAGCCAGAGTGGTTGGTGAACTCAACATTAGCCGCTGCTTCTTCCGGGCTCGCTGGGCCTTCGTCATCAGGAAGCACAGGGGGAATTCTCGCTGAGGCTACTCTACGAGAGACATTACAAGGTTTTGGACTTCATAATATGAGTCCTGAAGATGCGTGGGACTTCTTGAAGGCGAAGTTATTGGTAATATTCGACGGTGAAGACGTGCGTATTGCAATCGAGGATTTGAACAAGCTGGTTCTCATCCACATACAACGCTGCGTACAGAGACGTACCCCAACGGCTATTGTTGATGATCTACGTGAGCTCCTAGAGGCAGGATTTGCTACTCTGAACCATACGCTGAACGGCGTACCTGACGAGAAACTCGTACCTCATCTGGTGCAAATCTGGATGCTAGTCTTCGGCACCATCCTTCCTTTCATACAAGCGGTCTTCCTACCGCTGGACCTCGAATTCAAAGGCTGTGGCTCGGTAATGAACATGCGAGAGGCCAAAGAATTCTGGAGCGTCGCATTAGACGGAGAATACCCCGGATGCGAGCTCGAAGTCCGCAACCTCGTCCTCATCGCCTTCCGCGACATGGTCATAATCCCCCGCTACGACGGCCTCAAAGCCATATTCTCCCGCCTAAGCCTCGACAGCATCAAACTCGGCAACTCGGCCCTCAGCGTCACCACCAAAAGCAGCAACAACAGCAACTCCAACGGCCGCCCTACAACGGCCGCCTCCGCCGACGGCGGCTTCGGCAGCTACAGCTCCCAATCATCAAACTACCTCAACACAGCCGCTAGCCTCTCCTCCGACTCCCCCGACTACAACCGCAGCCGCGCAACATCAAATACCTCATCCAACCCAGACCAACTCATTTTCCAATCCATCTCCTCCCCGCCTCAACGACCAACCATCATCCATCGCGCAAACACAGCAGACTCATCCCACGTCATCACCGAGACAGTCGGCCGTATGCTCCAGTGCGTGAGCGTCCTCGCGAGCGTGCAAACAAAGGATAACCCACAAGAGCGCATCGAAACCCTCAGCAAGGACCTCAAGCACAATTGGCTCGGAAGGGGTCGAACAGGCCGAGATAGACGCGGTTTCGTGGGGACGAAAATTCGTCCGCCGATCGTTGCACGCCCGAGTGATGACTCTGCCGCTAGTAAGGACGCGTTGAGTGACTCGTTGGGCTTGCAGCGCGAGATGAGCGTTTTATGATTCGTATCTGATATATTTTCCAGTATCCATTGGAGTATTATGTCGTTTGTCTGGTACAAGCGGGCCAGGTGTTGCAGTGCTTTTGGCATACCATTTCTACTTATTCCATGATCCTTGTTTCTTATTCTTTTGTGCTGAAAGGTGACTTTTTTTTATTCTCTTGGATTTTGGAGTGAGTCTTGAGGTGGTATTGTCTGTGTCTAGGGCTTAGGTAGGAGTCCACACAGTGAGGAATTTCGAACTACCTTGTTCCCAATGAAGCTTCAAATTCAATACTTCCCCTCCCATTTTAAGTGACTGGACCTTCCTGAGTGATCTCCTTGGTATGCCTATGACCCTAGTTGCATAAAAGAGACAATCAACCAATAAATCCACCCAAATTCCCCAATAACTCAATCCACTTCGTCCTGATCCTCAAATCCCAAACGCAAAATCCCCAAATAAACAAAAACTGAAACAAAACAAAAAATGGAACGAACCCTCATGTCTCCTGCTCCAATGGACAGACGCTATGCAACCCTCTTGAACTTTTCTCTTCTTTATCCTTCGTCTTCGCTTCATCCTCACTCCTCATCATCATCCGCAGCAGCAGCAGAAGTAGAAACAGCATTTTGGCCCTTACTCAACTCCTTAAACTTCTTCTGTAGCGCCGCAGCAGGGTACTTTGCGCCGCCGTCGGCAACAATAGCCTCCACGATCCGATGCCACTTTTCGGTATCGAATTTATCCTCAATTTCTTTTTTTAGGCGGAGGAGGCGGGATTCCTACATTAACTGTTATTAGCATACTTTCATAGTAGAAGATTGTCGTTGTGTCTGGCTGCGCAAAGGGTAAAATAGGATGGATAGGAAAAGATAGGAAGGGTAAGGGAGAGACAAACATCATCCTTGGCCATCCCCACAAAATTCGCCTTCATAGTCGTATATCTCATTCTGAGCGTCGACTGACCGACCTTAATCCCCGTGGCCGCGGAGAACAACTTGTTGATTTCACTCCAGGGCTTGTTTTCGTCGCGCAGGCGGAGGATCATTTTGTCTGCGTCGCCGGCCGTGGAGAGAGATGTTGGGATGGGCGGGAGCGTTGCGCGTGTGTGTGTTCCTGCTGCATCCGCGTCGTCGGCATCATCAGTGTTCTTTTTGGTTCTCTTGGTGGGGGTTTTGGTTGGTGTGCTTGCGCCGGGGCCTGCGCTGGAGCCGGAGCTTGGGGCTTGCTTGCGCTTGCGGGGGGTGGTGGTGGTGTTCTTGGTGAGAGTGGGGGAGGCGCCCTTGGATGGGGATGTGGTGGTTGTGTCCTGGATGTATTCATTAGTTGAGAGTTCGCACGGCCTGATCAGCTTACCCTGGCATCCAGGTGCCAATGTGTTGTGTTGTGTTTCTTGGAATGAGGGGTGATGCCGCGAAGGGGACTTACTTCGTTCACGTCCAAGACCATGTCTTCGTGTTCCTGGGGCCCGCTCTTGATAGAAGGCAGAAGTTGCTTGTCGTTGTCGTCGTCCAACTCTTGCTCCATGGCCATGGCTGCGTTGAGTTCCTCGATTCGCTCTCCTTCAGGGGAGTTGAGGGGGGTGAATTGAGTTGAGTATGAGGAGTTCGGGGATGAATTGGTGCTTCTGACCATTCCTATGGCAATACTTGGTGGGTCAGGCTCGGTAGAGAGAAAGGTGTTATGGATGTTTGTGAATGGGAGGGTGGTGTGGATCAAGTTGAAGCTGGACTGGTGGGTGAAGGTGAGTGGGAGAATGAAGGGTCTGAGTTTGCCTGTGTTCTGTCTCAACCTTGACTTCAGTTCTGTTAAACTGCTCAGTGAAGGAGGGACTAGGAAACGCAAAACCAGTGACAACAGGAGAGCTTACAGTATATCTGCTCAAGAAGCTGGAAGAGAATCGAGTTCAGCCCTCAGTGCTGGGGCTTCTGGGTAATACTAGAAACTGGTGATAATACTTTGCTATGGGCTGCCTTCTAAGAAATGAATGTCCTTTCTGCCAGTAAAGCACGCATCTTGAAGTTATACCGGGCCTTGGTATGCCATGGCGATCATAACAGAGCTCTAGCTCTTAAGGGCAGAGACCAGGAATAGAGACATTATGTCTCAAATGCTCTACAACCTAGCTGAGCGGCCGCCTTGCTGCAAAAAAAGATAAAAAAAAGTAGATAAGATTTAGAAAAAATAAGAATATAATAAGGGTAGAGAATAAGAAAAAATAAAAAAAAAAGAGAAAAAAAAAAAAAAAAAAAAAAAAAAAAAAAAAAAAAAAAAAAAAAAAAAAAAAAAAAAAAAGGAAAAAAGAAGAAGAAAAAAAGAAAGTCCCTTGAATTAGCCTGTCTTGTTGTTCTTCACAGCTGATGCTGAGGCACATTCAATGGTGACAAAGTATCGGCTACAGAAGTGGGAGATCCTTATCTTCTTGTCTGATTCGTGTTCGGAGTACGCTAGTAATTATGCTTCCAAGCCTCCTACGATCAGACTTTGATTCCGTAGAGTTTCTATCATGTAGGTTGGATGCCAGGATACTTCTATCTGGTATACTTGCTTCAGCTCAGTGTAGTCCAAGGCAGGCAGTCCGTAGATGAGGTGCATGCTGCTTGCTTGCTTGTCCAAATCCAATTGGCTGGTCGACAATGGAATTCTTGACTGGAAAAAGAAAGTGAAGCAGCACCAAGATCTCCCAGCATTTCCCCAGTCCATAAGACATCTTCAGTTCCCGGGGTAGCCCAGTCCTCATACTAATATTATATGTGGAGGATGTGCTGATCATCGAAGCTCGATGCGTCGCTCATGGACAGAAGATGCACCCCTCTCGGGCAACTGAGGCGACGCTTCGCATGCAACGAGCAACAGGCAGACCACGCTATTCGTCCGCTCTGCCCCATCGATTTAAGCTGCATTCTTCCCGGAACTTTGCGATTAGCGATTCGTGTAACAGGGATCCAGATTCCTGGATGTTCTAGTGGCAGTTCCGGCCATTCGTCTAGTCCTGTACTTTCTGACTAGTAGTATCCATGTTCCTGAAGCAGCTCTTGGGGGCTAGCGGCAGGAGACATTTGGCGAGAGAAGCGCCGGTGACCAGAATCGGCTATCTCGCTTCAACCCCGCCATGGATCGTGAGTTATGACGACGATAGATCGCTGGCTAGATCGTACCTTTCCTCTAGTTGTGAAAGGTAGAGAAAGTCGCCGGGACTGCAAGCCGGGGTTCCTGGGCAGAAGAGCATTGTTAGTCGTGAGTTGTAGATCAGGCCCTTGTTCTTGAATGCCAGATGGCACCGGTCAGTTGTCGATGAGGCAAAGAATAGCTTGAGGTTCTGGAAGCTCTACCTCATATGGGTACTCTGGGGTAGACCTGGGCTGTAAATTTGGAATTATACCCAAGTGTAAAGGTAAGTAAATGTTCAGCTCGTGAGTCAGGTCGGCTTGACGGAGGAGATGGAGTTGGAAAGACATTCTTCACTTCGCCCTGCGCAGGCTGACAAGCGTCTGGGTAAAGGCAGAAAAAGGGCAGGCATACATGCATCAGGTCGTGGGGCGAGAGTATGCAGGAGAAAATATCCAGAGCCTGTGCTGAAGGATTGATTGCCGCAGTCAAGCGATCACAAGGTTACCAACACCGAACACTTCCCTCCTCGTCCTCGCACTTCGCTGTCAGCCTCACGCAGGCATCCGCAGAAAGGCATCCATAACCGACGGCCCGGTCGATTTCTTCATTTTCATTCCCTCATTAAACGCTCACTACTTGCTTCTCTCGGGTCGGAAGCTGGGCTTGGTGATCAGCTGCCCAGGTGCCTATAAGCGGCTGCTGACTGCGATAACTCGTCTTCTTTCTCTTATAAAGATTTATTCTTCTGTGCTAGACCATCGTTCTCTTTTCTCTCGCTCTAACTATCTCTCTTGAAGAAAGTCAGCTTCAGTGTATATTTGGAGTCCCATTTCTATCCAACTTCTCCCAGGTATCGCGAAGAAATCCAGACTAACACACCGCTAGAACGCTACACTCCTTCAGCCAATTAACCAGACCACGTATTTAAAGCAAGGTGGACGAGCTGGCAGATTGTGAGCTATTTGAGGTGCGTCACTTCCTTGGACCTCTTTCAATCCTCTAAGTCGTGTTTGTCGCTTTCTTTTGTCATTCTTGTCGGAGCTCTTGACTTGCTACCCGCCCTCCACCACTCAATTCACCTTCAGCACTCAGCCTCCTCTCACGCTTCTCCACTTGTATTTAGATTCCTGCAGTGCCCGCTGATGCTGACATTCTTTCTGGTTCGACTCCAGATAACCTTCAGCAGTTCTCTGTTCTAGAGCCCGAGGCGCAACGAGATCCGAGCGCGAACCTGTCGTCAACTCCGTTTTCCGAAGGTTCCACAGCGGGTCCCATCTCCAGCGCCCCAGCGCCCCAGCACCCCGAAGCTATGGCCGACTCTACCAACGAGCCAACCACCACGGCCGACACCGTCGTTCCAGCCGTGGATGACAATGTTACTAAAGCCGACGCAAAGCCAGCAGTAACGGTGTCAGAGAATGCCTCCGGTAAAGCCGCTTGCAAGAAGCATCCCGGCGAAGAACAAGATCGTACCCGGAAGCGCGATGCGAAGAAAAAATCCCGGAAAGCAAGCAAGAAATCATCCATAGTCACACCCAGTGATGACAGCACCTCCGATGGAAGTTCATCTTCTGAGATATCAAGCGCCAGCGAATCATCTTCAGAACACGATGATGATTCCTCATCGGAGTCTTCCGATTTAGAGCTCGAACGGCCTTCTCGGCGGAGGGGGGGGAAGACCAAGTCGAGAAAAAACCCGAAGCGCAGTCAAAAAAAGAAGCACAGGTCTCGATATGAAGATGAATCAGATACTGGGTCCGATGTTGAGGACGCTGAGCAGGATGATTCTCTCGATGAAAGACAGCTCAGGAAACTCGTTCGCAATCTCAAAGTAAAGCAAGCAGAGTTGGAGAATCCCACCGGGGACTCTTCAGAAGACCAACAATACGAAGATGGCGATGAAGAAATGGTCCAGCAGTTACTCACCGTGGTCACAAAGGAGCTGAAATCGAAGCAAGCCGAGGGAAAGCGTGTTAAATTGCTTGGAAGACGGGGTCTGATCGATCCATTAGGGGACCCCCAGAGAGCGTATTCTCAGAAAGGTCTGCAGAGGAGACTAAAGAAGAAAGCTGGCTCAAAGATGGCCTTCAAGAGGGTTGACCAATGTACGTAATTCCCATACTCCTGGATGGCAAGGTGGCTAACTTCTTGAATAGTATGGGACAATACAATCCACAAATTCAAACTTGCTGAGACCGTCGAGGACCCCGACGCGAATGAGTGGGATCAATACCTCTTCACCGTGCGCCGCAGGTTTGACTGGGAGGGTAAATACATCGAAACGGTGGTCGATCTCAAGAGCAAACACCTCCGTGAAGCTCTCGGCAAAGTCATGGATGGTGTGAAAGGTGTCAGCTTGGTAGAAGAGACTGCTGTTGTCGATCCCAACATGCTTTTCTTGTATCTTGAGGAAACCCGCGAGCAGATGAAGGAACTTAAGCAGCAGGCGAGAACCGAAAAGAAGAAGAAAGCTCGAAAAGTAGCAGAGCTCAAGGCGCACCACCTCAAAGTCCTGATCAAATATCTGGACACGGACTATGCTGAAACGAAGAAGACATTATACCCCCTATTGGAGGCGAACACCATTACCTTTGATCTATTGTGGGCATTGTTCAAACCAAATACAATTGCCTATGCACCCACATACGGTAATCAAGACGAGCCACGGGCGTTCAAGATCGAATATGCCACGAAGGAGTCATCGTTCATGAAAGGTCAGTGGTACAACATCGAAGGCCGCTACCTTGAATATGACGGTAAGACATTTGGGATGGGAACAATGGCAGCCGAGGTTGAAGCGTTCAAGGGAGCTCGCAAAATCACCAGTCTAGGGTGTTATCCGCTCAAGTACCACCGCGAAGCCGAGGAAGTTAGGACAAAGCTCATCCAACGCGGCAAGAAGTTTGTTGCTCTGAGGGGAATGAATTACCGATTTCACAAAGGCATGGCATTCTTTAAGAAGAAACGTACCGTCATCAAGGTCAACATCAATGGGCGGGTCATGATTGATCCTGCAATCCACCGTCGCATCAATCCAAACTACCCAATCAGCACTGTCCGTCCTAAGGATCCCGACCTCCTGGGCGACTCAGATGACGATAGCGAGGCTGGATGCTGCTGTGAGTCTGGGTCTGAATCTGAACAATCACATGGAGAACGTCGTGACTCCGACTCGCCGAAGATGAAGTTCAAGGTTGTTCGCAATAAGGAGGGCCGTCCCCAGGTTGTCGCCGTGGAACTGGATGAGAACGGGAATGAAGTAGAGAAAGAGGATATGGAGGAAGTTGGCGATGCTTCCGAGCGAGACTTCACCGAGGAGGAGCTACTCATCGCAAGTCCGGTCGTTTTGGGCTTTGCGTTCAGCGAGAAACTCTGGCTTGAATTTAGCATCTCCGGAGTTAGTGATATTGAATGGAATGAAGACGCATTCGACTCACTAGTCCTACCAGGCAACCAGAAGTCCATCGTCAAAGCTCTAGTGGAATCTCACACCTTCTGTGCCGCCCAAAACATTGACGATGTGATCCAAGGAAAAGGCAGAGGGCTCGTTGCTGTCCTCCACGGACCCCCGGGCACTGGAAAGACACTCACAGCCGAAGGCATCGCGGAGCTACTCAAGCGCCCACTATACATGGTCAGCGCCGGTGAACTCGGCACAGACTCGCGCACATTAGAAGCAGAGCTGAACAAAATCTTGGACATCGCTCATTCCTGGGGTGCCGTGCTGCTTCTCGACGAAGCAGATATCTTCTTGGAGAAACGAACAATCCAGGACATCCACCGCAATGCCCTCGTCAGCATTTTCCTCCGTCTGCTGGAGTACTTCCAGGGTATCCTCTTCCTGACCACCAACCGGGTCGAGACGTTCGACGACGCCTTCCAGTCCCGCATCCACGTTGCACTGCGCTACGGCGACCTCACCACCAAGGCCAAGCGCAGCGTATGGAAAATGTTCCTAGAAAAAGTACAAGCCATGGAGGGCGTACAGACGTCCAACTTCACCGATAAGGACTTTGACATGCTCTCACGCCATAATCTCAACGGGCGACAGGTATGCTCTTTTTCTCCTTCCATTAAACTTACTACTATACATGGTTTAATAATGCTGCACTACAGATCAAAAACTCCGTCCGTACAGCGCAAGCCCTCGCCGTCAACGAGAAGACCCCGTTGTCCATGGAGCACATCAAGCGTGTTCTTGACGTCGCCGAGACATTCGACCACGACCTGCGCGGCGGGACCGGTTACATGGATGCCATGCGAAGTTACACTTAACATAGTCAATAATTCTCGGTTCGGATTTGATTCATTGGCATCTTCCATTTCTATCCATCGATCTTTCAGGATTTGGTGCGCGAATACGTCTCTTCTCCGTTTTGTCTTGTCTCTGTTTGTTTCATCATTTACGGTGTTATTCAATTCGGTATTGGCTTGCATTTATCCTAGTTTTAGCTTTATATCTCTGTTCCAGGTTGCTTGCTCATGATGGAGGGGAATGGTTGGAAACGAGTGATGACTGATGACTAGTTTTCTTGATTTCGGGGTTTGGGATTGAAAATTGACGACTTGGTGGGGGGGAAATTAAATGAGTTGGTATTTTGTTCTTATCCTATCTTTCCTTGTATGGAAATGCTAGACTCTCCTTAGGTACTTCATACCAATCGAAATCGCTTTACTGCTTCATCTACAGATTTCTTTCATGGGGTGGGAGGATGTAGAAGACTGCCTGGTACAAAATTGATGATTTACGGAAATGGGAGTAACGTGAGAATCTATCATGAGTCGTAATTACGAATTTGATAGATGTTTTATAGTAGGAAATACATGTCATATCTTCCGTCACCATTCCCATGAAGAGAGCGTACTCCATCAGCAGCGCGTTCCTCCAAGGTAGTACAGTCGATGAGGCGGGGTATGATGTCGGCAGAAACTGTTATACAGGGAGGAACGCCGCTGCAGAACTTGACTTTTTCACAAGCAAAAGTCAATGAATTTAAGGGTTAGCCTTGACGAAGTCGATACCCTTCTTGATGTTCTTCTTGAGGTCGACGAGGCAGGCGTCGAGGAGCTTCTGCTCGTACTCGTTGACCTGGCCGACGGGGTTGATCTTCTCAACACCGTTGGGGCCGAGCTCGACCTTGGAGGCGAAGAAGTCGACGCCCTGGTCCTTGTAGAGAGGGCTTTCGACGAAGGTGGGCTCAATGACACCCTTCTCGCCCTGCGCGGCGCGGAGGAGGGACTCGGCGAAGCGAGCACCGGCCATGGCCATGGAGAGGGTGGCGGAACCGGCACCGTCCTTGGCCTTGACAACCTCGTCACCACCGAACTGGATGCGGTTGACGAGCTCATCGCGGGTGACACCCTCGATGCTGGGGTGGTTGGACTGGGAAAGGAGGGGAACGATGGTCACACCGGAGTGTCCACCGACAACGGGGACGGCCTCCTTGGAGGGGTCGGTCTTCTGGACCTGGGAGATGAAGCGAGAGGCACGGACGACATCAAGGGTGGTGACACCGAAGAGACGCTTGGGGTTATAGACACCGGCAGCCTTGAAGACCTCAGAAACAATGGGGACAGTGGAGTTGACCTAGGAGGATTAGCATTAATTGCGCGATATCTTCGGATGTTAGTGCATACGGGGTTGGAGATGACGAGGATGTTAGCCTCGGGGGAAGCCTTGGCAGCAGCCTTAGCAAGGTCACGGACGATGGAGGCGTTGGTGTTGAAGAGGTCTGCCACAAGTCAGCTCCCATTCGCATACAATGCTTGTTGTTCTGAGTTGTCCATACCGTCACGGGTCATGCCGGGCTTACGGGGAACACCGGCAGGGATGAGGACGATCTCGGAGCCCTTGAGAGCATCGTTGAGGCCGGACTCGCTGGGCTGGTAGCCGGAGACGGTGCTGTTGGTGTTGATGTGGCTGAGATCAGCGGCGACACCTAGATGATTTCCAAATTAGCCCAGTCTGCCAGAGTAATCAATTGAGAAGCTGTGTGACGAACCAGGTCCACCCTTGATGTCGTAGAGGGCAAGCTCGGAAACACGGGGGTTGAGCTTGAGGAGAAGGGACAGAGGCTGTCCGATACCACCAGCGGCACCGAGAACAGCGACCTTAGAAGCCTGGATGGCGCAATGAAGTCAGCAAGCTGTTTGAATGGCGTCTCCGCGACAGTATAGCAAAAGCGCGAAAGCACCGAGCTGCGACCGAGCGTACGTACCTGGCTAGCAGAGGCGGAGAAGGCCCGCTTCTGGAGGAAGCCGAAGGATTGACGAGCAGCGAGCATGGTATCTGATGGCTAAAAGCAAGAATTGATAGATCAGAAGAAGCTAAAGAGGTGGGGAGAAGACCGCGATGGAGGAAAAGAATGAGGAAGAAGCGGTTGAGATGAAGTTGCGGGTGGCCGGTGAGAACGAGAGCGGCCCCAACTTTTTCGGTTAAATCGGTCCCGGTTCCCGCTCGAGCTCACATGGCAACGCGACTGGACGGCCAAACTACTAGTAGTTGCGTACACGGTGTTTTTTCGGGATTCGTGATTCAAGTCTACAGCTACTTGAGCAATTGAACTGTAACAACAGAAAATACACCTGCCCAATGATCGGTAAAAGCATGTCGATATCGCAACCCAAGAAATCCGAATAACGCCCACGCTAGCAAAATGAGCTCATCTACCTCCAACATCAGGCCAACTGCGTTATATACAAGACAAAATCAAAGCTAGACAGACAACCCGACATTACCTCAAGAAGTGTAATACAGCCCAGCAGAACAGAAGGAAGAGTAGGACTCCTAACCAGAATATCCATTTATCCTGCTTCGCCCGCCGTTCGACCTTGCGAATGGTTTCCCCGCTCACACCTAGAGTATTCGCGACGCTGTAGAGACGACGCTGTGTCCCCTTTAATACCTCTCGCTGCTGTCCCAGGTCCGCAAGCACCGCGCGGCCTCGGTCAAGATAATCATCAATTTGAGAGCTTGTTTGCGAGAGGAAGGATTGCTCCCTCAATGCATGCGATTCCCGAGTGTAGTCCGACCCTCCAAAGCCGGCACCCGATCGAGATGAAGAAGGGGCGAAGGGCGAGGCCTGGGCCGCTGATGGTTGAGCGTAAGGGTTTTCAGGAGTAGCTGTATGATGCGGCCGACGACCGAGGAGTTCGTGGCGATTCGTTACGGATTGCTATTGACGAGGCCATAGATTAGCGACTGTCATTATGCAGGTGCATCGCAGAAGTCCCAGGATCAGCACTTACAGCATCTTCTCTTTCTTTCCGCAACTGATCGAAGTGTTGCCGGTACTCCTGTAACTCTGCCCTGAAGTTCTTGACCCGTTCAAATGCCTTCTCTTGCTTTTCCGGTATCAACTCCCTTTTTGACAATGTTGAGTAGTCGTCGATTGTTCGTGATAGTGATGCTAAGGACGCGGCAACCTGACCTACACGTGAATGTCAGCCAAATGTCGAACAATAGCAAGCTCGCTCGGCCGTAGAATGCGCGAAGCAGCCATTGATTCAGGTGTCGGAATGTTACCTTGTAATGCTGCAGGTGTTGTGGCAGGGGATTGTGCAAATGTGTCTAGGTCGCGGCGAATCGCAGACGACTGCTTGAGAGCGGAATTGAAAAGAGAATTCTAAGTAGATATTATTAGCTCCGGATCAGCCATATAGTAACTATTCTCCCAGCAAATAGGCGCTTACCATCTTCTTTACGGATGGTGACCCGAAATCAAGGTTCGCGACCAGTAGGTATGTCGGTCTGAGAATGGCGAGTTACAAGGTGCGTTGCAATCAAAGGTGCTAGACGAGGATCCTTAGAATTATGTCCTCTTCCCAGTTGAACGTGTTCAAATTGTCGACATTCACAAGTGCCTGTTTACTGCTAATGACACCTTGCCTTGGTCCCGGCGATATCTGGTGTCACCTGACACCGCCTTCACCTTACGCGGCCTCTCTGCAAATCGAAGAAATCCTGAGGCGAACAATGATGCATATGGATGCAGCTTGGACAAAAAATCATTTATGGCGCTTCTAAACTCGGTATGGAAGTTATTTCCTTCTCTAAACCGAAGAGCTGAACTACGCCGCACCCCAATCTTCACGGTCACGTTGCGACTTTAGATCGGACTATGCGGGAACATCTGGCGAAGATCATTTGCAGAGTAGAGCGGAAATATATCCATTAGAAGCTTTAGAAGCTTAGAACTACAGTGAAATGCGCCCATAGTCAAACGAAAATATCCCTCGAAGACACCCAAATCCCGGTATAAAGTAAATGAAACAGGAGAGAACCGAATCCTCACTCTAGTTCTTAGGCGGGTACTTGTTCTGGAGGAGCCATCTGCGAAGAGACAAGAATGAGTATAGAGAAGCCACGACAGGAAACGGTAAACCTACTTGCTGACAAAGTAGTCAATGGCACCGAAAGCACCCACAGCGCTCGTCCAGAGCCCAACAAGCTCCCACGAAAGCTTGCCTTGCGTGTGCTTCTTGTAGGCGCCGAATCCGAGACCGGCGCCGACAAGGGCCAAAATAGCAGCGTTCCCAAGGAAGACGGGGTTGCTTTCGTTCGCACGAGCGCGCGCGGCTTTGGCCTTAGCCTTCTCCTTCTTCTCGTTCTCACGGGCTTCTCGGGCTTCAGCTCCCTCGCGCTCTATCCGCTCAGCCTGGGTATCGGTCTTCACGTCCTGCTTGAGGAAGTCGGGATCGACAGATTGCACGTGCGGCTTGTCGACGTCGATAAGAGATGCCGTGCTTTCGCTCTCGTCCTTGTAAACGTGGTTGATGTCGGGTGCGCGGCTAAATTACGTCAGCCTTGGATGCGAAGTCGCAATTGTTCTGTGTCTCTACTTACGCCTGTGACTATCGTTAGCATTGTCGATGCTTAATTTAATAGCTTCTCATAACTCACCTCCTCTGGAGTTTGCTTAGGACCCTTGGAAGCGGCCTCCGCGTAGGACACCTTAGCAGCAGCGGCGGCGGCGTCGGACATGATTGCGAAGATAAGGTCGGAAAGAGGAAGCTTGAGTAAATACAGTCAGAAAGTTGCAAAAACGTGGAGCGCAATGGAGAGCTTGCAAACTCACAGGTATTAGAAGCAAGCATTCGAATTTTGATGTCTAGCGTTCTGAGCTTGAAGGGTATTATCACGATGTTCGGAACATGGCGTGGTCGGCTACCTTGTTTTATACCCATGCAGGTCGGACGATGGGCCGTGATGTCATCATGCCAAGGTTCTGAGCGCAATCAATGCGGAGCCAACTAGCCTCACAACTTCACCAAACTACTATAGCGACATGCGACAATGTCTCCATCTAGATAGCTCAGCAGGGGGCCGACAACTGCTACAGTCTAGCATGGATATATGAGATAGATTGACTGTGAATGGCATAGAAATCACTCCAATCCGCCCAACTCAAGGATCACACGTGAGCTTTTCCAACATCCATGAGTGACCTAAGATTTAAGTGAGACTTTTATTAGGTATGTTACCAAGTGATCCATGGTCCAATGCCTTGTGCTTGAATAACCCGCCTGGGTCTCCGGGAGTGGTCATTTGGCAATTTCTGATGTCTCTGAGTTTCCAAGGTAGTTTTTACTAGTGTAATTTTCTTGATAGCTTTTGTTTTCTGCTTCTCCTTCGAGGACATTGAGTTGCGTATCTACGTGCTCGGCGGCCATTCTTTGCAGCAGCTAGAATGGACTAAAGGATCCGAGAGACTGGATTTCCGCCGATGTCAAAATCAAGGATGTTCCATAAGTCAAATTGATACGCCCCATATACGTTGAGCTTTCATTATGGAGATTTCGCAGTAGCTTGGTATCGATGTAGAAAATAATGGAGCCATAATAAGACACAAAGAAAATGCTGAAATTTATAACTGTACCTAGGAGACCAAGAGGGTCAAGAAATAGGAGGATTTTGAATACATAATGAGACAAGGTCCAGATTGAGGCTCTGGACCGATGCGCTAGGACACACGATTACCAAAGACCTAGAGTCGAAACTTACAGAAGGAGTTCGAGAGGGTTCTCGACAACCTTCTTAAGCTCCTTGATCCACTCAGCACCAACAGCACCATCAACGACACGGTGGTCGAAGCTACCAGTGACAATGATCTGGTCATCCCACTCAACGGAAGTACCTTCATCAGTCTCGACAGGAACGGCGACCTTACGGGTAGTGCCAACGGCGAGGATACCGGCCTGAGGTGGGTTGATGATGGCAGTGAATCGCTCAACAGCAGGGTTCATGCCCATGTTGCTGATGGTGAAAGTACCGCCCTGGAACTCTTCGGGCTTCAGCTTGTTGTCGCGAGCACGCTTGCCGAGGTCCTTGACCTGGTTGGAGATGCTAGAAAGGCCAAGTCCCTGAGCGTTCTTGACAATAGGAGTGATCAAGCCGTTGGGGGTGGCAACGGCAACGCTGATGTCAACGGTGTTGTGCTGACGAATGACAACCTGGCCGTTCTCCTCGATCCAGCTGGAGTTGACCTGAGGAACCTTAAGAAGGGCGGCAGAGCAAGCCTTGATGAGGAAGTCGTTGACGGAGAGCTTGTATTTGCCATCAGCGGAGGCGTTGAGTGCCTGGCGAAGCTTAAGGAGCTTGGTGACAGACAGGGTGGTGGAAACGAAGAAGTGAGGGTTCTGGTTCCAGGACTGCTGGAGGCGGTTACCGATCACCTTGCGCATCGATGTAAGAGGGATGTCCTCAGAGGCGGGGCCAGCAGCCGCAGCGGGAGCGCTAGGCTTGTACTTCTCAACATCCTCCTTGGTGATCTGGCCACCACGTCCAGTACCTTTGAGAGCCTTCACTGGCACACCCTTCTCAAGAGCCAGAGCCTTAGCAGCCGGGCTGATAGCAGGCTCGCGGTCCAGACTAGGCTGAAGCTTCTCGCCGGAAGTCTCAGGCTCGTAAGCACCAGCCGAAGGCTGGGGTGTGGAGGGCTCGGGGGCCTTAGGGGATTCCTTGGGAGCCTCGCTTTCCTTTGTCGGAGCAGCACCAGCACCCTCACCAGCATCCTCCAGACTGAATGATTCGAACGCCGCAACATCAGTGCCCTCTTCAACCAAGACAGCGATAGGCTAGAATTGCGATATTAGCCAAGATTGCTCTGCATATTTTGAGACAGATCACCTACAGATCCAACGGAAACATCCTTCTCGCCAGACTCCTTCAGCACCTTAGCCAAGATACCCTCCTCCTGGAACTCGAAGTCCATCTGCGCCTTGTCGGTCTCGATCTCGACCAAAACGTCACCGGGTTGCAGGCCGTCACCAGCCTTCTTCTGCCAAGCTCCAATGTTTCCCGAAGTCATCGTTGGCGACAAGGCAGGCATGCTGATGATTGTGTGAGGAGGGAAAGCTGTACATTTTTCCAGTTAGGGAAGGCCGTACTCAAGCAGGGATAAGCAAGATAAGCATACACTTTGAGGCGTAGAAGCGGGAGAGGGCAGATAAGGCGGGCAATTGATGTCTATAATACAGAAGAATGGAGTCAGTTTATGCAACGGTCAATTCAACTGCTTGCGAAAGGACACGACACGTACTGGATCGCGGCCGTGAACTTGTAAGAAGCCTGCGGTCGCCTCAACGAGCAGGCGCCTTTTGAGAGAAACGAAGCGCAGGGAGTGCGCATCCTGATAGCAGAGGCGACCATGGTGCCCGGGTTCTGTTGTGCGATACAGACAAAGGCCCGTGGCGCTATAGAAAGAGGAGAGATGGAAAACGGAAGAGAATCCGAGAGATTGAATCTGGCGCTGAGAGCTCTCGAAAATACCACCGGTCAAACTCGGATGGGAAACAGTTGGGAAGTCCGGCCGCGCTAGTGACGGTAACCGTTATAGGCATAGTCCATTAATTATCCGTGATGGTCACGTGTATCCCAATCGGCCAGCTGTTAGTCCGTAACTATTATTCAGAAGCCGCATAGTACACGCGGTTCCCGACCTCTATTCCTTGACATTCAACACCTTTATTCCCATGTGGGACAGCCGTCTCCCTTGTCCCGGAAACTCCAGACGGAGTCTCGCATGATGGCGGAAGCTGAGAACGGCTCCCCTAATGAGCTGACCCAAACATCCGCCCCCCAGGCAAACAAGCAGAACGGGGTTGATGTTGTTGCAGAACCCCAGACTCCGGAGGAGGTCCCGGAGTCGAAACCAACATTACCAGATGCAACGGAACGCAAGGAAATTTCTCTAGACGAGGACAAAGTGCACAATTCATCACAAGATCGATTGGAGAACGACGAGAATAACTTATCTCAAGAGACATCGGCGACATCCCCGAAGACCACCGCCGAATCCTCTGAGCCTACGGACGTGCTCGAACCTAGCAATGAAACGGATCAGCCGGAAATGAGAGATGATCATAGTGAAACCCCGCGCGGAGACCAAGGTACCGCATCCGAGGAACAGTCGAGTGAGGTTCCTGATGCCCAGCCAACTCAAGATGAGCAGCTTGCCCGGGACATGCGATTGCGTTCGGATTCCCGATCTACTACCGCGACTTTTGCGACTCACCGGTCATCCACAGTTAGCTCTACTGTCTTCATCGTCTCGGCTTTGGACACAATTGGTGCTTCGCGAGAAGCTCGGAAGAACAAGGATCTGGAGGACGCTGTGAAGAACGCGCTCGACAATGTCAAGCAGTCAGATCGTCAGCCAATAGACCCAGAGGTTCTTTTCCGCCCTTTGCTACTTGCCAGCAGGACTTTTAGCATCCCTCTACAAGTCACCGCTCTCGATTGCATCGGCAAACTGATCACTTACTCCTATTTCGCATTCCCGTCAAACCAAGAACCCAAGCTCTCGGAGTCAGAAGCCACCGCCGAACAGCCCCCTCTCATTGAACGAGCTATCGACGCAATCTGCGATTGTTTCGAAAATGAGGCCACCCCGATCGAGATCCAACAGCAAATCATAAAGTCGCTTCTGGCTGCGGTCTTGAATGACAAAATTGTAGTGCATGGCGCAGGTCTTTTGAAGGCTGTCCGCCAGATATATAACATGTTCATTTATTCCAAGTCCAGTCAAAATCAGCAAATCGCTCAGGGATCGCTCACGCAAATGGTCAGCACGGTCTTCGACAGACTTCGTGTGAGACTCGATCTAAGGGAACTTCGGGTCCGTGAACGGGAGAAGGGACAAAGTTCTTCGGATGATGTGACGATTGAGACACCAGATGCCCCTCACGCTGCTGAGGATGATCAGGTCTCCGATGTTGTTTCTGTGGCGACGGATCAGCCGGTCTCAAAAGAGCCAACGGAGAAGCTCACCTTGGAGAGTTTCGAATCCAACAAAGATATCACGACTGTCAATGACAACGTGCCGACGATGGTTACCCGCGCTATCGTCAATCAGAAAAGAGCACAGTCCTCAGCTGGGGCTTCTGGAGAGGAGAAAGAGGCTGAAGACCCAGCCAATGACGAGGATGAAGTCGACGAGATTTATGTTAAAGATGCTTTCCTAGTTTTCAGGGCTCTTTGCAAATTAAGTCACAAAGTCCTCAGCCACGAGCAGCAGCAGGATCTGAAATCTCAGAACATGAGATCCAAGCTGCTTTCCCTGCACCTAATCCACTACCTCGTCAATAACCACGTCATCATTTTCACCTCACCTCTTCTCACCATCAAGAATAGCTCCGGGAGCTCAGATGCGATGACCTTCCTCCAGGCCGTGAGGCCTCATCTCTGTCTGAGTCTCAGTCGAAATGGCGCTAGCTCGGTCCCCAAAGTATTCGAGGTCTGCTGCGAAATATTCTGGCTCATGCTGAAACATATGAGAGTCATGATGAAGGTATGTAGCTGCTAAATTCCTCAAAAACTTATCTGTCCTCGCCTAACTCTGGAACAGAAGGAGCTGGAGGTCTTCATGAAGGAAATCTATCTAGCCATTCTCGAAAAGCGAAATGCACCGGCGTTCCAAAAGCAGTATTTCATGGAGGTATTAGAAAGACTAGCGGATGAGCCACGGGCCTTGGTCGAGATGTACCTCAACTACGATTGTGACCGAACGGCGTTGGAGAACATTTTCCAGAAGTTTGTCTCCCAGGTCTCAGTGTGCTCGCTTGATAATTATCTAACCGAATCCACAGCATCATCGAACAGCTTTCACGATACGCCAGTGTTCCAACAGCAGTGAGCCCTGCCCAACAACAACAATACCATGAGCAGCATGTGAAGGCTTCAAGTGTCGGCAACGAATGGCACCAGCGTGGCACCCTTCCTCCGAACCTCACGAGCGCCAGCATAGGTAACAGTCAGCCACCAGCTACACACAGTGTGCCTGCGGAGTACATTCTCAAACACCAAGCTGTTGAGTGCCTAGTTGAGATCCTGGAATCGTTGGACAACTGGGCTTCGCAGCGTAATGTCGACCAGTCCGCTGCCCGGGCTGTCTCCCAAAAGTCAGTTGATAATCCTCGAGATTCTCTGGAGAGCAGCGCCCCTCCATTCCTTGCTTCACCACGAATAGATGGCACCGATGGCAGTACTGGCCGGTCCACCCCGGTCCCTGATGATGACCCAAGCCAGGTGGAGAAGGTGAAGCAGAGGAAGATTGCGCTCACGAATGCAATCCAACAATTCAACTTCAAACCCAAGCGAGGTATCAAACTCTCCATTCAGGAAGGATTTATACGGTCCGATTCTCCCGAGGAGATTGCGTCCTTCATCCTCCGCAACGAGCGCTTAGACAAAGTTATGATTGGAGAATATCTTGGAGAGGGTGAAGCCGAAAACATTGCCATCATGCACGCTTTTGTTGACATGATGGACTTTTCCAAACGGCGCTTCGTGGATGCTCTCCGCTCATTCTTGCAACACTTCCGCTTGCCAGGAGAAGCTCAGAAGATCGATCGATTCATGCTTAAGTTCTCCGAGCGCTATGTTACGCAAAATCCGAACGCGTTCGCCAACGCCGATACAGCTTATGTTCTCGCGTACTCCGTTATCCTGCTTAACACCGATCAGCATAGCTCCAAGATGAAGGGTCGCCGCATGACCAAGGAGGACTTCATCAAGAACAACCGCGGCATCAACGATAATCAAGATTTGCCTGAGGAATATCTTGTCTCCATCTTCGAGGAGATTGCAAATAACGAGATTGTTCTTGACACTGAAAGAGAGCTGGCGGCGAACAACGCTGCTCCTGCACCCGTGCCCGGCGGCCTCGCGTCCAGGGCTGGACAGGTTTTTGCAACAGTTGGAAGAGACATCCAGGGTGAGAGGTATGCGCAGGCTTCTGAGGAAATGGCCAACAAAACTGAGCAGCTTTATCGAAGTCTGATCCGAGCGCAGCGCAAGACCGCGGTTAAGGAGGCACTATCACGATTTATCCCAGCAACCTCCGTTCAGCATGTTGGCTCCATGTTCAATGTCACGTGGATGTCGTTCCTCTCGGGCTTGTCTGCCCCAATGCAGGATACTCAGAACCTTAAGACCATCAAACTATGCATGGAAGGTATGAAACTGGCTATTAGAATCAGTTGTACCTTTGACCTAGAGACTCCGCGCGTTGCGTTTGTCACTGCCTTGGCGAAGTTCACAAACTTGGGCAATGTTAGAGAGATGGTTGCAAAGAATGTTGAGGCATTGAAGATCCTGCTCGATGTGGCTCTCTCAGAAGGAAATCACCTAAAGAGTTCTTGGAGAGATATTCTCACATGCGTGAGCCAACTGGACAGACTCCAGCTACTGAGCGACGGAGTTGACGAAGGCTCTTTGCCGGATGTTTCGCGGGCTCGTATTGTCCCTCAATCGTCAGTCGATGGGCCCAGAAGATCAATGCAAGCACCAAGGCGTCCACGTCCCAAATCCATCACTGGATCTACGCCTTTCCGAGCGGAGATTGCAATGGAAAGCCGCTCAACCGAGATGGTCAAAGGAGTAGACCGAATTTTCACCAACACAGCAAATCTATCACATGAAGCAATAATTGACTTCGTTCGGGCGCTGAGTGAAGTTAGTTGGCAAGAGATTCAGTCTTCTGGGCAGACCGATTCCCCTCGTACATACAGTTTGCAAAAACTAGTCGAGATCAGTTATTACAACATGACCAGAGTCAGGATCGAGTGGTCCAAGATCTGGGAAGTCCTTGGGCAACACTTCAACCAGGTTGGATGTCACTCTAACACAACCGTGGTGTTTTTCGCTTTGGACTCGCTCCGTCAACTGTCGATGCGCTTTATGGAAATTGAGGAACTACCGGGATTCAAATTCCAGAAGGACTTCCTCAAGCCGTTCGAGCATGTCATGTCCAACAGTAACGCTGTTACCGTGAAGGACATGATACTCCGGTGTCTCATCCAGATGATTCAAGCCCGTGGGGATAATATCCGTTCCGGTTGGAAAACGATGTTTGGCGTGTTCTCATTCGCAGCACGAGAGCCCTATGGTAGGTTTGAGCCGCGCAAGTATTCAACCAAGTGACACCAGCTAACCATCGAATATAGAGGGCATTGTGAACATGGCATTTGAACATGTTACTCAGGTCTATAACACCCGCTTTGGCGTCGTGATAACACAAGGGGCCTTCCCTGACCTCATCGTATGCCTCACAGAGTTCTCGAAGAACATGAGGTTTCAAAAGAAGTCACTGCAGGCGATCGAGCTTCTGAAGTCTACGGTTGCGAAGATGCTGAAGACTCCAGAATGCCCTCTGTCTCATCACGGCTCCTCGGTGGCCTTCCATGAGGATGCCACAAACCTTACCCAGCAACTCACTCGCCAGTCGAAAGAAGAACAGTTCTGGTATCCCATATTGATTGCGTTCCAAGATATTCTCATGACTGGCGATGATCTTGAGGCTCGATCACGGTAAGCTTATTCACGTATGGCTAACAACTTTTGCTAATTCTGGACCTCAGGGCCTTAACGTACCTGTTCGATACCTTGATACGGTACGGAGGTAGCTTCCCTCAAGAGTTCTGGGATGTCCTCTGGAGGCAACTCTTATATCCCATCTTCGTTGTATTACAATCCAAGTCGGAGATGTCCAAGGTGCCTAACCATGAAGAGCTATCGGTATGGCTCTCAACCACAATGATTCAAGCTCTGCGGCACATGATTACGCTATTCACGCATTACTTCGATGCGCTTGAATACATGCTGGGACGCGTTCTAGAACTTCTCACGCTTTGCATATGTCAAGAAAATGACACCATTGCGCGGATCGGCAGCAATTGCTTGCAACAGCTGATTTTGCAAAATGTCGAGAAATTCGAGAAAGACCACTGGAGCAAGACCGTCAATGCTTTCATCGAACTTTTTGCCAAGACGACTGCATACGAACTTTTCACAGCTGCAACAACTGTGACAACCGCGACCCCGAAGACGCCATTGGCGCAAGCAGCAAATGGGCAAACAGCGGACATCCAGGAGGAAAGTCAAGATCCCGCCGAGTCATTGTCCACTGGAGAAACCCCCATTGAACCCTCTAAGCCTAATGGCACACAAGACACGACACCCGAGCATGAGGACGGAGACATGCCTGCAGCTTCAGATAAGGAGTTAGAGGACTACAGGCCACAAGCGGATACCCAGCAGCAACCGGCTGCTGTTACTGCTGCACGACGCCGCTATTTCAATCGCATCATTACGAATTGCGTCCTTCAACTACTCATGATCGAGACGGTTCATGAACTATTTTCCAACGACAAGGTCTACGCACAGATTCCCAGCCTCGAACTTTTGCGGCTTATGGGACTGCTCAAGAAAAGTTATCAATTTGCAAAGAAGTTCAATGAGGATAAGCACTTGCGAATGCAGCTCTGGCGCCAAGGATTCATGAAATCGCCTCCCAACCTCCTCAAGCAGGAAAGTGGAAGTGCCGCAACTTACGTCCACATTCTTTTCAGGATGTACCATGATGAGCGGGATGAGCGGAAGAGCAGCCGTGGGGAGACAGAAGCGGCATTGATCCCGTAAGTACTCGTCCATGTACCGAAGGCATTTCTCCGTTTACTAACCTTCATTGCAGTCTCTGCGCGGATATTATTAGCGGCTTTGTTCGACTTGATGATGATTCGCAACATCGTAACATAGTAGCCTGGCGTCCTGTTGTTGTGGATGTTATCGAAGGCTACACGAACTTCCCCCTGGAAGGTTTTGACAAGCACATTGAGACATTCTATCCCCTCGCTGTGGACCTTCTTGGCCGCGACCTGAATCCCGAGATTCGCATCGCCATTCAGTCCTTGCTGCAGCGAATCGGAGAAGCCAGGTTAGGTTTACCTGCCAGGTCTCCGCCCGCTCCCTCCAGCCCGAGACATTCGATATCGGGCCGTTCATCCCGCAAGCAAGGTGTCGGCCGACACTGAACATCTTCCACCCCATTTCCACTTAGCAAGGTTGTGTATCTGGTTTTCCACTGTTGCTTCATATCATTTTTCTCTTTTTGGATATCCTTGTTTCCTCTCTGTGAGAGGCTGGTTTCTGCTTCTCAAGATCACTTAGTGTAAAATTAGCCATACCGGAATGCTGTCTGTTTGTTTTCTTCAAGCCTCTGGAACCTCCAGAGATGTGCTTCATATACATAACTTTACTTACAAACTCATTGGCCATCAAGATACTCTATTCTTCGTTACCAACTGAATCTCATACAGTCGGGGCTGGGACGCTAGCTCGAATCTCGCCCATGGTGGGAACATTCCCCGACTGATAGTGCGTCAGTAGAGCCGCCATATCCTCCTCGCTCATGTGCACCAAATCCTCCAACCTCCACTGTTCACAGACACCGGACATCCTAGGGTTCTCATCAGCATAGGAACGAGTGAGCGATAATGAAACTTCAGACGCACCACTTCATCCGCTTAGGACCCTCCTGCGGAGCAGGAGCCACTTCCCTCAACTTCTGCCGCAGCCTGCCAACATTCGCTATAGCAGTACCCATATTACTAGGCAGCGTATCTGCAATATTCTTCCGAACCATACTTGCAAGCTTTGGTCCGTTCCCATTCGTACTGACCATGATCTGCAGCGGGCCATCGCGGTGCACGCTTCCAAAATAGAAGTCACACTCGGGCGGCACATCAGCTATGTTGGCTGGTATCCGCTTCTCTTTGCAGAGTTTCCAGACTTGCGTCGAAGCCTCGGGGTCGTCGATAGCACACAGGACCATATCCGCGCCTTCTAGGTCAACGGGCTCAAAATTCCGGTTAATGTGTTTGACTTGACCTTCAGATATTCGATAGGCCACTTCTTCGTTCAACCCTGAGACTGGGCACACGACAGTGACTTTGGCATCCGCATTGAGGACATTGACGATACGTCCAGCAGCTACCTGTTTTGGTGGTTAGAGAGTGGTACATGCAGAGATATATATAGTGCGGTAAAGAGAGGAACGAACTTCACCACCACCGACGACTAGGACATGTTTGTCTCGTATCTGCCATGCAACAATCAGGGAGCCCCCTCCTTGGATTTCTGGAAATTTTGACGCCATTATCAGCGAATTGCGTATGTCGAAGGACTGGAATCACTTCCAGGTGGGGTGGAAAGCTGTCCCTCCTCACTGGACTAAGCCACAATTTGCAAGCCACAGATGACAGACGAGCTGTACTACCAGCCACAACTCGGAACGGAAAAAGTCACCAAAAGCACCGTACTAGTGGGCTCTCGGCTGCATCTTTTTTTGCTGCAGTTTTTCCCCCTCTCATCCTTTGATCGTCGAACTTTTGTCGCCCACTTGGGATGACGCTATCATTTTAACGCTTCTATATCTATCAGCTTAATGAATTAGTTCGTTTGATGATTTGATCTTTTCAAGGATGCGGGGAGTTCAGATCTTCAGTGGTAACTCACACCCACTCCTCAGTGAGACGGTCTGCGAGAGGCTAGGTACTTCGCCTGCCAAAGTAGACCTCTCGAAATTCAGCAATGGCGAAACCAATGTAAATGTTGGCGTCTCCGTGCGAAATCAAGATGTGTACATCATCCAGAGCGGCAGCAAAAAGATCAATGACAGCGTCATGGAGCTGTTGATCATGATCTCAGCTTGTAAGGGAGGTTCCGCGAAGTCTATCACAGGTATGGTTACATCGTATCGACTATTAAAATCATCTATGTCGTTTTGGAGGCTGATTCAAATTTTTCTTCAGCGGTCATGCCGTATGGATTCTAGTTGGGCTCATTGCTACACATGATGCTGACGCAAACGAGGTACTTCCCATACTCCCGCCAATCCAAGAAGAAAAGCCATCGTGGATCCATCACCGCACGTATGCTTGCAAATCTCCTGACAGTTGCTGGAGTTGACCATGTTATTACCTTGGATCTCCATGTGAGTGTTGGAACGATCGATTTGTTACACTGAATTCTCTGTCAGGTTGGATGATATTCTAACCGGCCCTTCCAATCAGGCATCCCAAATGCAAGGCTTCTTCGCTAAGCCTGTCGATAACCTGTTCGCCGAACCTTTCATTGCACGCTGGATTCGTAACAATGTTCCCGGCTGGAGGGAGGCTGTTGTCGTGAGCAAAAACGCAGGGGGAACTAAGCGTGTAACATCGCTGGCAGACACCCTGAAGCTCAACTTTGGCATCGTCACAACAGACAGACGTCGGCCCAAACCTGGTGCGACTCTGGCAGACAGCACGGTTTTCTTTGAGGGGTTGGAACGAGATACCACGCCATTGCCCAAAGATTACGACCCATTCGTCGCCCGGACCCCCGCCGAAAGCCTCAATGCTTCAGCAGAGGATTCGTTACCGGAAACAAATGAGGTCGATTTTGGTTATTTGCGTCCCGAAACCCCTTCTGGTGCCCGACGGCCTTCCGAGCTGGAAGCGGTGAATGAGTATACCGATGTTCGAGTCCGGGATGTGATTACCGGGCGGTTGGTACAAGGCCACTTAGTCGATGATGACTATCCTCCGTCCGGCCCTACTTCTGTGCCCGCTTCTGGGGATGCCACTCCTGGACAGCCACTGAACCGGGAAGAAGATGAAGAAGCGATACCGGATGTAATGGCGGACTCTATAGTCTCCACCACATCTTCATTGCCCGGTGATCATGCCCTAGGTGGGTCTTTCGACGCAGAGGACTCCTCCGACGACGAAAAAGGCAGCGTCGGGCGAAGCGTCGAACAAGAAAAGACCATCACGCTAGTCGGAGACGTCCGAGATAGAACGGTCTTCCTCGTCGACGACATGATTGACAAATCCGGATCATGGATCGCAGCAGCAGAAACCGTAGTGAAGCGCGGCGGGGCCAAGAAGGTCTACTGCATTGCCACTCATGGCCTCTTCGGGGACTCATCACTCGAACAAATGGAGGCGTGCAAATCCATCGACCACGTCGTCGTCACGAATACATTCCCCATCTCCCCGCAAGTCGCGCGGAAGATCAAGAAACTGATCGTCATCGATATATCCAGCCTACTAGCTGAGAGCATAAGACGCCATCACTATGGGGAAAGGTTAGTTCAAACTATCTTCAGGAGTCCAGATAAACTAGTGGCCGTTGCGCTAACGTCTCCCAGTGTTTCGGCGTTGTTCCATCTTAATGACTGAATCTGATTTCAAAAGCGACTGAAGTATCACTATCGCCGCTGTCCGATTCATGGTTTCTACTCTACTGCATTTCCTCCGAACTTGATGAAGCGTTTATGATACCACTACTAGTGCTGAGTAGTACGTTGGTAAGATTATGAAAGACGATAATGACAAAAAATCATGATGATGGCTCATATTTCTCTCCCATAACCTGGGCATTTTCATTCTTACTCGATTTTCGCAGGGCGATCGTTTGGTCTCATGAAGGTGCTTTTTTGTTGACTTACCGGTTGGATGTGACTATGAACGTTGAACGTTGAACGTTGGCATGTTCCACATCACGAAGCTGGATCTATTTCAAGTACAGCTGGTCTCATTCTAGACTTATATTTGGTCCCCGGTAGGATCTTGGTCGTCGAGACATCTGCTTCCCTCACGCTACTCAAGCCAGGTTGCCGAGTCGTACACCGTCAAGTTGCCATTTCTATCTCGCCCCTTCTTCCTTTCCAGTTTCCACCCATTCGTAGCCGATACCGGCCTACTACTTGCAGTAAATAGGCCAGCCGAAGGCAACGCCTCAGCAAAAACCAGCGGTGCAGCCCACTTTGGGGCTGCAGGAGCGTCTTGTTTCAAATTCACAAGATCGTTCTTAACGGAGCGTTGGGAGAGCAAAATAAAGTCTATTGAGCATTCCTATTCCTTCCATGGCTTTGCCGTGGATAGGGTAGGTGCGCGAGGTAGGCTTTTCGAGGAATGAAGGCATCAGCTTCTGAAGTTCGTCTTTGGGCCTTTTTGGTCGTGGAGCTGATGCAAGAGAACATCTCGAACACTTCGGTGATCTAGAATAGATATTAGTGGGTTGGAGATACCTTGTTGTACTCCGCAGGTACATGCTAGATGTTCGAATAGAATGTTACTACTACCTTCAGTGTTTAATTTTAGTTCTGCTTCAATTGGATCAGCAACGTGACGAGTACTCCGTACCTGAAGTATCGGTGTTAAGACCTGTAACCGGAAATCACCAGATCAGAGCAAAGAATGCCGAAAGTCGCGTGAGCAAACTGCATATTGAGAACTTCATGTCCGTATGCAGGTATGCAAGTGATGTCCAGATTACGTTGGCCGTGGCCGGGCTCGACGCTGGCAGCACGCAGCCGAGTCATGTTGCTACTCCGATGCTCGAAGCTGGGAGAAACCCGGCGGCCTTTCTATGTGACACAATGATCGGTCTGCCGGGTCCTTGAAAGGAAAGGTGCATGGGAAATTGAATCCCAATGGGAACCTTTGTAGCGGTGTGCGCGAACCCGACAGCGAGGATGCGGTAGAGGATCATTCTTCTGACGAAGCCCCCTGTTGGGCGGCGAATTGGCGCCGGGTATGTGGTACGAATATGACATCAGACTTGAGACGTACCAGGTTCAGCTAAATAGCATCATTGCGGTACTTTCTCGACACTGCTAAACCATTGACGCAGGACTTTTGGAGGCTACACGAGGGAGGCGCCATGCGAAAGAATGGCCAATTGGCCATGGATGTTTGCTGGCAGCAAGATTGAATGCAACAAAGCTTATGGAGATAGTTCATCACCATTTGTTGGCCGAAACGCGCGGAGCTGCGAGGCAGTGTCGCGGAACAGGGGTGGGAGCTGCTGGGAACAAAAGACCTGTCGAAAGGCAAAAGTACCCCTGTCTGGCTCCGAATGATAACTTGAAAAGTTGGACACCAGCTTCGAATCCCCAGAGTGGACATCTCTCAGCCATAGCGTCAAGGCTAGATGTTACTCGAACCAGTCAGAAACACGTCGCGGAATCGTTTCCGGTAGATCAAGTAAACTCAGCGTCGAGATCCGACTGGTCATCCGTGATTGAGTAAAAGGAGCTTCCATAACTGGCATGATGGACTGTTTTGAGTTCTAAGCTTCTGCGCGGAGTATCTGTCGCAAAGTTGAGCAGTATTGACTGCCGAGCGTCTTGATGTTTGGACAGTTTACTTTATTCAGAGAAGTTGTTTACTTGTCTGCCGTAGAAATCTGCCAAGCCAGCTTCGAGGCCATTGTGTTCGTGAGCCCTGCAAACGAAGTCTTGGACACCTGCAGGTCCTTCCTGGGCGCCTTGTATTCCTGGAATTCCCATGGCTCATCAAGTTCCGGGGAGCAGCGCATGCTCGTTTTGTTTGAGAAAAATTGAGGACCACGGAGATGTCATAACCTTCAAGAAGCCTGATCTGGGAGGTGATTTGCGGATGATATCTCGATCTACTTTTTAGCGTTGCCTAGTTATGAGCTGGACCAAGCCTCAAGTTTCCATTCCGGACTTTTGGTGGAGCAACCCCCTGGTAGAACGAGGCAATCCTTATTTCAATCTTTCGAGGCAGTCATCAGACGAAAATTCCATGAAATGCTTCCGCGATCCTGTCAACTATAATTATCCATTATTAGTACATATCGCCCTTGGCTTGACGCAAGAGACAAAAGCAGTCTCACCTGGGAGCCCAACAAGTGTCTTTTTCCTTGCAGATCTTTCCAGGATTGACTTGGACTGGTCCTACACGATGGAAGCTGGTCGCTGAAGGAGTCAGCCTAAATTAATTTCCTGCGCGGCTCGTTTGGGAGTTGATTAGCTCCTTCGACGGCGCCGTGCGTACTGCGAACCTGGTTGATGGGACCGCGGAAGTGTACAATATTCTCCGCCAGGATCGACCATGATGAACCAAAAGTTGAAAGAAAAGGGCGAGACGTAATCGTGACCAAGGGGCCCCAGGGTCGCTTGACCAAAACTTGAATTATTGCGACTTTCGAAAGCACATTTAATTATCATAGAGCACTCTATGCATGAGCCCAGTCTGGGATGCGACGTGTGTGAACATCAAGAACAGTCATATGGTATGTTGTAATTGGATCACGGATAGCCGTTGCTTCAGCTCGAGAGCCCTGGCCCTGGCTCTTCTGCAGGGATGAGGAGCCGAGACACCCCTGCCTCTGGCGGTGGATCGTATCCACTTTCAAGGAAAATTATTCCTATGAGCAGCTGAGCAAGCATCGTGGAGGTTTCGCGAGGCATTCGCGGCAGTTGAGAACGGTTTCCGGGCAGATTGGGTTGATTTGCAGGATCCAGAAGATCCGAGATGCGCGGGAAGTTGCTTGTGAATGACGAGAGTTGGCTCGAGATAGAGGTGAACAATGAATGGCAGGAGAGTAAAGTTTGGCAGATCGTGAGTGGGAGGCAGAGGTTGGAGGAGGATCGCGAGAAAGAAGGTTGGTGAAGCTGGATTTTGGTTTCGCTGGCCCCGAGTCAGTTCCAACCACCATGAAGTCATCACCTTGTCTTTCTCTCCTTCATTGTTTCGTCCATTTTCCCCATTCGAAACCGTACTTTCTTTGCTGTTTGTCTAGGCTCCAGTCTGCTGCAGGCGCAGCTTTATTTCCCACACAGACCCTCATGATCTGCACGCCACAGAGGATCCAGCATTCCAGCACCACAGCCCTGGGTTTCTAGATCTTCCTGTGGAATTTCCTAGTCCTTCGATCCTCCGATCCTTTGTCGATCTGGCATAATCATGCTGCTCCTCGACTCGGTAGGGACCTCCTGGCTGCTGCCCAGCTTTGCTCAGCCTTTTGGCTAACGGGGAAGCGCATCACCACAAAGTTAACAACGACACTATTTCATGTCTTTCTCCGTCTCCGAAAGCTTTTACCCGCCTGTGTGGCCCACTGGCGATATATCACTTCGAATCGAGTTCCTCGCGGTCTCGACCTCTCTCCCCGAATGGCTGGTGCCGATTCTCGATCCCTATTATTACACTGCCGCAACCTTCGGTCTTCCGCATCGACGGAGTACTTCCTTCTCAAACAAAAAATTTCATATACGACTCGCACAATCTGGCAAGCCGAACATGACCTGAAGATTATTTCCTCCGGTGATTTTCAGATATAATTGGATTTCCTCTTTTGTTGTTCCATCCACTCAATTGCCCGAGAGCAGTCGGCTACTTGCATCGTCGATTCTCATCCGATAAAGAGACTTTCCATGCAGCAAGCCCTGCTCCTAGCCTGGACTCGCACAGCTGCCGGGATACCTGTTGTTGAACAGCTGCTTTCAAGTGAATGTATCCGTTGAATCCTTGATACCTTCGTGGTCCGGTCACATCTGAAAGCTCGCCCTATTTATACCTACTATGGAGCCCCATTCCAACGTTCTCATTCTCAATAATTTCTCTTGTTCGTCCAGCTTTCTTGAGACATTCTTCTGTTGGCACCTCATCTGAGAACATTCCTCTTCCTTGCCTTTCGTCTTTTCGAAGTATACCAAACCTCATCCATCGTGTTTCACCTCCCCTTAAGGTTCCGGAAGCCCTGACCGATTGCTTTCTTCACACTCGGATCGACCTGATCATCCTATACTTCCAACACACTACCGAAGCAGCGGGCGATCACGAAGCTTTTTTCACATTCTATATCTACACGGGGTAATTAGACGTCAAAACCGATCCACGAGAACCGGAAACTGGGTGCTTACTGTACCAGGTACCTGCGTCAGCACCAATTTCAAATGGCCAATCAGTGTTCTGGTCATGTTTTCGCCATTGTGCAGGCCACGAACGGCAATATCCTTACCTGGCGGTGCTCTGACTGCAACAACGGGCCTTATGTTGCCATCTGGCGCTGCAAAATCTGTGGTCATTGCCGTTGCCCTGCTTGCCACACCGCTAAAGCATAAGTAACAGTTACATTTTCGGCTGTTACCCGGTTGAACGTCCCTTATGACCTGGTATGAGAAACGATATACCTTGCCCTGAATCTTGTTCGACTCTTCCCTCTATTTGCGCCTTTGTACACACTCTGAACCATGGGCTGACTCTCCTAACTGTCCAGAATTTTGCCTCTAAAATTTCTTAATCTCAGCATCATTTGTTCTCAACTTGCACAGTCTCAGCGGGTTGATCTGCTTTCCACCCTTCGCTCGAAACTCAGTTCTGAAAGCGTTTCCTTGAATCTCAGCTCAAGTTCCCACGCTTCGACGAATCACCCTCCGCAAATGCTTGTGTCCATAGCCAACTTACCAATCGGATTGCTGATCCCAGCCCAGTCGTCTGTCGGCTTACCTTCGTCCTGGCTTCTATAACGACGAACCCAGAATCGATACTTTGGGCCAAGTCTAGACCCGTTTTCAGACGCCAGAAAAAGCGCACAGTTATCCACCAACCGCGATGTAGCGATTGCATCCGAATTTACCTCTTCATCTTTTTGTTTTCTTTTGCATCGCATATCGACACTTTCAATGGAGCATCATAACGGCCGAACCTATGCTATGCCTACGAAATTCATTTTCTGTCACAAACAGCGCATTGCCCTGGTGTTCAAGGATCGGGAACAAAAGCAAAGTTTATTTTATTTTATTTTATTTTTTATTTTTATTTTTTATTCTTTATTCCTTCTCGATTTTTTATTTGTTTTTGCCGTCGAGTATCCCTGTCTTCCTCCATTCTGCCTCCAGTTTCCTTGCACTTTTGATTGGCGGACCCGACTGTGCTCTTCATTGCATCGCATCGTGAAGCGTGGACTGTGCTACCTAACCATAGATTAATTGTCGTTTCTCGTCCTCGATAGAAATTCAACTTTACACTGCGGCGACGCAACTGAGCTCATCCACCTTTCCTTCTTTTTACCCATCCAACTTAGGCCCCATGTTCCACAGTTCACCAGCGGAATGATAACGAAGCTGCCGCGCATCAGACCACATTCCGCGCTACCTACTTCACCCGTCGGATCCCTCTGTCTGTGCTCTGGATAGACGGGTCCGGGTCCGGGTACGGCCACGGGTCGGGCAAGGAAGGTATGGTATGGTATGACCGCACACCTGACCACATTACTTGTACGACACCACGGCTCCAACATCAATTTTAGTTCTCTCGCTGACGCCGTACAATCACTGAGGTGCTCACTCACTGCCCTAGGGTCAACCTTACTCAGCGCACCATCCCTTTACTAAGGTTCGGCTTTGGCTTGGATTGAACTGAATGTCTTCACTTCAGTATCTCGTCATGGTTATCACCTTGCCTTGCCTTGCCCTGCCCTGCTTACCGTGCGGCGTCGAACCCATCAACACCTACTCCTTTATCCTGTCTGTGCAAACTAGAAAGTGCTGACTCACGATATCCGGGGCTAGCCCCAGAGTCGTAGCTATCTAGCAAGAGACTAGATAGAGGCGCAGCGCAGCGTAAACGTAACACTTACTTTTGACTCGTTTCTAGTCAACCAGACCAGCAATACGGGAACTAGATTTGGGAGCTGGAGGGTTAGGTAGTGCCGGTGAATGAATGAGGTTCTCGAGATGAAGTTCCCTGATCCTTGTTTAGAGTTGGGCTGGGCTGAGTAAGAATTCACTGATGATATATACAGAGTAGACAAGATAGTTCGCATGTTTTCCTGAAGGTTCTCGAACTTGAAGAGCTCGGGCATACTCGATGTGCACTGTGCACTGTGCAGGAAGATCGGTGTGCAAGAAGAATCCACAGTGACTAGGATGTACTTTAGGGGCTTGGCTGGTTTCCCGAGAGGATGGGAGCTGGGACGGATGGATTTGACAGGTCGAAAAGAAAGAAAATGAAAAAAGAAAAACGCTTCTTCTGAATGCTAGGCTTTTGCGGGGTGTCGAGAAATAGCTGGCCATCTATGACTAGTAGCTTAGCTACGGTGTACAGAGTAGATATAGAAGAAGGACAACTCGATTGGGTGGTGGCGTTAAGTAAATGCATTCAGGATTTCAATTAGAGATATATTCGTATTGATGGGGGTATTAGTCCAACCATAGTTGTAGCAAGTGGGATGTCCAACTAGATAAATCACAACCGGAAAAAGAATCAGCATGGATACGTTATGTGGCTTGAGATATCAAATATCAAGTGTAGATGCTCTGTTCGAGATGATTAGCACGGCACGGGAATACGAGGAGAGAAGAAAAAGTGACAGGTAGAAAGCAAAGGAACTTACTTCTGTGTACTGGTTAACTTGCAGCCCGACTTCAGCCATCTCAGCATCCTTCAAAAAGTCCAACGGCATCCAAACAAGGTGGCCTTCAATCTTGTCGAGTTTCTCGCGGACCTCATGAACCGGCATGAACGGGTCATAAAGGTGGCCTATCTTGAACCCGTCCTTGGCTCGGTACTGGTCATATTCTTCGAAGTTACGGATGTGGTCATCGGGGTCTGTGCGGAAAAGCTGTCGGTAAATATCGGTGTTGACAGTCGCCTGGTCTGTCCACGTTTTCCAGAGGTCGTCGTTCATAGGGTCCGTGACGAAGTCGTTTTCGGGGCCCTCGAGGATCTCATTCATGCATACTGTCGGCGGTTGGGCGTTGGGTGACTTGGAGGCGTCGTAGTCTTGGGCTGGGAGGAGGCCGAGGTGTTCCCTCCATAATTGCCGTCGGAGGGTTGCTGCAAGGCGTGCGGCTCTGTAGGGCTTGCCGTCCATTGTGCTGTCGATGAAGTCTTGGTCCTCAACGACAATGGCCAATTCGCTGTCGTGGTAACCAACTTGTGACTAGAGGGTGACGGTTAGTTTGCGTCTTTTCTGAACCACAAGAGACTTACTCGATCGTTGATGTTGGCGCTGCCGCAGATTGCAAGCCTATCATCCACTATGCACACCTTGCCGTGCACATAGAGCTCTTCCTGAACAAAGTTCTCCTTCTCCGATTCAGGATCACCCTCCCATACCTCATCAGAGAGTTTACCACCGTTGAGCATCGTGGTATGGGCGACGCTATCTTTGTTATTGGCGGCAGGATGGTTTTCATGAGCCTTGTTCCTTTCCTCATATCTCTGCAACCTGGCAATCCGCTCTTCTTTCTCTCTCTCTGCATCTCCGTAGTTGACCTCGTTCTTATCGCCTTCTTTGCCGATTGATGGGTGGACAGCCTCGCTTGCAAGGGTCTCCGCGACACCACGCTGGATATCATTGAATGAGACACCTGCTTCCTTTTTAAGTTCCTCTAACGCCGGCGTTTTGTTGATTCGGTCATACGCTCGTAGGTTGAAGACAAATACGTGGTCTGGACGTTATTAGCAAAGCATTAATTGCGTATGACAATTGTGGCTCACTCGTAGGATCAACCCCCTGCGCCGAAATCTGACCGAAGATGGAGTGCTCTCCTCGGTTGATTGATTTGTACTGATAATCCATGATAGCCCGTGTCCCGGCCGCTGCGTTTTGTCGAAGGTCTCCGGCGAATCCGGGAATTGCCGGTATGACAATGATGACCCGAAACTTTCTCCCTTCCTTTCCTGCTCGGACGCAAGCATCAACAATGGAGCGTCCAATAGTGTTCAGGATAGGAGCCTGCTGGTCGGAAGTTGCAGTGACTAGGCATGTCAGCTTACAAACGCTTTCATGTAGTACAATCACCAAAGCTTACTGAAGAACTGATTCTCAATGTAGACGAAGTGTTCAGCCTTACTGATAACCTCCTTGTAAGCGTTCTGGATGCTGTGCTCAACTAGGATGCCACTGCTCCAATCAGCACTGCTGCGGATAATCTGTGTTTGACAAGAGCCCTGCTGACCGCGGAGCTTGGTGCTCAAAGGCTGGTAGGGATGCTGCACGTATTCGCCGACTGGATATTTTGGACGCTGAACGCCAACGAGGTCCTCGTCTTCTCCGGTGCGACCTTCAAGCAGAAGCCAATCAACACTCTCATCTCGCTTATACTTGTCACGCTTGATAAAGTTCCACCGGAGGACAAAGTGTTCGGCAATGTCATAGACAGAATCACCAATCAGCCCCATTGCTACGTCGTGCCATGGCATTCGACCGTACTCCGCCTTGCTGAGCTCATTAGACTGCCACTCGCCTACACTTTGGAAATCCATGATCCGGTTGTTGTTGAATTCCTGTCCCGGGAAAATCTCCGCTCGCAAGTGAGACGGATGAACGTCAACTAGCGGATGCTGATTCGCGTCCCACCTGCCAAAGCAAAGATCAATGCCTCCAATGAAAGCAACGTTATAGTCAATGACAATGAACTTTTCATGATGAGCCTGTATTTGTTAGTTGGGACCACCCAGCTGTTGGGGCGGGCACCTTACCCAGTACAATGTCATATCCGCCGCATTCTCGAAGATGTTATGGTCAGGATGACGAAGAATGCTGATGTTCCCATGTCCTGGACTTCCCTCAGGACAGAGTGCTCGTAGAGCATGCTTTGTATGCGCAGAGTTGCATGTTAGTGCTTGGTGAACCTGTACTAATCAGCAGCCGCAAGCAATGCCGTTCAGGAAACAGCTAACCTCTTTGTAGACGATCACGTAAATCTTGACACCAGCCTCAGCCTTGCGCTTGAGAACATGATCTAATCGCCACTCTTGCGTTGTAAGAGGAGGTCTCCGGAGGAATAGCTCTGGCGAAAGCCACCAGTCTTCAATGTAAATGACCTCCTTCGCTTGCTCCAAAGCTATGGAAACAGCCCAGAGATAGTCGAGCGCATCGACGTACCATTTGACTTTGGTTCCCTGCCGAACAGGAGCGAAGGACCCGAAGCGGTGTGACTCGCAGATAGTGGTCCTCTTCCTGTCTGTCTCTTGTTCGTGCTCTTCGTCGTGGCGGTGGTTCGGATTTATGATGTTGAAAAACTTGCCGACTCGGTGCTTCAAGTGGTGCGCCTTCTCATCTATATGGGTATCTGCCGCTGAAATTAGTATCTGACAGCCTGGCAACTTCCTGCGGGGTATTGACCTTTCAAGTGATCACCAAGGTTGTGGAGCTTCTCCTTGAAATGAGACATGGTGACACTGTGAGGGCGATTCTGCAGCAGGACCCAGAACTGGCAGCAATCACATCAGGCAGCAATGGGCTTGGATGATCCTTGGAGGGGAGAGAAAAGAAGATCAAAGTAAAAACCCCCACGAGGGGAAGCGTAAACCTCTGACATCATCAGAGTCTTCCAGCCTTGCAGGGCGTTTTACTCTCCGACTCTCCCGCCATCTCGCAATTTCCAGCAACGCCACCCCATCGCGCACGCGTCAGCTCGTTCGACGATCGCTCTCGCTTGCTGTCTCATCTTGGCACATTTTCCTGGTCAAGCGAGGTCCGTTCATAGGGCTGCTGTTGACGTCGAAACGATTGGCGACTGAGCCGTGCCTGAGAACCTGCCCCTATTCTTCCCCACCCTGTTGTTCCAGTGTATTGGAGATTCACGCGACCCGACAAGTTCCTGCGTTTCTGCGAGATTCACTGCTTGCTTCCATACGGTCTTTTTATGGTGCCATGAGCAAGGGTCGCAACCTCTACAAAGATGGCGTGGATTTTGCATCTCTCGCATTGCAGTCTGCCGATTTCGCCAAATTGTGTGTACACTCTCACTTGAATGTCCAACCAGTGGTGACTAATTTTAGAACAGCTTGAAACCAAACAACCAATTGGATTTCACAGACCCCGACGCTGTCCGGTAAAGAATGAGGATGGGCAATATCGGCTTCGCGACTGACGCTGGCGTTCAGACAACTGACCGTGAGTCTCCTCAAACGAGACTTTGATCTGAAGGTCGACATCCCAGACAAGCGATTATGTCCACCGGTATGGCCAACATCTACCTTTCGCATCATGACGACTGATTGAATGATCTTTAGATTCCAAACAGGTGA
The DNA here is from genome assembly GCF_047715775.1 of Aspergillus undulatus. NCBI lineage: Eukaryota > Fungi > Ascomycota > Eurotiomycetes > Eurotiales > Aspergillaceae > Aspergillus > Aspergillus undulatus. Next base: position 188,105 of record NW_027396639.1, read on the forward strand.
ATTTAAGCTTCGTGTCTCGAATCGTGCCCATAAAACTCACTACGGCAGGTTGAACTACATTCTATGGCTGCAAGACCTGCTTGACACTACCGGAGATGAATACCGGGACAACTATGACCCCGATAGGGATGTTACCGGCCTTGATATGTACGTTGCACGGATCTTTGCTGGAAACAGCCTAACTCGACCAGCGGCACAGGATGCTGTAGTATATACCCTCTCTTAGGCGTCTCCATGAGACCTAAGTGGAACTTCATCGCATCTGGTGAGATGAACGCGTTTTGTCTGTGATACAGCTAACGACAGCAAGATATCGATGACGAAAACATCAAAACCTCTACACAGACAGTAAAAGCAAACGAACTCGATTCACGCGTTCGCATCGTGAAGACTGGCCCGGATGATGCCCTAATACCGCTGCAAACCTTCGGAGTCGAAAGGTATTGATAATCGCTTGGGTCTATACTTCAGACTAACAGCGCTAGGATCGACTTTGCAATGTGCAACCCCCCATTTTACGCTTCGCAGGACGAAATGATAGCTTCCGCCAAGGAAAAGGAGAGGCCTCCATTCTCGGTACAGTTCCAGGTCAAAAACGCATGATTTTCAACTAAACAGCAGAAACAGGCATGCACAGGCGCAAAGGTCGAAATGGTCACAAATGGAGGAGAAGTCTCCTTCGTATCTCGCATGATCGCCGAAAGCATCGAGCTCAAGGATCGGGTCCTCTGGTATACGTCAATGCTCGGCAAGCTAAGCAGCGTCTCAGTGCTAGTCGAGAATCTTATAGAAATGGGAAACAACAACTACGCCGTAACGGAGTTTGTTCAAGGTAACAAAACGCGGAGATGGGCGATAGCGTGGTCATGGGCGGATCTTCGGCCTCCCGTGGTATGTTATTCCAAGGACGTCGGTGAGGTTCCTACGATGCTAAACCATATTATAGGGCGTCGCACGCGGCATACCAAATTTCCCCAAACACCTCCTTCCCTTCCCGCCAGAATACGTAGCCGACCTGGCCAATAGTTCCATTGACGACATAGGAGCCAGTCTTAACGCCGAGCTCTCATCCCTCCACATACAGTGGTCATGGCGCCCGAACCTAACCACAGGACTAGGCTTCGCATCGGAAAACGTCTGGTCTCGCCAATATAGAAGGAAGTTAAAAATGTCTGCTACGGAGGTGAAACCAGAGATTGATGTGGGAAAGGCAGCGCTTGGTTTCAAGGTTCAACTCAAGGTCGACCCGGTCGAGGATAAGGATGTGTTGCTTACAATCCGTTGGATCAAGGGAACGGACTCCGTCCTGTTCGAGAGCTTCTGCGGGATGCTGAAGAGAAGATTGGAGGGAAGGTAGTTTATCCAACTCATGTGGACCGGAGCAGACAAACATGACCAAACTGTTCATGGTATTCGACATGTTATGGGTATGTATCAAGATTTTTCTCTAATCCAGGCAAAACGGTATAGATAACAATTCAAACATCATAAAATCAAATGCAAAACAAATGCAAAACAAATGCTCATAATGCATCATCTCATCTTTCTACCAGAGGCTCACATCAAATATGGAGGGCGAGTTACCGCCCCGAAACCTCCCCCTGCAACTCCCTCAACCTCTCCCACCCCTCACTCCCCTCCCAAAACTCCTTCCCCTTCCCCATAACCCCTCTCACCGCGGACCGCGCCTTAAACCTCCAGTCCTTCGCAACCATGTCACTTTCCCCTTCCTCTTCCCCTTTTCCATTCTCACCCTCCTTATCAAGCGGCCCATACTTCGCATACCCACGTCGCACAAGCCTCTCCGTCGCACCAACAACATCCATCCACCGCTTCTCATCGCCCATCTGGAACGCCCCCTGCGTCGCGGACGCCACCGTCGCGCGCCACGCTTTCTCGTGCGCCTCAAGCGCGAGAGTAGGTCTGTTGCGGAACCGCTCGACTGTAGCAACGAGGAGCCAGAGTGGTGCGGAGTGCGTGATTAGCGGTATAACCGAGGTCTCAATGAGGGATAGGATCGAGCCAGGGATTGTTCCGCTGCGGACGACCTTCTTTACCTTCCCCTCACCCTTTCCCTCATTCTCCGTATCCGTATCGGGGACGTCAATAAGAAGGTCATTGTACTCGTACGCCGTAACGAGATGATCAACTAGCATACCCAGGATCGGAACATCGACTGCCTTTTCACCCTGTTTGGGGCCAAGCAGCTCGATGACTTTGCGTTGGGCCGCGATCACGTCCCGGTAAGGTGTTAGTGGGGGTGGGATTGATGCGGCGACGGTGAGTAGGTTATCCCAGATTCGGGAGTCGGTGTTTTTGAGCTGTGCGGCGCGGTGAAGGGCGGCGATGGCTTCGCGTTTGCGCTTGTAGGGGTCTGTTGTGGGTTTTGTGAGGGTTTCGGAGGAGGGTTCTTCGTCGTCGGCTGGTTCGGCGGGCTGTTCCTGTTCCTGTTCCTGTTCTTGCTCGAATTTCAGCGCATCGTCTGAGTCGGAGGGCTGGGACGTTCGAAGCATGGCCGCGGCGAGGTTACTCCATGCTTCGGCGTCGGTGTCTTCGAGCTGGACGGTGCGGGTGAAGGACTCGATGGCCTCGTCCCAGCGCTGGAGCTCAAGCTGCACGCAGCCGAGCGCGAACCAGGCGCCATGGTTGAGGCGGTTAATGTGCAGACTCTTCTGGTAGGCTTCGGCGGCCTTTTCGAGGGCCGGCGGCTTAAGCGTGAGGAAGTGCCGGGCTAGCGAGCGCTGAGCGCGCGCGTACCGTTTGCTGGAGACCTCCCAGGCACGGTTGTACATCGTTGGGTCGCTTTGGATGTCACCGAGGATACAGAAGAGGCGGGGAGCGTCGGCGGGGAGAGGAGAGAGCTCGGGCCCCTCAAACTGTTCGTTTTCGTCGTCGGGATTCTGGCCGCTGGGCTTGTAGAGCTGTCTGCGGACTGTGACGCGGGCCTTGTCTTCCTTGTCTGTTGCGGCGTAGCAGAGGGCGACTTCGGCCCACATCTGCAGCCGCTCGTATATGTCTAAGGCTGTGCGGAGACCACCGAGATTAACCCAGCGGTTTGCGAGCTCGGATTCGAGGTCCCAGCGTGTGGAGAAGCTCAGGAGCCAGATGTACCTGAGTCTGTCTGCCGCGGATGCCGACTCGTCTTTCTCGGGCCGCGGAAGGAAAGTCGAGGGCTCTTGCTGGGTTTCCGTGGTCTGGGTATCCGGTGTAGCGGTGTCCGCGAGGACCTGGTCGACGAGCGCCTGCATTTGCAGGACGGACCGTTCCACAGTCCTGGATCTGTAGCCTTCGATTCGACTACGTAGGAGCAAGCCCTGTGTGTAGATTTGCCAGTTTGAGCTGCCGCCGTCGAGAACGCGGGTAGCGTACGGAGCGGTCTCCTCGCGAGTCAGTCCGTCTTCGGGCCTGGTATTGGTGATTGCCGCCGCGAAGGAGAGAAGAATTGCTGAATCAACGGGGTCAAGCATTGGCTGTGCGCCAGGGTCAAGCGACGCCAACGCAGGCGGTAGTGCAGACTCATCTTGCACAGTGACGGCTTTGCCCTGCGTCTCCTTCTCCTTTTCCTCGGGCTTGGTGAACGAGATAGCCTCTAGCAGAGTATCATCGTTGAGATCCAACTTCTTAGGGGCCGGTGCGTCGCCATTGGACTTTTCCGAGGTCTCAGATTTTCCCGCGTTGCTCGCATCCTCAGCGCTCTTCGCAAGTATGACAAGCTGACTGATATCCCTGTTCTGGAACTTTGTCCGCTTCCCGAGTCTACCGGTAAGCGCAAACTCGAACTTGCGCACTTCAGCAGCCTTCTCGAGATCCGTCCGCGCCTTGCCGTCAAAGCCGTGGTGAACGTGGACTGTAGCACGCTCTAACAAGAACTTGCCCTTGTCCTGACCGGAGGTCTTTTCATCCAAAACATCCTCGCTAATCACTTCCAAGGCATTGTAGATAACATCCTGCAGCGTACCAGTGACCTCAGAAAGCATCTTTTGGTGCAGGAAATTAACCCGCATCTGTGTAGTCCTAGCCACCAACGGACCGTCCTCAACAAGAACGTCCGCATCAACTAGGATGGCCTTCGCAACAGCGAAGAGCTCCGCACACGGCGTCAGCTTGTACGCCGCTTCACCATCCACCGAGAGGTCCCGAATGACTTTATCACGGAGCGCACGGAGGGTAGCCGGGTTTGAGCGTAATTTCTCCGGCACGATGACATCTGCGGACTTGAACTCCAATGGCGGTCCAGTGACGTTTGTCTGAAGGAACGCGAAAAGAGCAGCAAGGCCGACATGCAATAGCTGCGACTTTTGTTGCTCGGGGCTTAAACTGTCGATGGGGTTGGAGACGACCGCTTTTGTTTTCTCCGCCACGAAGTGGGTGTATGATATCTCGCCGCTAGATACGCGCTCGAGAGACGCCTCGTCTGCGCTATGTCCGAATACGGTCTTTGCTAGGGCCAGCTCGAGGAGTGGTACTATCTGTCCGTCTTCTAGGTGGATCGGGTCATATTGGGTTTTCAGGGACGGCTCGCTGAACAGCGTGTCCAGGGTTGCGGGGTACTTTGGGGATGCGGAATCGGCCATTTTGATGTTTTCGACAGGCTGAAAAGAGCTTTAGGAGTCAGCAAGAAGGGCATCGATGACGAGCTAAACACCGTGAGACAAGCGGGATAAGTACCGTTGCAGGGAGGGGTAACGAGTCTCAAATTCGATCAGTACAGGACAGTTCACCGAGTCATACCGAAGACTCGGGTGGGTCAAATTCAAAGAGAGCTACCAAGAGCACGAGAAAATGACGAAGAGCCAACACGGAGGAACGAAAGACTGAGTGAGGGGAAATATTAATGACAAGCAATCCCGCCGTCATTTTTTCGGCTTCAACTTTTCCGGCGGCCTTATCGATAAGGCACCACTGCAGATCGGCCGTGGCCGGAACGTGGCATTACCGATCTGCCCTCAAGCACAGTAGTACGTACACGCACAATTAAGTCATCCACGCTGCTGCAATCTGGCTAAGTTCTCACAATGACAACGCTCAGAGTCCCCAAGATGGAGGAAATGGGAAGCTGGAATCCCGCTGATATTTAAAAGGGCAGCAGTAGCAGCCCTCTAGTAGATCCTTTTGGATCTCTATCGAAAACGTCTGCTCGTCGCCGCCAATGACCTCGGTCAAGTTGCACCCAGGGGGAATCTGAACCAGAAACTTCTTGGCCCTCACCTTCGTCAACGGAGTGAGGAAGGTAGCGAGTGGTAGTTTATAGCCCGGTTGGTTGATATGTGGGTCTTTTAAGTGGCAGGCCAGTGCGATGCAAAGATCTTCCAAGCGAGGCATCCCTGCCAACGTTTGACAGAACTGTTTCCACGACACCTCGGCCTTGCGAAGGACTTCGTCGTTACGAAATGCATTGAACCGGAGATCTAAGTAGCGTATTGACTTGAATCTATGGCTCGGCATCAGGGTAGGTAGAAGTAGGAATGCAGCCTGGTCCTCGATGACGAACTTGTTTCGGGTGTATAGTAAATCAATTGTTTCAGTGTACCTAGGTCTCCCGGTCAGCTTGAGCAGTCTATCCTAGACGGAGAAGAATCTGACTGACATGCGCCGACATGTGGATAGCATGGGCAGGAACTTTGTCCCAGAACGTTTCCTGGAGGTCCAGCCAGAGCCTGGGCGTCGCTGAACGCTGCCATCTCGTGCAAATGGTGGCCGACACATCGAATGGTGCGCAATCCTGGAAAGACACGGCGCAGGCGTAAGTCCAGGATTCAGTGGGCAAGGTATACTGCACAATCTTCGGTGAGTCCGCCAGACATGCACCGGAGTAGAAGACACAAAGATGTCCCTATAGATCATGTCACGAAGTTCTAGCGGCAATCTGAAGAATAGCGAATGCTCCTGATTAGACGTGCGCTGTCCAACTTCGCTGGATGAACGTGCTCTTGGTAGCGGGATTGTCAGTGCGCGACGACGTCGAGGAAGAGGGGTCGGTGCTTTGGCAGGCCGTTTAAGACGCCGTTTGGCGATGCTCCGAGGACGCACATAATCAATGGCCTCGTCGATGGCCCAGACGATCCATGCTACGACAATCACGAACGGAAAGAGCAGCACACAGTAGGCCCAAAAGACTCCTTCTCCGATAAGCCCAGCTGCGCTCATGGTCTAGATGCGGCGTTTGCTCTGCGGGACATCGTCTTGGTCGATAAGTTTGTGGACGGGCGAGGGACTCCAAATGGCCACAAATTTGATTGCGTTCGCCTGCTGCATCTCCTCGTGACAAAATTGTTGAGCTACGTAATTGACTCCGCCGAAACCTGGGTAGGGCTCGGGGATAAGCTCCGTCCTCTTGATGCGCAGACTTGCCATGCCCTTACCTCACCCGGCTGGGGCTAGATGGTGGCTCGACTTGATTGTCGAAGTGTTCATACCAGACCCTCCCCATAGTATTAGTAGTTCCTTTCTTATGCACTTGAGAGCCGCAATGTCCGGGTTGGAAGCTCTTTCCGATGCATCCGAGTTCTGAAAATCCATGCTTGCGCACTTGTCCATGAAGGCACTGACTGATGACAAATCTGAGTGATGCCTAGTCTCCTGAGACAAGTTGATGCGAAGAAAACTTACCAGCAGTCTTACTAGAGCTTGCGAGAACTTCGTAACGCGCGCAAGGCTGGCCCAGTTCAAAAGGGAAGGAGCGGTGCATCTCGGAACCTTCCTCCATGTGGACAGCTCCAGCGGGCCTATTTAAACCTTCTTAACTTGGAAGCAGACTTCGTGCGCTATACATCTTGGGGAACCATGTTTACCCGCCTAAGAATAGCAAACGAGAGGATTGAGCACCGTGAAGAACACTTGACATTACTAGAACGGTATGCCACTATTAGAAATCATAAGTGCCGTCAGGGTATCCAGTAAATACCGACAAGATACATGAACATGAATGTAAGGACAACCAAATCAGTCCAAACCAACCAAAACACCCTATTCGAAGTCAAAGAACGCTTCATAGAGGTCGTATATCAGAATAGAAAGACATGTACTTATTCCACCACCAAAGGAGGCCGGGGGTCTGCTTAGCAAGAGGGCAGATCATATGTACTTGCATATGTTCTGTACATCCACATGTAATGGATGCGCCAAGGTTTGTTGTACTTTACCAGTCCTGACCGCGGTCCCTCATGAGGATCTCAATGGCCTCATCTTCAGGGACTGGGTTGTCGTTGAGCTCTTTGACACATTGCGTTAAGCCTTCAGCGGCTTCATCCACCTGCTCGGCTGACCAGCCTGTACAGGCCATGACCATCCGGCGGTAATTCTGACCGAGAACGACGTTCTTGGATTTGAGAGCATCAACTTCGTCTAATGTCTCCTTGTTGAACGCCCGATAGCATTCAAGTCGTTGTTGAAGGATCTCAGGAGACGGAAGCTTGCGAAGGTAAGCAGCCTGTGCTTCAGAGAATCCAGAGGCGGGGTCGAAGTTTTCTGGAAAGAGGGACTTGAATTCGACAATTTCAAAGCCGGATTCTTTATCAGCGTCACCGAGCGTAATTGGCTTCGATGCGTCAACAGAACCCGCTGGCATTCCTTTGAGAATCACAAGCAGCTCTGCTGAAGATTTCTCCAAGTTCTTTAACCGCCTGCTCGTTTCTGTCTTGTCGATAGACTTGTGTTTCAACGCATCCAATTGCTTCTGCTCTATTTGTCGAGCCTTTGCTGACTCTCGGATTTTCGCATGCCAATGATCGAATTTTTCCTGCTTTGTCGTCAGGTTAGAGGCAAGGTCTTTGTCAAATGACCCTAACGTCTCTTGAATGATAGCCGTGACTTGAGCGGTTGTTGCTAGAATGGGTCAGTAAGCTAACTGTTGAGTAGTTAGGAATAGACCTACTCTCGAGAATTTCTTTCCGTGTCTTCTCCAGCTGATCGGCAAAAGTGTCATTCCGACCTCCCACCTGTTGGGAACTACCATCTACCATATCCACGCCAACGCCATAATCTGCGGGGCGAAGTCCCGTGTGGTTAGGAATGTGGGGATCTGCACCAACTTCCAACAGCTGCGGGACAAGGACGGAGCGTGCACGCCCTGCCAGATTAAGTGCGGTATCACCTTGGTCGTCACGAAGATTGACAACTTCTGAAATGAACCGGCCCAATGTGATGATCTCATTAGAGGATGGCGTGCCGTTCGGGGCCTGTTGGTGTAGTGATGTGCCGCCGTGACGAACAATAAACTCAAGCAGCGCCTCGAGGTAATGTTTCGCAGATACATGGCCACCGTGCCCGGTAGCCGCCATCACTGCGATATGGTGCAGAATTGTCCGCCCGCTGTGGTCAATGACGTCAATGGTGGGAGCTAAAACTTGCAGTAAGCGAGGGAAGCTCCTATAGTCCAGATTGTTACGTGTGCCGACTGCTTTCTGCAAAGCTGTTTCTCCCGCTCCATTGAGCCGGGAGATGCTGACGCCTTTCTTGATGAGCGCATAAACAAGTGGCATACGAGCAAGCATGGCGGCCCAGTGTAAAGCATTATTCCGATACTCGTCAAGTGGCACTTCCAAGTCCTCCCCTGACAGCTGGATTAAGGCCGGATGTGTCGAAAAGTCCTTGGTCATTTTATCCAAAAACAGAGTCATGATTAGTTTCATCTTTTGAAATCGTTCTGGCGTGGTGGCTGGGGGAAGCGGGTCAAGACCACGTCTGCTTTCGTCAATGACGGGGTTCAAAAGTTCCATGTCCTGGTAGAAAGAGTCATTCGGTTCAGTAGGAGTGGGTTCGTTCATCGACATGGACGCGCCGTCAACAAGAAAACTGAACGCCTGTGAAGAACGAACGCGCTTGCGAGGTGGCTCCATTGATTCCTCCTGCTCAAAGCTCATGGCATCTTGCGGCGGGTAACGGCCGTTTGCCGGGACATTGCTCCCAAAGCCGCTATCAGAAGCAACACTGTGCATACTGTGCTGACTAGAAAAAGTAGGCGGCGCCTCTTGACTACCGAATTGCTGTGACGGTTTGCGTATGACACTTGACCGTCTGTTCTCGCCACCTCTTGCCGCAGGAGATTCGAAACGAGCCTTGCTCATGGCATTGACGGCGGTAGCAGCGGTGCGGGAGATGTTCTGAAAGAAAGTACCCTGCTGAGGCTGAGAAATGCTCCGGTTTTCCATGCCGCTATACAACCGCTTTCTTTGCGCCGCCATCGCCTGCTCTTTTGTTGGGGTATCCAGGGAATCCTGACCAGAAGCAGCCGTGCCGTTAGGGTTCATGTCATATTCGAGAAGCGGCCGTAATAACTCTTCGACATGGTATTCGCGGCACAGCTCCAATCCTCTTTGGTAGTTCACCCATGTCCCTTGATATTTGCCATAGCCTCCTTGTACCTTTTCATGTTCGCCCGCCGCGATCTCCTTCTCCAGGGTCTTCGTCCTTCGCGCCTTGACAACGCCGGCAACTTTGAGTATTTGTGTAGCATTCAGCCAAGCGTCGGAGCGTCGCTTCATTACAGCGACACCGTTAACTTCCATCTCGTATACCGAAACGTTTGAGTAAACGGCCTATGAGCCAGGCGAATTAGTGTCAACACGACGAAGTAGAAGAGAGAAGCAAAAGATGGAAGGGATAACGGACCCTGTATATTTGAGGCTTAAACTCCTCGTGGTAAATCATAGTACCGTGGCCATTCAAATCCTCAAAACTGTTAAAGCTAGGCCTCGTGACATTTGGAAAACCGTTGGGATAATTGAATGACATCGCCGACTGCTGCGAGTTCTTGGGTGGGGGAGTAGCGCGCGGTGTAGAAGCGACGGACTGCGAGGCGTTGAAGGAGCCCAGTTGGGATTGTGAAAAGGACATGCCATTAGCCGAGCCCATACTACCTTGAGAGTAGGACATGGAAAGGCTTGGACGTGGTGGGTGGTGATTGCTGGTCATTCTGTCGAGAGCTCCAACCGGGGATCGCCCACCTATAGTCGGGAAGTCAGCTGCCTAGGGATTAGCGAACTTGACGATGTCGCCAATAATCAACAATAGCATGGCCTGCTAAAATAGCGAACAGCAAATGATATCGAGAGGTAACACCGCAAGAGAAAAGACGAGTAACAAGACAGTGAAGGGCATGTGGGGAAATGCACCTTGAGGATCAACCGCCCAGCGGCCGGACGCTCGAGATTAAATGAATCCAGTCGCGACTGTGGCGCGTATCAACCGAGTGTAGAGAACGACAAAACTACACCGTCCAGGCAATAACAGCAATTCGGGACAAAAACCAAGGCATCAAAGCATGTACAGCCGCGGATACGAACTCGGACATCTAATTCATGCAGGAATTCACATGCAACGAAAAGCGAAGCTGAAGAACATTCGTAATCCTGCAGCCAGCGAACATCGCGTTTTGGCGCATTTTCGCGTTGCCCGGCGGATTTTGCCGTTTCGGGCGCTTTCTGGAGCTGCCGGGCCCGGCCGGTCTGAATTGTTCCGCTGCTAAACCACCATCTGCAGGACTATAGCTGCGACGCATTCAGTGCAGATGGCCAACGTCAAGAAAATCTCCTCCTATACGGTGCAAGCGCTCTACCCACCTGAAAAATGGCGCAGTCTCCTCCGCAGTCTCCTCCGCGAGTCCTCCTACCTCCCTGATCCCATCGCCCGATCTACATGCCACGACCAAGTCCTACGACGATTCCGCAGACTCCATGAAGAACGAAACCCCCGAGTCAAACAAAGCACCGAAAGAATGAAAAATCTGCAACGAGACGCGCGGAAGTCACTATCGGTCCTTCAGCGCGCAAATGAGGGTTATACACGACCGCTTGAAAAAGTGCTAAAATTCGCCTACGGCCGCATTGGGAGGCGGAGAGTGGAAATGCTCGAGAATCTTCTCAGGACGGATTCTCCGCAGGATTCGGAAGCCGTGAGCGATCTTGTGAAGGGTCCAAGTCGGTATGGCGAGGGCTGGCGGCCGCCGCAAGCACTAGTCGACTTGCTGAAATCGCAGAGGCAGAACCCGGCCGTTTCACAATTTTATGATCGTCCTCTTGTGAAAGCCTTTGAACCGCTTGTTGATGAGAAAAACGCCTGGGGTCGGAAAATGTCTCTGGATCGTCGAAAGAACATTCGCCGGTTATGGTATAAGGACGTGGCTCAGGCTCTGCTTCCGCCTTTACCTGATGCGGAGTTGGAGATCCTGGAAGGTTTGATATCGAGGCGCGTTTCGTGGACCCCGCCGAGGAGGAGGTCGAAGTCACATTCTACACCGGCTGATGCTGGTGACGTAGACCCGAGGGGTCAGATGTTACGAAAAGTGCTGACGGACGGTCCGCCAAAGGACGAAACATTCGCCCCGTACATAGATGGACGTCCTCACAAGATAACAAGACGTTTCATGTCTCGGCTCTGGCAGCGCATCTCATGTCTTGTTCCACGTCACCACTGGGATGCTGAAAAAGGAAGACATATTTTCGAGTGGGATAAGATGGCGCTTCCGCAACTTGCTCTCTCTGCTACAGAGGAAAGTTCACCCAGGATCTTTACTGGTCTAAACACCCCGGCAGACCCGCGAGAGAAACGCGCCGCAGCAAAGTCCCGCATCATGATGGCTGGGTGTCCTTGATTGCCCCGTGTATTATACTAATATCCTCTATGTAATTATATCACCCCGTACATACGCCCAACCCTTGACATGGTCTACAGTACAACAGCATAACATCACAGAATCAAGCTTCGACGGGCCCTACCCGCACCTCACCTCTTTTCCGTAATGCTTCAATGTCACGGAGCTTTTCATCGTGCTTTGCGCGCTGCTTCCGTTTCGCCGCGAATCTCTTCTTCGAGCCAAACCGCAGCTTCGTTATCAGATCTCCAGCTTGACCGCGCGTAAGGTCACCTGGCTGAATCTGACCCTCGCGAATCTTAGCCGCGTTCAAGAAGTCCACCTGAGACTGGGACGCTGAGTAGCTCCGCCACAGTTGACGCGTAGAAATATAGCGGTCTTCAAAGTGAGATGCTGCAAACGTATCGGCCGCGCGAACGGCAGACTCAAAGTCTTCTGTGTTGGCGACCAGCCGTGGTCGTGTATATTTCTTGGTCCCTTCAGTCGAATTGAAGGACATCACATGGTGGACAGTATATTGGGAATTTTCTTGTCTCTCGACGGTCAACCACCCTGCGCCGCCTGAGAGGAGGTATTTATCCTCGCCAACCCTAACCCAAGCGTAGTGGCTGATGGAGCGAATATGCTTCTCGGATTTCATGTCATTGATTAAGTCGTAGATGGTGTCGTATTTAGTGAAAGTGAGGTTTATGTTATCAGACGCGTTTGCTTCGATTTGGGAGACTGGGAGCTCCTCTGGCTCTTCTTTTTTCTGGTTTATGGCGGACTTCTTCTCTTTCATTTCTTCCGCTGTTGCATTGTTGAGAACTTCATCGGGATGCAGTCCGAATAGCGTAGGGGTAGAAATGACTCCCGTATCTAAAGTGGCTACCATGTCAATGATATGACAGTCCTTTTTTCCATGGTATAAGCGTAAACCTCGCCCAATCATTTGAATGAGAAGATTCCGCGATCGAGTCGGCCGCGCAAGCAGTACACAGTCGATATTGGGTATGTCCGTACCCTCCGTGAACAGACCACAGTTGAGCAGTACCGGAAATTCTCGCGCCCTGAATTTATCTAGCTGCTCGTCCCTTGTTGCTTTCGGCGTATTGCCTGTGATGTACCGAGCATCAACACCGAATTGTCGGAATGTCTCGGTCAGTTGCTTTGTGTGCTCAATGTCAACGCAGAACACCAATGTAGACGCCCGATCCGCTGCGCTGGACATCCACGCGCGAACAGTGATGTCGTTGGACTGAATAGTGTTGACAGCTTTAGATAGCGACCCAATGGCAAAGTCCCCGAAGCTGTCCTTTTTGACGCAGGATAGGTTCGCCTTGGATTGCACGGTTGTGAACATGGCGTTCGCAAGCCAATTGTCGTTGATCATGTCCGTGTAGTCCTTATGATACACAATCTGATCAATGGCGGCACCTAATTTGAGACCGTCAAACCGCGAAAACGTGGCTGACACCCCGACTAAGATCGGAGAATCCGGCGACTTTTCGTTTAATCCAAAGTACCCAAGTGCTGTCCGGTACGAAGGAGCAACGATATGATGCGCCTCGTCCACCAAGACCAGCTTGAAGCTCTGCGGGTCAAACTTTGCCAGCCGGTCTCTGGATGTAAGGCTCCTAACAGAGGCAATAATGATATCGCCAGACCCTGACGCGACGCGATTTCCCATCTCGACCTCCACGGTGCGGTTGGGGTATGCGAGGCGACAATGCTGATATGCTTGCTCAACAAGCTCTCTCCGGTGAACGACAATCAAAGACTTATCTCCAATTGTATTTCTTGTTGGAATCCTCCCGATAAGTTGAGTGAATATAACCTAAAAAGCCGCCGAATGTTAGCAATGTCTCGAAGGTAGTTGTGGTCAAGTTCCTGACTGTTTTCCCAGCACCCGTAGCCAGAGAGACACCCAAGCGCTTGTGCCCCTCGCCAACATGATCCATGACCGATTGAATGCATTCTTCCTGATAGTCCCGAAGTTGGATAGCTGGTGGTTCGACAGAAGATGGAGTTGTTGTCAACGCGGAATTCCATCGCTGGGGTTGCTGCAGCATCCTGCTGGTCTTTGTTAAGCAGGGTCTGGCATTTCTGGGGCCATACCTGAGCGCCAGGCTCAAGGCTACTCTCCGATAAATATATTCCATTCAGAATCCATGGAATGCGAATGTCTGAAAAGTCAAGATGCGGCCTTCCCTCGCCTCCGGAGTGATAAGAAGACAAACATTGCAAACATGGTCTTATCAGCGATAGCCAACTTTTTCCCCAGTCTTGCGGTGTTTTACTCTCCTCCACGCTGCCAAGAGGAGTCCTGTTTCATATTCTTGGATACCCTTCAATTGAACAGGCCATGATTTGCCTATATCTCAGAAACTCATGTCTGAGCCGTCACTGCATTTTCGAATTCCGACAGCTCGACCATGAGCAGCTCTGACGTCTACGAACAGGATGACGATGATGAATTATCGGATACTCCTTCCATAGTCCCAAGAGCAGCGAGAGGCACAGGCAGTAGAGCGCTGAAACAACTACGCTCGTCACTACCCGAGGACTCGGTCAAATTGTATACCGAACACTTTCACCGGACATTCCAAGATAAGCCGGACAACAAGGAGGACAATTTCAACACAACGCAAGATGGAATCGTGATTTGGACGCCACATGAGAAACGCTCATTGTTCGAGTTGCTCGATAGGAAAGGCCTCAATGGTATTCGAGAGATAGCTGCTGTGATCACGACGAAATCGGAGCTCGAGATCCAGGAGTATGTCAAGCTTCTTCAGAAGGGTGTACGACGGCAGAACCTCAATGATGGCCATTCTAGGACAACTATCCTGGGGGATATCCCGGCTGCCGCCGAGATAAGTGAGGAGTGTTGCAAGTTGCTAGATAATCACGCAGAGTTACTCAGTCTGGAAGAGCAGAAGGAAGAAGCCACTGCTGGTAGCCTCAAGCATCAGGGTCTATGGATAATCAACAGCGAGGTTGCAGAATCTCTGGAACTAGAAGTTGTTGCAAGCGAGAGTGTTCGAGACGAGAGTGCTCAGGAGTTTGCAGCTCAAGTGAACGAGGAGCAGGGCGAGCAGCTCGTAACCACACCAGATGTCAATTCTGCAGCTGCATTCTTCAAAACACCCAAGTGGATTCTATTATCAGAACGCCTGTTTATGAATTTCGGAGGTCGAAAATTGCAGGACAACTGGACTAATGTCGCCTTCGAAGGCGAGTCACCCTCAATGACCGCCGACGTTCTTACCGAGTTTTACGAGATCGCTCTCAATGTGACGCGCCGATTAGTCCATGCAACGCATTTTTTCGCCTCATCACGGGTGCGAAAGCACAGCAGGGCGAGTCGCCCACTAGCAACGGCCGTCAGAGCATCGGATGTCAGAAGCGCAGCGCACACGCTCAACATGAAGAGCAATAGCTCCGAGTTCTGGATAGGGGTCGCTCGACGTTGCAACCTTGACGTCCAGGATGAAAGACATAGAAAGGGCTGGAGCAGGGTTTTTCTAGACCATGACGAAGTCGAGTCCCTACTTTCTCAGGAAGAATTACCCCAAGAACCGTATGAGAGGATCACACCGGTCCAAAGCCCACGAGAGCGTTCCAGCAGTATTGCCAGTGACAGCTTACTAGATCCACTTGACGATGTCTCA
This sequence comes from Aspergillus undulatus, assembly GCF_047715775.1. NCBI lineage: Eukaryota > Fungi > Ascomycota > Eurotiomycetes > Eurotiales > Aspergillaceae > Aspergillus > Aspergillus undulatus. The sequence goes on from NW_027396639.1 coordinate 203,348, forward strand.
ACCGACTCCGAAGATGAACACGCCGAAGCAATAGACCAGCAACACAGCGCAGCCGAGGAACTGCTATGCTGGTCCACGTTAGGACAAAAGCCTCCGGCTTCTTCGAACTGCCGCATGCTATTCGACCAAAAACCTCCCAGGCCACGAGGAAAACGCAAAACAGCAGAAGAGCTCGTCGATTGGCGAGACCGAACACTATACCGAAGCGAATGGGAGGAATTCGGCTACGAGACCGAGAAGCTAGAGGATGCATTCGAGGGTCAGCGCAAGAGACTCCGGTTGATGGCTTCGGATTCATTTCGTCCACTTTCTGGAGCCAGCGCACGGAACGAATATTCGAGCTCAGAACCGATCTCTGATTCAAACTCAGACTCGGGCGCGGGCGCGGACACGAACGCAAACGCGGCGGCAGACACAGGAGGTAGATCGCCTCCCACTGAGCCCCAACCAAACCTGTCAGAAATCGAGTTCCAAACCGACGAGTCCGACCCCGAGTTCCGTCCTCAATTTCCACAGCCAGAATCAAGGACAAAGGTCAAGCCGAAGAAGGCTCCTTCAAGAACGAGCTCTCGCAAGCGCACGCCTGTCTCGTATGCCCCGCCGGAGATGTTCGACTTCGACTTCGAGGTGGACACGGGGATGGAAATGGAGGTTGATACGCCGATGGAGCAGGATCATGACGAGGGACATACCGAGGACAATCACCAAAAGGAAGATTCAGCTTCCTCGGATGGCGAAGTTGAGGACGATGACCATGGATCATGACGAAGAGGAACAGTTTACCGACTCAGACGACCACCCTACTAGCCCTCGAGTACTAATCTTCCCGCCGTCGAAGAATGACGGGCATGGGGACCATAACCTTCATCCCACCCCCCCTATCTGCCGACTGCAATCATTCCGTTCGTCTTGTTTTGACAAGCCTGTACTCATTCTACTGGGAGTTCTGGAAGTATGATATAGAATCAACCGTACTGTAACCTCATTTCAGAATATATAGATACCTAATTTCTGGCACCACTTGCTGTCTCATCTAACAAATTCTCGCAAACAAACACCCACATTCAAACTCAAGAGCATCGTCTCGGCCAACGCAGGCTTCCCGTCTCGTTAGGGCTGTCCGAGTTATCCAATTATCCAATTCTACCTACGGGGGTTCTCAGTCATATGGAAACAAATAGGATATCCTGTTTATCAACGTACGAGTACTGAGAAAGCGTTTAGAAATTTGAGAAACCTATACTAGGACTTCGTACATTGATCGATTGTAGGAAAGTAAACGAGGAGAACTCCAAAATAAATCAAGATAAGATGGTAATAAAAGCGCCCTTTTCCCCAGAAGACCCCATAATAAGAATAATACCTGACGAAGTTACCTTCGACCGTTCCGACCTGTTTCCTCGTCACCGCCTACTCCAGCTCTTTCTTTTCTTCTCATGGACTGACTGCTGTATCTGCCACGCCGCCAGAATTGTTGTACAAACAAGTGAATAGAATAGAATTGTTGTGTTTGGATGAGAAAGGAATTCATTGCTGCACGACCACGAAAACAAACCAACTCCACGCACGCATAATATCTAGAATGGTTTTCACAAATCCAGAGTCTTAAAGTCTGCACCCGCCGCGGCGCTCAGAGGCTGCGGAGCACCGGCAGCATTGACACCAGGTTGGAAGTTATATCGGTTGTTGATGCCGGCCGTCGCAGCATCCGCGAGAAGGTCGTTGGTACCATCATTGGGACCCTTCAGGCTGACGTTCTGGAGTGTATCCTGGACTTCCTTGACGCGCTTCTTGAAGGCCAGACGGTCGAGGAAGAGCTGCTGGCGGGCAAGTTCGAGTTCGCGGCGCTCGGCTTCGATGATCTCTTCCATTTCGTTGAATTGCTGGAGCTTTATTTCGAATTTCTGTAGGCTGACGTTGACGGCGGCGGAGACGAGGCGCGTCATTTCGCGTTCTTCGTGCGAGGCGAGAGCGCCGGCGCGGGCTGCGGCTGCGCCGAGGGCAACAGTTGCGAGGGAGGCTTTGGGTTGCTTATCGGATGTTTCTGTGGATTGCTCTTCGCGGGTTGTGTCGACGTCCATGGAGTCTTCGCTCTTGACGGCAGTGCCTTCCTTCTCTTTGCCCTTGTCTTGGGATTTGTCTGAGGCGGGTGTCTTCTCAAGTTGCTTCTTGAGTTCTTTTCGGATCTCGTCTACTGATCTGCCAGCCGCCGCCGCGGCTACTGAAGGCTCTGCCATCTGGGCCAGGAATGCTACGACAGACAGGACTGGGTTCTCCACGTGGCTGACAGGGTCACGGCCAGGACCAGCTCGCAGCTCGGGACCGTCTTCCAGGTATTGGTCTTCAATTTCAAGCTGAAGGAACTTCATGACGCACTCTTCCCTTGTCCTTGTGCCAACGTGAGAGGCAATCTGCTCCCAGTTATCATCAAAGTTCTCAAGGCCCTCGAGAAGGAGCACTAGTTCCGAGTCAGACCAAGGAGCGTCCTTGTCAGGAATTCTTGAGTATGAATTGTCCTCAAGCTTGACAAAGTCTGAAGCGTTGTGCGTAGATGGCATCCTGCCTTGTAAGAAGCAGTTGGGGCAAAGGTCGTACTTGGAATCTGGTCCAGTGGCACCAGTAGCCGGCGTCGACTTAGCATAGTGGAAGCGAAGGCGGGTGCAGTCAATACCACAAGAAAAGCATTGGAACTTCTTCCGCGGTTCTTGCGAAGCGGACTCTAGAGCCTTTGAGGCGTCTCCGGTTCCATTGGCAGCGGATTCGCCATTTGCCTGCTTTTCTTTATCCTCAGCAGCCGGCGTTACCTCCTTGCCCTTGTCATCGTAGATATTGCGGCGGATCTCGAGGTTTAAATCGGCTTTGGTGGCGGGCGTAGCAGAAGCCGCACGCTCAGTGGCTGTTAGAGGCTTGCCGGGCTTGACGAAAGAGTTCGGGCCAGGTTGGAAGGGCTGAAGACCTCTCGGCGTATCGGCGACTACTCGGAAATGGCCGGTGAAGGGAGGGCCGATGTTCGAAGGCCGCGTTTGGGGGTCAACCTAGGGAGAAAACATCAGTTACCATATCACCGCCGCCGCTAGAGCAAGCACTCACTTGGTAGTTGATCAGACCCCACTGCTCGAGGAAGGAGTGAACTCGCATAATGGCACAAACATCACCAGCCAGATTGCGGCGACACGCCGTGACGGTAAGATACTCAATCGGGTTCAATCGGTAGGTGTTGATCATAAAGTCTCTGTAATCCTTGTAAACTGCAGGCGTCTTGCTGCGATTTCTGCCGTTGAAAAACTCCGCCAAAGCCTTCTTTTCAATCGGATGAATGGTGTGCATGTCGAACCACGTCGAATAGCTAGGGAGGATAATGGCGTGTGTTTGCGAGACAAGGTGAGAGTGTGCCGAAGCTTCAAGCGATGATTTGGCCTGCGCACTTTGCTCCTCAGAGCCACCCTCAGCGCCCGACTGTGCAGCAACATCCGCTAACTCCTCGCTACCCTCGCTTTCCTTCTTCGTCTCGTTCTCTGTGCCGCCCATCTCCTCGTCCTCTCCGGTGTTCCTGGGCTTGGGCGACGCGGGGGCATCTAGCGGATTATCAGTCCCCAATGTATCCTCTGTACGTGTCTCAATATATTTGTCTGATGCGACCGCGATTCCGGAGTCATCACGGTTGCGAAGGAGAAGCATGCGCCAACATACATTCTCTCAGGGGACGGAGAGATGGGTATACTCACCGGAGGCATTGACCACATCGCCAGGAGCATCCTGGCCGGAAGTTGCCCGAATGTTATCAGCAACGCCCCCTTGGATGGCTGAATTTTCATCCATGCTGGGCACTTTGTCAGATTGAAATAGATTCACGACGCGAGGCGAGCGAGCAAGGGTCTTGCGGTCCTTGGAGTCGGCGAGCAAAACGGACCGCGGCGCACTCAGCGCTGACGGATCTGATGTGAATGCGATGGGAGAGCGAGGAATTGAAATTCAGAACGCGTGGTATCGGTTACGGGCGGAGTGCTGGAGTGCTGGAGAGCGATCTACTTCCTCTGATGGCGTTGAGACTTTGACGCTGCGTCGCGACTTCGCGCCAAGAACGCTAGCCCGATTTGGCGCTTACGTACGGTAGCCTACGCTAGCCTGGTTTACACTAGCACGGGTAGACTATTTGCGCCTGAGGCATAAGTTTAGATCATGAGAACTATACCATCTATGCATCAATATCAAGCCTGCATCATAAGAGACTGATATTAGTTTTGATCGGAAAGACATCTCAGCTGTCAGTCAATCCTGTCCTCAATATGCTTGAAACATGGCCTTTGTATCGATAATCATAGCCTAGAGTTCGTGTGCTGCTTCCTGTTCATTTACAACCTTCCTAGTGCTTGCAAAAAGCATTTAGCGCATCTTCTCTGTAATTATTCTAGGTGGATTTGTATGCTATATTATGGTACGTTCATTCCTTAAAGTCGCGCATGCTATATATAGGCTCAGGGTCACCCAAGCCCTTAGCCGCGCAAATGTATCCAATACCTATCCCAAGACTGACGGTTTGTCAGAATTGAGCAATAATCCCAGAACTTGAACGATGAAACAGACGAACATATACTCAAAGTGCTTCTTGAGACCCTGTCAAGTCCCGTCTCATGCCCTGCATACATCTATTAGTTCCAACGCAGTAATCCCAAACCAGCCGGGTAGCGTACAGTATAGTAACATTAAAATCCCCTTTAATCTTAACCTTAAGATCAATCTCGCGCGGCGTATCAAAGTTAAAGATAACATTCAGCAGCTCATCGGGTTTAATGCTGCTGCTTTCTTGTTCCTCCTCTTCCGAGTCGGAATCCACCTCGTCGGAGTCGCGTCGAAGAATGTTGATTTTGTATGTTTTCGAGTCTTCATTATCTTTCTCGGTGAGATCTGGCTTATCTGAATCTTGCTTTTGCCTTAGTCCTGGCTTTGTTGGCTCACTTGAGTGCGAGCTGGAGTTTGCCTCTTTGGTGTCCTCGCATGAGAGGGATAGGCCGGCTAAGGGGCGTTGAAGGGCTTCGAAGGTCTCTGGTGTAGAGTCCGCATTGGCGCCATCATCGTCCTGATCTTTTGGTCTTTTGGTCCACATCTTTGCCGGCTATCCTACTAGTCGTGGGTTGTGTATGAAGAAAGTTCGTACAGGCTGATGTTTAGTAGGTAAGAGGGGATGGCAGTGACGTCATCGTATTATTTCTTGCCCTAGGTCGCCGATTGCACTACATATCAAAAATGCACCTTCTATGAGTTGTAGGCCAGGGAAAAGACCTCTTAACAAATAAAGGCTCTCAATAAGCCACAAGGATATACCAGGGATTCTAAATCTAGAATGCGCCGTGCACGATAGACGTGCGAGGACATTTCTATATATACATAGAGGTGTCCTCCGTCAGGAAAGCTCATTGTCATGTCCTGAAGACGGGTCCTGAAAAGCCGACCTGTATGACATGGTAAATATGGAAGATACCGAATGGGATGTTAGTCTTAGGCCCTTTAGAGGATTGAATAGACCGCCGCCTTTCAGCAGAAGCTTTAGGAGCCAGGCTAGGCTGACAGCGACATGAAAAGAATCTGGGGATTCCTCAACGGCCTGGCAAGTGAAGACGGCCCTTGCTGCTGAGCTGGCATAAGGGAAGGCAAGCCTTGAATGGGAGCCTTGCTCCTAGATTCATTTTGAGTTTTGCTAAATCAGGGCTCGCTCCTGCTCATTTTTGCCTTTCAGCCATGAAGCTTCTGAGACTACAGGCGAAGAACACAACAGACGCCAAAGCTTTATGCTACAAACACACTGGTCTGTACAGAAGGGCTATGTTATCATTGCTATATCGAGAAAACTATGTAACAAATGATGTACCGCACCTCAAATCGAAAACGCCCACTGCGAGAGCGCCAAATAGCGTCGTGAGCGTCGAATAAGTAGGTCGGGTGCAGTGCGACCCTCCCACGAAGATCATCTGGTTTAATGTAGTAGACGTACTGAAGGAGACAAAACGCCACCCGTAGTACTATCTACCTCCCAGACACCTTCGAGGTTAAGAGGGCCGTGTCGGTCTTCGCACGTTGACTAATTGGCACGTCATTGGAAAGGAGCGTGACAACTTAAGATTGTGCGTGGGAGGGATATACAAGATTGCTCGTATGGAATTCAAAAGCTAACCGACCGACGACTGAGCGAACTACTCGGTTTTCGGTCGCTGATTCTCCTCAGCCACCTCGTCATCATCGTCGTCAGGCAAAGGCACGTCCATCACACGCTCACCCGCCTTTTCCAGTGTCCTCCGGCTCCAGGCTCTTACGCCCTTGTACACAGCCTAAGCATGGTTAACGCCTGTTTAAATAGACGGTGAAGGAGCTCATACCCAGAGAAAACTGGCAATACCGAGAACGATAACAATCCAACTGAGATTTGATACTCGACTCCTCCCAGTAGTGGGGCGGCCACGAAGGCTAGAGGATCGCACGCTGAACCAATGCCACGGTGCCAGGCCATAGATGGTTTGAATGAAAGACAACAATCCTAGCGAAGCCATACCCTTTACAAAGTGCTCAAACCATGTAGCCCGTTCGCCGTCAGACAGGCTGTTGCCCTCCCAATAATCAGCATAGTATATCGTTTCCACGGGATCAACGTAAAGGTTAATGATAGGGTCAGCAACGAAACCAAGTAAAAAGATCGTCAAAATCAAAACGACGCAGGTCAAGGCCAGCTGAGTCATAGTGCTACTGATCCAGCGCGCCCAGGTGAGACGCTCTAGGCGGTATTGAAAGCCACAAGTTGGGCAATTCCAATAGTTTCTCCTTCCATAGCTGGGGTCATTATGGCGCCAGGTCTGGAGACATCCTTCATGTACATAACGTGATGAGCCTTTGCATTTGCAGGGCCGAAGAAGGCGACCAAGCTCGGGATCCTCAGACTCATAGACGACTCGTGGTTCGCGCTGAAGGAAACTCGGCACATGCTCCGAGGGAGGAACGAAGGTGGGAGGCACGGAATCTAGACAGATGCGACACGTGCGATTAGGATAATGCCACTTGTGAGGCTCCGGCTCCGGGGGAACGTCTGAACGACCAGCCTGCTGAGTCGGTTCAGGGTTCTGACTGCCTTCGGAGCTCGCGTCAGTGGGCGCTTGCGAGGGGAATTGCCAGGTTGGCGTGTTCAGCCCTTCCATGGTGTTCCAGTTCAGGCTAGCCACATAGTAGGGAGGGGGCAAATAAATAGCAGTGTGCTACATGAAAGGCAGCAATGACAAACGCTCAAGCGTCAAGTGTAGATTATAGAGAAATGAAGAAAAACCAAACACTGTGGAGGTGGAGGTTTAGGTGGAGATGCGAGTTTCTCACCGCCTTTCCTCTTGGCAAGCGACGTTCAGGCTGAGCTGCGTTTACGCAACATCCTCTGCCTATCAACCACGGCCCTCTTCCATCTCAGATATCTCCTGTCTTTTCTTCTGCGCTTGTTCGACCTTCTTGAAGCTTGCAGAGATACACACACAGACGTACCGATGGCCGACAGATACTCTTTCTCCTTGACCACCTTCTCCCCAAGGTAAGCGGAGCTCCGGTCATGAAGAACCACAGCTGCTAACAGCCCTCAGCGGGAAACTCGTTCAGATTGGTATTGCCTGCCCACCCATGACATTGACCCTCGTGGCCGTGCTAATTAAGTAGAATATGCATTGAATGCAGTCAATCAGGGTGTAACTGCCCTCGGAATCAAAGGTACAACTACCTCGAACCCCAAGCTAGATACAGCTGCTAACCACACTTCCTACCAGCCACGAATGGAATCGTCTTGGCTACCGAAAAGAAGTCCTCCTCGCCTTTGATTGACCCTCCCTCTCTCTCCAAGATCTCTCTCATCACACCCGACATCGGCATGGTCTACGCTGGCATGAGCCCCGACTACAGAGTTCTCGTCGACAAGGCCCGCAAAGTCTCCCACACTGCATACAAGCGCATCTACAACGAATACCCCCCAACCCGGATATTAGTGCAAGATGTTGCCCGCGTCGTGCAAGAGGCTACCCAGTCCGGCGGTGTCCGACCGTACGGTGTCAGCTTGTTGATCGCCGGCTGGGACGAGGGCGTCGAACCCGAGTCTCACCAGGCTCAGAAGGGAGAAGAGGAGGAACCTAAGAAGGCTACGGGCAAGACAGGCGGTATCCTGAAGGGAGGTCCCAGTTTATACCAGGTCGACCCCAGCGGCAGCTACTATCCGTGGAAGGCCACGGCCATCGGCAAGCACGCGACGAGTGCAAAGACATTCCTTGAGAAGCGTTACACCGAAGGCCTTGAGCTTGAGGACGCCATCCACATTGCTCTGCTGACCCTTAAGGAAACAATTGAGGGCGAGATGAACGGTGACACGATAGAAATTGGTGAGACCGTTTCCACGTGTTCTTCCACGCGTTGCATGCTAATCCGATCCAGGTATCGTTGGACCCCCTGCCGACCACCTGCTTGGCTACGAAGGCGTTGAGAATGCCCGTGGTCCCCGATTTAGGAAGTTGACGAAAGAGGAGATCGAAGATTACCTGACCAGTCTATGAGTGATTCGCCTGGTTGAACTAGTGATCAGTCGAGACTAGCATAATAGACAAACGCCTATCTTACGGTCTGACAAGGGCACCTACATAAGTACTCGCTCTCTGCACCATATTTCCACTATATCTCCAAATTCTCGGCGTCCTAATGCGTAACGCTCGAGAGCACGACTGAATCACAAAGCCCATGCCTTTTCCCAGCCGAGCTAGCCACCACAATCATCCCTCTAAAAGCAGAAACCACCCAGGAAATGAACACACTGCCTGCCTAGCCTCCACCATTTCACTAATGTAGCCACCGCCCGCTCATGTATGTAGTCCTCAAACTCCAGAGGATGCACCTACTGTAGCACGGAACAACCCCAGCACGCACAAATCGAATCTAACCCAACAATATTAATTCCGCTCTTCTCTGCCTACCCTGCCTTGCCTCCATCTAGCCATAAGCCATGCCTTTTCTTTCTCGGGTATGTAGCACATCCCATGCAATCACCGGAATCGAAACCGGCTCGCTACATAAGTTCTAACTACTTACTAAATCGTTGAGTTACACCGGTCCACCCGTGCGGAGTTTGTACTTATAGTTGCACTGCGTCTTGGGTCCGGACATGAGGTAAGGGATAAGACGAGGCACTTTGGTTTCATTAGTTGGGCCGGATGGATAATTATGAAGGTTTCTGGGACAATAGTATTCCTCGTCTTCCTGGGTGGGGTGGTTTCAGATATATATATAGATAGATAGTTGAATACGGATCTTCTTTCTACTGTTCGATTGTGTTTTACTATGGTGTAGCTTTTGGAGGGAGTTTAGCCTTGCAAGTTGCATGTTGGTAGCAGCCTAGCAGGTGTGGTTGATAAGCTTGCACGATCCCTGCTAGGCTGCTTCATACCAGCGCCAACCCAAGCCAGCCCAACAGCGCCGCGCCCAGCCCCAAGCCACACGATAAAATCGCGCGCCTCCAATTGCATTCTCCATGTCTCGTCTCCAGTCCTGCTCGCCAAAGTCTGATTTGATGAGAAGTCCAATTCCCCGGGTTTTACCCGCACCCGCACATTTGAAGTCATTCTGGTTCTGCTTGGAGGGATCTGCGCTCAGCTGAGTTGGAGTTGCAGTCCCCTTCGTGACTTCTCCTGCCGCCCTCGTGGAATCGCATTTCCCACCTTTCAGGTCGCATGAGATACGGTTTTCGACGGTTCCATACGACCTCAGTTCTGCACCGCCTGTTGCGCCGCTTCACCGTCTTGTCCAGCTGGTTCCTCTAAAGATCCTGGGTTGAATCTGCCATCCTGGACTTGATCTTTTATCTGGGAGGTGTTGTCTGGGAGTTCGAATCAGGACGATTATGGAAGGGGAGGGATGCGTTAAGCATTTAAGCGGTGTCCATCTGAGTGGTGACGGCTTCGCAGGGCAAGGTTGGATGTTTGCTTGCCCTTTGGTGCAGGCCATCTGGGTAAAAAGAGTCGAGGCACTGGTCTGTGTGCGGTGTACCATTGTTCGTGCTGTATAAGAGCACTGCGATATCCGTGACCTGGGTCGACAGCGGCTACCGGTGTCTCCGTGCTGCTTGGACTGATCCGCTTGAGTTCGAATGGTGGTGCCCTCTCGGGCGGTCTCGAAATTCCCAAGTTTGATTTGCTAAGGTACTTTTCCCTTGACGAAAAGATCGAGTGCTTCGCTTTGTTTGGAGGTTAACGCATTGTTCAGACCTCATCGCTTTCACAAAATGAACCAGACAGGAAAGCCAGAGAGCCATGCTGATTATGAGCTAGAGTATCAAGATATCTATGATGGGATTTCAGGAGATCTTCGAAGTAAACAAGGCGACGCACTTAAGGCGGTAATGGTCATTTTTATCGCCCTCTCCTGCTACAACATTCTCGAGCTCTTCATTTTGGTACTTTCCACCTTCCGACGGTGGAAGGGGTTGTACTTTTGGAGTCTTCTCGTCTCCGGGGTTTTCGGGGTCGTGCCGTACTCTATCGGCTTCCTGCTGAAATTCTTCAGCGGTGCGAACTCGCTATTGTCGGTCAGCATACTTACCATCGGCTGGTGGGCCATGGTCACAGGCCAGGCCTTGGTCCTGTACTCCCGGCTGCACCTTGTGCTTCGAGACGAGCGGATTCTCAGCCGTGTTCTGTACATGATCATCGCAAATGTTTTTCTGTTGCACGTTCCGACCACTGTTTTGACTTATGGTTCAAATGTCCTTGGCGCCTCCAATGAGGACGCTGAAGAACGCTCTCCCTGGGTGAAAGGCTATAACATCATGGAAAAGATACAGATGACCGGGTTCACGATTCAGGAAGTAATCATTTCAGCTCTGTACGTCTGGGAGACGATCAGAATGCTCCAGCTCGGCTCCAGTCGCGAGAATCGAAAAATAATGCACCAGCTGGTAAGCATCAACGTTCTGATCGTCCTCATGGACTTAATGCTGCTGGGACTTGAGTACGCCAGCATATATTCCATCCAAATCACTCTGAAAGGCGTCGTCTACAGCGTGAAACTGAAGCTGGAGTTTGCGGTGCTAGGGAAGCTCGTCGATGTTGTTCATAGCACTAAGCGCACCGGCTTGACGAGCCCGATTATCTTATGTTCACAACAGGGTTGCGATTCCTCAGGCAGATTCTCGACGTCGGCACACGGCGGTGTTGCCGATGGTCAAGGCCGCGTGATGAACTTAGACTCAAACACTCCTTCGTCTCAAACAAACGTCGCGCTACCGGATGGCAGGGTTTTGGCGATGATGGAAGCGACTTGGGTTGGAGAACGTCCATCAAAGAGACGTTTCCACCCCTGACGTTCGGTTGTTGATCGCGCCATAATTCTGCTTCAGGTTTTCGAGCCTTCATGAGGGTCGTTGTTTTGACGTGTTTTTATCATTTCCAGCCAATACAATCTGCTGTCAATAAGTCCTCATATTACCGGTTTTGCTGAGTATCACTTTTCAAGGAGACCGCCATCGTCGTCGACCCAGCCGTACTCAGCGTCAGAGTCGTCATCCTCGCTATCTGCGATCTCGTCTACCTTGCGCTTTCTCTGTACATCCAAGCCCTGTACGTCGCCCGGACCGAGGGCAGCCATATGAGGCGATGAATGATTTTCCAAGGCGCGAAGGCCCTCCTTTGCCTCGTTAGCAGGCGAAAAATTTAGAGTGAGCGACCCTACCGGCTCAATAACAAATGGAACAATGTTCTCTTCCAGCCGCAGGGGCAATATTCTTCCAGATCTCTTCATGACTTCCGCGAACCGAATACTGTCAAATGTTTCAGTCGCTGAGAAATCACGGTATAGGACGAGCCGTGTGCTTATACTACTCTCCCACACCCCACCGGATAGTACCGGACATAAAGTCGCGCGAGGTTGGCCTCTGATTCGAGTACGAGTCTGATTGATGGCTAGAACTGCCATTTGATGGGTTGTCGCCAGCTTCAGGAGCTGGTTTGCCAAGTCGCTTGTGACATTCGAACTTCGGTTCATCAGCCAATGTAGCTGCGTTTTGTCGACGGTCTTTGACTGTGCGAGACGGGCCTTGAGTTCAGTTGGGTTTGGGAAGTATGATGGAAATGGTCCTGACGCAGAGTCGATGACCAGCAACTTGCAGCCTTCAGGTGGAAATGATGATGGGGGATGAAGTAGGAGTGCAAGAAGATGGGGCAGTGACTGAGCTCGGATGTGAGTCAATTTTCCGACAAGTTCATCTACTGTCTGCGATGACTTGGAATCCTGAATAGACCTCTGTAGCAAATGGCGCAGATGTAATGGAGGTAGTGGAGAACCAGTATCTATATCTAATGTCAGATAGCACACAAATAAACAGATCGAGGAGTAATACCAATCCAGACCACTTTCCCACCGGCTTGCAGCGCATTTGTAGCAATATTCAGTCTAGATCAATATTAGGCTGTAGCACAGGCTGACTGGTAAGACAACATACGCGAGAGCCGTCTTTCCAACGCCAGGGGGCCCAAAGACCTCCGTCACTTGGCCTTGAGAGATCCCTCGAGAGACTTGAGGTTCATTCCCCTCTGCTGGCGGACTGGTTGCATCATCTAGCTGAGGCAGTCCGGTTGAGACGGCAGGCACGTTGAGAGACGCAGCTGCCTGCAGGGACTGAGATGCGGGGAACAATACCACCGGGCCTACATTATGTCAGATTTTATAATATCTCGAGATCTGACGAGGGAGACTTACCAGCCGGTTGAGTCGCGGGACTGAGCAACTCTTGCGTGTTCATCTTAGGCCAACTGAGAGGATGCTGGTCAAACTGTTTACTCTGGCATCATAATTTGAGACAACAGCAGCGTGAAGTCTCTCACGACGATGAACCAAGGGCACACGAGGTTCAAACTCGACCGCTGGAGCTGGAGCTGGACTGGGGAGCTCAGGTACTTGCCTAAACAGGAAATGCGCGCTCATGGCGGAAGAACGTGACATTCTAGCACGTGATCTGGCGGCCCTAGACCTAAGTCTAAGCCCGATAAGTTTGTCGAGCTCATCCTTTCCAACCAATAAGAATCTGACCTCCGGTGCATCCAGAAGAGCTTGATCACGACATTGACTTGGATTCAGTGGTCGGGAATCGGCATACTAGGGCTCTAAACTGAACAGGCGGGCTGCTTTCAGGGGGAGATACCGAACATCGCGTTTGAAGCCGTCTCAGCCAGAAATGCTGGACACCTTCACCCAGCAAAATGCCGTCATAATCAACACCATTCTCGCCATCACAGGCGCTATACTTATCACCATCTGTTTTGCTACGCGCAAACATACATACAAGCCCACTGGCTGCCGTCCTCTCGGTCTCTCACCGCGCAAAAGTAATCTGTCTGACGAATATGACGCCAATTACAGCTATGGCGCCCCGGTGACAAGCACAGATGAGGACGGCCGTCCAGCTTGGCGCGTGAAAGCCCTCTTTACGTATCCGATCAAGAGCTGCAAGGGAGTTGAGCTTGATGTCGCCGAAGTTGTGTCTACGGGCTTCACGTTTGATAGGCTCTTCTGCTTTGCGGAAGCGGAACTCATATACTCCGCAGTAACGCAGGATGGCAAGGCGGCAGCGACGAATTGGGTAGCGAGAACCCTTCGCAACCGCGGATTCAACAAGCTTGCTCTTGTACGCCCAGAGATATGGGTCCCCGACAAGAGTGTGGACGGTTATACCCCCGAACTTGAGGAAGTTCGATCTCAGGGGTTGATGGTGGTGTACTACCCCCGCGTTGGACGAAATGCGTTACACTCTGCTCTCATTCAGGCGGCGATATACCTCGGGCTTCTTTCCCGTGAAACCTACTTCACCGTCCCTCTCCAGCCTTCGTCTCCATCTTCCCAGAACCCAAAATCAGAGTCAAACACCCCATTCGTCCCCGTCAAGATCTGGAAAGACAAGCCCCTAGCCTACGACTACGGAGTGTACATTCCACCCTCCTTCCACCGTTTTGTTTCACCAGAGAAACCAAGCTCTAAATGTCTAACCCTCCTCCGCGTCTCTCCCACAAACACGAGACAGATCTACCGTAACGCTCCCCGAAAAGAAACCCTAGGCTTCCAACCAACCACGGGTTTCGCGGACGCATATCCATTGCACATTCTATCCCTCTCAAGCGTGCGAGACGTAAACGCTCATTGTGCGGTTGATATTCCGCACCTGAGTATTCGGCGCTTCAGGGCGAATGTTATTCTCCAGGGGCCGGGGAAGTTTGAGGAGGATAGTTGGAAGGTTATTCGATTCTCTTCCTCTTCCCCTTCATCACCATCTGCAGCAGAGACTGAGACTGGCAATTGGTGGAATAATGATGAAAACGAAAACGAAGGACTAATAGTCCACACAGCCTGCCGCACTATCCGATGCAAACTTCCCAACGTCGACCCAGATACTGGATTTCGACACCCGACCCAACCGGACAGGAGTCTGAAGGCGTATCGACGGATAGACCAGGGTGATTTGACAAATGCCTGCCTTGGGATGCAGGGTGTTCCGGCTGTCAGAGAGGGAAGGATTCGGGTAGGCGATCGGATTGAGGTTTTAGAGAGGGGGGAGCATCGGTATATCAAGATGTTGGCGCCGGGGGAAGTTATGGAGGGTGTTTGAGCTCATAATTACGGGGGTGTGATGAGCTAGAGGGTGTGTATAGTAAATAGATGGCGGTATATACTTCAATTATGATAGGTAATTATTGTAAATTATATAATATCACAGACCAAATGTCCAGGAATGGGTATCAATGCAAACATAAAGCAATCAACAGCAGCCCAGCATACTGTAAGCTAGCCAGCTAAGCCTTCAACGTCGGATCCCTCTCAGAACCTTCTGCCGTACCTTCTTCCTCCCCCTCAACACCCCTCCTCCCAGTCTGATTCTCATCACCCATCTCAGACTCAATCTCAGGAACCCCCTCCCCGGGATCCTCCGGCAAAGCCAAATTCAGTATAAGCCCCGAAAACCCCGTGACCGCAAACCCATTCGCCATAACCAACTCGACCGCCTGGAGGAGGCCCTCCAACGCATGATTATCTCCCTGAAACGTAAAGAAATACGAGAACCAATCCGGGACCAACGTAGCAGCCATACCCAAAGCAAAAGAAGCCGTGAGAACGAAGCGGTTGCGCCGCGTCCAGTCAATGCTACACATGATGCGGACTCCCGAGATCGCGACGGAGGAGAAGAGGAATGTTGTCATGCCACCGAGGACAGACGGCGGGATCGCGACGAGCGCAGCGGCGAATTTCGCGAATATCCCCATTACCACGAGGAAGAAGCACGCGCAGTATCCGGCTTTCCGATTCGCGCAGCGCGTTAGTGCGATTACGCCGTTGTTCTGCGCGAAGACGGACATGGGTGTTATTGTTGCTAGGCCGGCGAGGAGGCACGTTATGCCGTTTCCTAAGACGCCGCCCTGGATGCGGGAGTCGAATGTGGTGCCTTCGACGGAGAGACGTGAGACATCGCAGGTTGCTGTGATGTCGCCGATGGATTCCATCATTATAACCATGTACACTGCAAGTAAGGGGAGTATGAGAGGTGGGTAGATTGTCAGCGGGAAGGTCTTGACCCAGGTGAAGGATGCGACGGGGGCAACGTCGATGCCGGAGCGGTCGAAGTAGCCGCATGCTGCGGCGACGATACAGCCGACTAAGAGGCCGACGATGACGGCGCAGGATTTCATGATGGGGCTGCCGAAGCGCTCGCAGAGGATGATTGTCACGAAATCTAGGAAGCCAAGGCCTATAAACTCGGCGCTGCCCCAGGGGAGGGCGTGTGGTGCTGATGCGCTGGGACAGAGGGAGCCATCGCCTGGATTTGTGCCGCAGGCGCCGGAGCCACCAGCCCAGTCTTTCATTGAGTTTGAGATGAGGCTTGCGCCGATGAGGAAGACGGTGGGGCCGGTGACGATGGGTGGGAAGAGCGCTTTTAGGAGTCTGCTGCTCATGAAGGAGAGGCCGATTTCGAGGAGGGAGCAGAGACAGGATGTTGCTAGGAGGGCGCCGTAGCCTTTTGGGCAGGGGAGCCGCGCGCCGGACTCGTCGACGGGGCAGTAGCCTGTTGAGTACATTTGCGAGAATGTTCCCGTTGCGACTGTGATTGTTGCGAATGAGGTTCCCACCACGGAGACCAGGCCTGTGCCGACGTAGTAGCGCGTCTCGTATATGTGTAGTCGGAACATCTGGATGGCGGATAGCAGACCGGAGACGATCAGGGAGGTCGAGACGAGGTATTGTGAATCTTCAGAGCCGAAGTTGGCACCGGACTCTCCAGCCATGAGGATCGGAGGAGTAATCACTGTAGAAGTAAGCCGATCACTCCGTTAGATGGGTTATATTCCATACCTCCAGCCAACATCGCCAGCGCATGCTGCAATCCCAACAACAAGGCCAGAAGCACCGGAATTTTATCCTCGAGACCGAAGAATGGAGCGGTCCTCCGCTTCTGCTTTACAAAAGGCAGCCTTGGGGTAAAGAGATAGGCATAGTCGTAGTCGCCAACCAAGCCGTCTTTCGTGGTGAGGGCATGGATCGTTCGTCGTACGCGATCTCGTATCGTCCTCTTCGGGCTAAAGTCTGGCCCGATCTGATCAGGGCCGTCCATCTCGAATTCTTGACGATGGAAAAAAACCAAGATCGGGATCGAGGCAACATGTGCGAGGCTGAAGCGCAAACTCGTGCGGGGATGAACTCGCTTGGCTTGGGGGCGAACCGGCAAATTTTGGACTCAGCCAGGTCCCAGAGGCTTGATGGCAAGCGGTACTCTATATAGAGCTGGCATTTACGATTCAATAAAAGTTCAGCTGAAGCATGAGAAGTTATGAGTAATGTCAACCGTTATCTTCCCCGGCCCCGAGTACGGAGAGTATCGATTATCGACCGTCAGAGATAAGAGGTGGTGGCCCCAAATGCCCCAAGATCTTATCAGGAACAAGCCGGGCAGCGCCGAGCCACTGCGGTCGGAGCTTGCCACGTTTTTAGGCGCAGGAAATGCTTGTTTTTCTCGGACTGTTTCTGCATATTGTTCGTTATGATTACGGCCATTAAACTATAGACATTAAATACCTGTCTCTGTACGGAATGCCCTGTGAAAACAAGGATGCAGATCTGGAGCTGGAGTAAAACCCCGGACAGGTAAAGCATTGGTCAACCATAGCCAATCATTTATTGATGTTGGTCAAAACCATTACAAACCTTACTCTTGCCTCCCCGCAGGAAGCTCGCTTTTCATCATGAGAACTTCATGTCTGTGCCTAGAACTTGGCAGGAGATATGTTCTTCCGCTGTAGTTTTGGCACTGGAATTGCAGCCGATGCCGTACCTGCAGCATTTGCCGCGTCCTGTTATAATGATAATAATGTGGTTGTCCGCGAAACTTCGAGTGTCCTAGTCAGCATCTAGATCCTAGTCAGCATCTAGAACAGCTCTTGCGAGCTCGATGAATCACAAAGATGTCATGGTTCCCGAATAATGCGGCTATTTCGGGCGAATCATTACTTGTGTACATAATCCTGACACAATAAAAGTGGGTACAGTCAGCGGAAAAAGCAGCCGCACCGCCACAAGGCTGAGTCACTGTGGCGAACTAACGGGCGCAATTTTCCAGAAAAAAAAGGTTGAGGCCCCAACCGTTTACTCTTGCCCGCTGATTGGTGCATATACCATCAACAACCCCAAGACGGCGGCCTCAGGGCTGGCTCTGGGCGATCTCCAACCTTTATCCTGCACAGCAGAGTTCAGAATTCAGTCGTTACCTCGGAATCTTCTGATATCTTATGATCCTGCCCCCCAATTAGCTGTCGGGCCACTCTTTGCTCTGACTTTCCGGCCCTCCGTCTTTGGCTGAGTCGTTGCCCACCTTATCGGCCCTGCGCTCGCTCGAGTCCTCGCCCGTTAGATCCCCAACATCCGGGATAGTGGGCCCTCGTGGAAAGTCGACCTCGACCTTTTCGCCTCTCTTTTCTCTTGCCTGCCTTTAAAACACTCTTGACACCTCCCTTCATCTCCCCCTCCACACATCAATCTCACACCCACGCTTGGTCCGGCTTCACACTAAGGATCACCCATCATCATGTCTGCACCCATGGCGGACGTCCGGCCTCGCGCTCCGGAACCAGCGAAGAAGGTTCACATTGCCGATACTGCCATCAACCGTCACAACTGGTATAAGCATGTCAACTGGTTGAACGTCTTCCTCATTATCGGTATCCCTCTGTATGGGTGCGTTCAGGCGTTCTGGGTGCCACTGCAGCTCAAGACCGCCATCTGGGCTGTAGTCTATTATTTCTTCACCGGTCTTGGTATCACAGCAGGTAAGCAATCTGTGTTCCTCTGTTTTTGGACACTGGATGCTAACTTGGGCAGGATACCATCGTCTATGGGCTCACTGCTCGTACTCAGCCGCCCTTCCCCTTCGTATCTGGCTCGCTGCCGTTGGCGGTGGTGCTGTCGAAGGATCCATCCGCTGGTGGGCTCGTGACCACCGTGCTCACCACCGTTACACCGATACCGAGAAGGACCCCTACTCCGTCCGCAAGGGTCTGCTCTATTCCCACCTTGGCTGGATGGTCATGAAGCAGAACCCCAAGCGTATCGGCCGTACCGACATCTCCGACCTGAACGAGGACCCCGTGGTCGTGTGGCAACACCGCAACTACCTCAAGGTTGTCTTCACCATGGGCTTGGCTGTGCCTATGCTTGTTGCTGGACTCGGATGGGGTGACTGGATGGGCGGTTTTGTTTATGCTGGTATTCTCCGAATATTCTTCGTTCAGCAGGCCACTTTCTGTGTCAACTCTCTGGCCCACTGGCTCGGTGACCAGCCTTTCGATGACCGTAACTCCCCCCGTGACCACGTTATTACCGCCCTCGTCACCCTTGGTGAAGGTTACCACAACTTCCACCACGAATTCCCCTCCGACTACCGCAATGCCATTGAATGGCACCAGTACGACCCCACGAAGTGGACCATCTGGATGTGCAAGCAGCTCGGTCTCGCCTATGACTTGAAGCAGTTCCGTGCCAACGAGATCGAGAAGGGTCGTGTCCAGCAGCTTCAGAAGAAGCTTGACCGCAAGCGTGCTGTTCTTGACTGGGGTACTCCCCTTGACCAGCTTCCCGTCATGGAATGGGATGACTATGTTGAGCAGGCCAAGAGCGGCCGCGGTCTCGTTGCCATCGCCGGTGTTGTCCACGACGTGACCGACTTCATCAAGGACCACCCTGGTGGCAAGGCTATGATCAGCTCTGGTATCGGCAAGGATGCCACTGCCATGTTCAACGGTGGTGTCTACTACCACTCCAACGCCGCCCACAACCTTCTGTCTACCATGCGCGTCGGTGTTATCCGCGGCGGTTGCGAAGTTGAGATCTGGAAGCGCGCTCAGAAGGAAAACGTCGAGTACGTTCGTGACGGCTCAGGCCAGCGCGTCGTCCGTGCCGGCGAGCAGCCCACCAAGATCCCTGAGCCCATTCCCACTGCGGATGCGGCGTGAGCGTGATATTGTTTCCTTTTTGTTGTTTCTCTTAGCTTAGCATCGTCCCTCTCTAGGGCCTATTCGATTTACAATTAGCGCACTGGCGTTCTATCCTTCCTTTAGACAGTTAGGGTTGGAGTTGCGGAGTTTTCGGGGCTATGTTGGGGTGCAGCCTACCCATGTTAATACGTCTGACCTAAAAAGCGAGACTTGAATGAGATATGCCAAACTTACTATTTCTAGTACTTATTTTCTTCCCTGTCTACCCGGATGTGCAGAATCAGCTGTCATCATTTAAAGAAACCATTAGTGTGGGGAAATCTGGATTGCAGTCCAGCTCGCCTATGCATTCATCACCTGACTGCCCATAACCCGTGACCTCATAGCCTATGCCTCGGTCAACTGAAAGCTGATGTGCTCCGTAAACGTTTCCAGTTGTTGAAGAAGACGCGACAAATCATCTGATTTCTTACTCTGCGAGCTCGGAATCATCGAATCTCTTCATCAGACCTTCATCCGACTGACATTGAAGATATCACGCCCTACTCCATTTGCTATGCTCGTTATGAGATGGAGGAGCAGCATACGGTGTAGGCGCCGTGACGAGTCTGTAGGACAATTTCCTCTATTGAAAAAGCCCTCGCCGACCTGCTGCCTTGTTTGCCTTCTCTGGTCAATAACACAGGCGTCGAAATGGCTGAACTGGAGGGACGCATTGGCCCAGAAGGATCGCCGCGAACTACTCCAAATCCCCACCTGAGAGTTTTTGGCCGACGAGAGATAAATATCTATATGACTTCGGGCGTCAAGCTTCTCTCTTCGTCCAAACTGTGAGCAGCAATGGCTACCTCCATGCCGACGCTCTTGCGACCATAACGATTGGATCATCCTCTGCTCCTCAAGACCAGGAGCAAATCAGCAGCCATGTCTCCAAACACCAAAAGCAGCCCAGCACTCCCCCACCAGTCTCCGCCGTCGAATCACGAGTCACCACACCACGCATCACAAAACTCCGCCTGTTGAGCAACTGCACTAATGGCCTGAACGATAAGTGTTCCCGGGGCTCTTCTCCCGTATATAGAGCGCTACTACTCCATCAACTACGCCGTTGTCTCCCTCATCTTTGTCACCAACGCAGTCGGCTTCATCACCGCCGCTCCACTAACAGACTACCTCGAACAAAAACTGGGACGAGGTAAAACCTACATTGCGCTGAAGCTTTGATGGGCGCAGGGTACATTGTCATTGTCTGCACGCTGCCCTACTCACTCGTTGTGCTTGCATTTTTCCTAATTGGGCTCGGCGAGGCGCTCGATCTTGCGCTGAACAACGTCTTCTGCGCCAATTATGGCAACGGAACTACTGCTCTGGGGTTCCTACATGGTGCTTACGGGCTAGGTGGTACAGTTGGGCCTTTGATTGGGACAGCGATTGCTTCGAGCGGCGTCCCCTGGTCGAGGTTCTACTCTGTTGCTTTGGGAATTGTAGTTATAAATGCTAGCTTTGCGGGATGGGCATTCTGGTCCTATGAGAAACCCAATTCTTCACCTCCCACCACCGCTCCCATTACTGCGTCAAGCAATGATCAAAGAAGCCGGCGCGTCCTCACCAATACCACCATCCAGACCAGCGACGCCGGCACCTACACCCACGCTTACATTTCCGCAATCACAATCAACGCGCCGTCTCCTTCTTTCCGCCCTCAAAGCTCCCGTCACAGCCCTAGGAGCCCTATTCATCTTTGCGTACCAAGGCGCCGAGGTCTCAATTTCAAGCCGGGTCTTCCTCGAGACAACACGCTCTGCGGACCTCTCCTCAATCGGGTACGTCACGGCCGGCTTCTGGGGAGGGATTACAGTTGGACGACTGGTTATCTCCCATCTTGCATTTCGACTCGGCGAGAAGACCTGCGTTGCGGCTTTTGTTTTGGGAAGTCTGGCATTCCAGCCCGTGTTGTGGTTCGTCCCGAGTATTGTGGGGAATGCTGTGGCCGTAGCAATCATAGGGCTGCTCCTCGGACCCGTGTACCCCTGTGCAATGGCGGTCTTTAGTCGCGCCTTGCCACGGGATCTGCAGTTGACGAGCTTGGGTGTTGTGAGCAGCGCGGGAAGCTCAGGGGGTGCGGTTGCGCCGCTTGCGACGGGGCTCGTCTCTCGAAAGACGGGCGTCTGGGTGCTCCATCCGATTTGCGTTGGGCTTTATGGAGTTATGCTGGGCGCCTGGGTCTGTTTACCGAGGGGGAAGAAGAGGGACGAGTGAAGTATTGTTTCTGTTGTTGTCATCTACTGCATTGTCTGCTTTTGCTGAACTACTAAGGAACGCGCGGTAGAATGCGAGACCAGTATCATCAATTCAATCTCTCGTAAGAGGAAAAGAGCTGTCGTTATCTTCCAGGTACACGACGAACTCTAACTACCGCATCTTGTGGCGGCAACACCGTGTCCGCGATCTCCCAGTTCTTCGGTCTAGCAGTCAACGGCTCGATGTCATAATGCGTGACGATGTATGATACAACAGGCTTGTCCAGAGCTATAGAGCAGTATTAGCACACCGGCTACAACCTCTGTGATCTGGTGGATAGGGGGAGGATGGACACTTGCCAGCGGTGTCGTCCGCCTCCAAAGGCAAGAAACGGCGCAGACGAATCGACTCGCTCCTCGTTCTTTTGGCTCTCGTTTTCGTCTTGCACCTGCATCCGTCGAGTCTCCAGCGGCGTTCGTTCTCGAAACCCCCTTGACAAATCGAAATGGCTTGTACGTTTCAGCCTCTGGGTAAAATCGATCGTCATGATGGATGGTCATGCTTGCTACGGCTAACCAGGTGCCCTTCGCCACATGCTGGCCGCTCGGCAATGTTAGCCCTGATTCCTGGACGACGGTCTGATTGAGCGCACAGGTCTGCGAGGGGTTCAAGCGAAGGGACTCTTTGGCAGCGCTCTCAGTGTAGGGCATATTTGCGAATGATGCGAGGTTGCTCCAGTCCTCTTCTGTTTGTATGTGCTGGGCGGCCTCTTGCCAGAGTGTTTGGTAGACATTCTGATCGGGGCTCGAGCTTGCAATATCGAAGATTGTTGTGGCGGAGCTAAGTGAAGAGAAATTGAATGGGAGCAGGGCCTGTGTACTGCATGTTAACTGCAAACCCTAGGAGGTTGCACAAGGGCAGATCGACCTACTATCAGAAGGATTGTGGTGAACATCAAGGGGGCATCCACAGCACTCTGGCCATTGATCTTCAACAGAGTCCTCATGATGGAAATCGCAAAGTTATATGGCACAGTGGGATCTTGGATTTCCGTCTCTCTGCTCTTGCAGGATCTTTCTGTGCCAAATGTCGAAGAACAGCCTGATGGTCTTGAAGCATCTCATGCGGGTAACGTTGCAAACGAACTTCAGAAGGGGGCCGTAGTATGCGGTCTAGCCTCAGGTAGATGGTCAACATTGCGGCCAATTCAGACTATCGGTATCCTTTTCCGCGCGCCGTATGTACCAGTAGTAAAAAAAATATAGCCAGACTTTCGACCTATAATCCTAGAAGCGGTAGCCTGTGTCGAGACCTTCTGGCGAGGACTCGTACTCTCTACTCTCCATGTCATAGTCTACTCTTTAGTAGTCTCTACATGCGAATAAGGTGCCATGGAATCATGAGGGCCCTACTCCTTGGTCTAGCCATGGTGGTGGGGCTTTTCCTGAATGTTGCATAACAATGCTTAGAGCCATCTACTTTGTGTATACATTTGAGGACTTGAATTCTTGACAGATGTTATGGTATGAGTTCCGATCAGGAAGGAAGGTTAGACGTGATATACTCTCAGGTTACTTTATCCTCTCTTATCTCCCTATCGTACTTATCTGACTATCTGGTGCTTATCGATAAGGTCCACCTCAGCAACCATCCAGCAACCAGCAAAGCTGAAAACTCCGAGATCAACAAGTTGGAGCTCCAAGCTGTCACCAAACATAGCTTGCAGTGCACTTTACACCTTACTTACCTCAGTCTACCTTGTGTCTCTCTCCGAGGGCTTCAATTTGCCCTCTTTTTTGATTCTGAGCCCTGTCGAGTTCCTGGGGCCGGGAATATCAACGAGCGCAATCGAAGCCCACCGACTCAGCAATCGTCATCTCGATCTCCAACAATCTCACTCCACCTCGATAAACACCCATAAACAACACCAACGACAGACCCGATCTTCTCCGTCTCCATATCCATTTCCAGCACCAAATCCAAATCCAAAATGACCACCCCCTCCGAACTACCTGCAGAAACGTCCATCCCAAACCCCCAAACCCTCCCCATAAAAACCCACCACTGCCGCTTCTGCGCAACCCTCCTGCTCGCAACAACGCGATCCTACGAGTTCTTACCGCGCCGCCAAATGAATGCCCTTGATAGCGCTATAATCCTGCCTTTACGAAACCACTCATTACCAAACACGAACCCAAGTTCGAACTCAGACGAACCAGAGGGGAAGGAAGAGTCAGAGGGACAAACGCACTACACAATCCTCCTATCAAGCAGCACGCGCGACCGCAAACCAACGCTTATCCGGCGCGAGGATGGGTTCGAGAAGAGGGTGTTCCTCAAGTGTGGACGATGCAGGGTTACTGTTGGGTATTTTTTGGATGGGGTGCATTTTCCGGTTGAAAAGAGTGCCGTGTCTGTGTCAGGGACAGATTCAGGGAGAGAAGAGGAGGATAGGGTGGTTTATCTACTTCCTGGGGCGTTGATGGAGACGGAGATTATGAGTGATGAGGAGAAGATAAAAGCTTTGGATCGGGAGTGGGAGAGTTGGTTTAAGCAGTGATCAAGCATCAAGCATTGGGATTGCATTTTATTGTATACTATGGAGAACGCCGGGTGTTTATGTTCTAATTCATTCAAAGCTAGCGCAGTCTGTGGATACATCGAGAACGGTAATCGAATAGATTATGAAAGTGGTGTAACATCATAAGAAGAGCTTCAATCGTGAGGACGTAAGGGGGGTATCGTGTCTTAGTTGGCCAGGATGGTGCGGACGAGATCTAGATTATCATTAGTATCGACGCCAAATCAAACTCCCACCGATCATACGGGCCGACGTACCAGTGTAGTTGATCTCTCCAGAGCTAGTATCAACAGCCTTGAGCAGCTCATCAACCTCGTCGTCCGTCATCTTCTCACCCAAATTCGTGAGGACTATAAACGCCGTTAGCACCCATCCAGTCCGATCAACCTAGCGACCCAACGCGGAACATACTATAACGCAATTGCCCAACACCAATAACCCCCGTCATGTCCTTATCAAACACCTGAAATCCGCGACAATACTCCTCGGGCTCGCCGGGCTCACGGAACCCACCAGGGCGGTTAAGGACCTTCAAGAACGACTCGAAGTCGACTGTTGACAAAGACGCAACATTAGCAACCGCAAACCACCACTGGTAAGACAGCAATAGGTTGAACGTACAATCCCCGCCAATCCCCTTCTCCAAATCCGCAATCTCCGAAAGCGTCGGGTTCTGCCCGCACGCGCGAAGGAGGTCACCGAGCGACTCGAGAGCGACGCGGCCGCTGCCGCGCTTGTCGAAGAGCGAGAAGGCTTCCTTATAGTTTGTCGAGGCCTGGTCGTGGCGGGTATCTGGTGAGCGGGACATCTTGATAAAATGGTAATGGAAACAAAGAAGAGAAAGTGGATACTGGACAGGGTAAAGCAGAGAGATGGACTGGATGGGTTGGATTCTGGACAGAGCAGGAATTTGGAGAGGGAAGGGGTGAAGCTACAGGTGAAGATCGCGAAGGATTTAGGTGCAGCAGTGTTTGGGTTGGGCGAGGTGACCCCGGGAACCGTCAACCGCCACTTGCCAACCACGGCGCCGCGTAGCTGAACAACCTTCCTTGCACTGAGGCCAAAGCTGGAGATCAAAACAAATGGGAAGGCGCAATCCAGGTACTGCTTGAGCACGTTTCTCCAATCTGCGTTGCTAATGCCCGCTTCCAGTCTCCTTGCAGAGGACAATAAACGAGGGGTTTAAGCGACCGGGGCGACGTACCATGGTAATTGTTTGGTTGATTTGACTCGGGTATGGAATGCTTCGGAGCGAGGGATGGATCAATTGGTTGTTGAAGTGAATCTTTGGGTTATCAAAAGAGAATCCGAGGTGGAATGCAAGAGGAGGGACAGATTTGGGATTGGGGAGACTGGAGATCGGCCGAGTTGGTTGTTGTGGTAACGGGGCCCTCCAAGATCCGCTTTGTTGGCCACCGGTTTCAGGCCACAAGTCCCTATCTCCGTAGTAAATGTAAAGTGGAGGTAGAAAATCTATATGAATTGACATGGGATATATTCTAGTCGTGACACATGTGCATAAAAAGTCCAGCCATGCCTCATATCCTCCATACTCCATATCCAAAACCATGTACAAAGTCTGCTCCCAGCGGACTTAAGGGGTATATATACGAATAACATCTTTACATCACTGTCCTCTCAACTTGCAAATGCAACTGCCCAGTAGGTTCGAGGCTTCTGCTAACAACTCCCACCGGGCGTTAACAAACCCATCCCGCAGGATCATCAACAAACCCAGACACTGGTTGCGCCCTTTCATTGTTTCAAGGTCGCTTGGCTCGCGACAACCGCCCACGCGGCGCAAGAATGCCTGCATGTCCTGTCTCTGTTCGGCCACTGTAGACAGTGTTGGCGTGCCCACTATCGGCCCATCAAGGGCATATCCGTAACACCAGACAACAAGGGCGGCAACGTAAATCACCCATGGTCGGTTGAGAAGGTAGTCCTCTCGGCCGCAGTATAGTTCGCCTTCGACGTTTGGGTTTCCATGGTGGTGGTCCAAAAGACATTCGGCGAGAAACTTGAGCGCATAAAAGGTTGCGTCGCGGGCGGACGCCTTGGTTGCCCAACGATCGACCATCTTCTCCCGGGCGGCGTTGTAATCGCGCGGAGTTATCGCTCGGCCCATCAACCGACGCGCACCTGCGAATATCTGGCAATCAACGATATCAACGTGAGAGGCCATGTGAGCGAGACCATGCAGAACGTCGCGTGATTCAAAGACGTTGTCCTCGTCGAGAGCGTATCGACTGCGGAAACAAGGAAACGAGGACACGCCTGGTTGGCCGAGAGCTTCGTCAAAATCACGTCGCCAGTTGTCAAAGGCGCGCAGCAGGGAAGACCTCCATTTGTCGCGACCTCCCAGAGCATGGGCGACACCGAGAGAGCTGACTTGCAGGTCGCGCTGGTTCATATGCCAGCTCACGCTGAGAAGTCCGGCCATGAGAATTGTTCGTCCAAAAGCATTGGTTCGCACGCGCTGTCCGTTGAGAGTTCTTTTAAGCCCATCCAGGAACATCACAGGCCTGACGCCGTTGGCTTGCAAACTTGCCTGCACCCGAGCCACTTCCGAAGCACTAGTAGCAGACCAAAGGGCCTCGTCGCAAGGCAGCGGCAGACGTAGTTCATGTGCGACCATCTTCGCCGAGTGGCCAAACATTGTGGCGTGCGTTGAGTCTAGGATAAAAGCTGCAAAGGCAACTCGTCGAGTAGCTTCGGTCTTGATCCAATGGGTCCAAGACTCGTCGGCTGCAAAGTCCGGTGTCATCGTCGATCCAGAAGTCGACCGGGCCTGCCGGTCATCTCTCAGACTTGCGGGAGAGTCAAATGAGTGGCGGCCGATCAGGGAGCTACCGCGCCGCATTAACGTCAACGTTGTGTCATGATGAATGTGTGCTCGCTCATGAAGTGCACGGGTCGAGTACATTTTTTCGTAGACTTCCAGCAGCAGCAGCGCCTGGAAGACCCATAGTTTGGCAGGGGGTCGGAAATCTCCTTCCATGAATATCTCCCACCGCAAGTGCCACATAATGAAGTCAGCCAGCTCTGACGCCACCTCGGTAACATCTTGTCCATGGATACTGTCGAGAGTTGCGGCGCCAATAGCCATAACGGCTAGCAACAGTAGGTTGGGCGCTTTATCAGCCACAAAGGTCGGTCGATGAAGAATCGGCAGCTGGACATGAAAGTGGTACCAATAAGACCCAATATAAGTTTGCATCTTGGATAGACTCAGAGCGTGGCTGTCTTCGTCCATATCGCCATCCATCAGTGAATCCTTGCGCTTCGCGACTGCCGAGTACGCGGCTTCATTAAACCGACTGGACATGAGGTCCAAGAGCTCCTGGCGTTTCTCCTCAGACATGATGGCTCGTGGGGAACCGGGATCGAGAATACTGGTGACGCTCATCGGATGAGCTGGGATGACGCTGTTGAGAAAGTCCCCGTACGCAATGTCGTTCATTACGAAGGAATTCTGTGTTTGCGCTTCCATGTAGCCAGGCACCATGTTTGCGGGAGGCGCCACCGTCGTTCCAGGCGCCGGCTCGTTGAACAGCCATGCCGTGAAATCGTCCGCCATGTGAAAAGGTGATCGACTGCTGTCGCCGCCAAAGACCGGATATACAGCGGAGTTAAGCGCATCGAACTGCATATCTCCAACCGTCGAGCTTTGAGGCATCATTCCCGTCATAGAGTCAAGGGCTCCATACCCTCCGGCTTGTTCGAGCGGAGCAGACGTGGATGAGGTTACTGGCGCTATGTTGACATCGGAAAACCCGTCGACAGGGATACGAAGACCCGCTTGAGAAGTATAAGTAGAAGGGCTCACCAACGACCCGTTGATGCCTGCATAACTAAGATCGTGTGGCCTAGTCGATGTGGGGGTGGAATCATCCAAAGGCGTCGAGCGGGGCCCAGGGCCCAGCTCGTTGGTCGGTGAGTTCACAGCATGGCGAGCGTTGACGCCCGCATGCAATGGACGCTGCACTGGCGGGGAGTTGAAGGCAATGGAGGCTGTAGGAGAGCAGCTATCTTGCGGGCAGTGCGGTTGTGAGAAAGCAGAGCCCGGTATCTCCAGAGTATGCGCTTGAACTGGCTGGTAGTTTTTAAACTGCCGACCAAAGCCAGCAGACGTAGGAGGCGACGGAACCGGAGCGCTCGTCGCAGTGATAGGCTGATCGGGACCCGTTGAGCCTCGCTTAGAGTCTGGTGGCGAGAGAACAGGAGGAGCTTGGCTTTTGGGTATTTGTGGCGCGGTGTTCACAATATGGGTCAAGCCGGTATTTATGGAAGCGGCTTGTGCAAAGGTATCGCGTTTTTGAAGCTGTGAGCCTTGCGTAGTGTGTCGCTCGCGATGCCGAACGCAGAGATCTTGCCTTACGAAGGAACGATAACAATCAGGGAAATCGCATCGATAGATCTGCTTGGGGGCATCTAGGCAGCGAAGGATCAGTATCCATGCTAGCGGTTTGAAACAGAGATGTGCGGCATACGGTTCAGTTGATGACGGTAAAGATGCTCGGCCCGCGAATAGCTCTTGCCGCAGCCCTCGAACGAGCAGTCAAATTTTCGGTCCACCTGGACCTTGCGAGTTCTCTTTCTCTTGCGTGGAGGCGCATTGGCCTCTTGTATATCCGGGCTCTCTAGGTCCGTGTCCCGTCTGCGAGTCTGATCTAGCGGGGCCATTGTCGTGACGGCGAAGGTCATCCTAGCCACTTGATCAAATGATAAGCCCGTCTTCAGACTCTTCTCTAGGTCTTGTCTATACGCTCTATAGTTGTGCAGCTTTATCCAATACCCTTGAGGCGATCTGCGGAATTTCGGCTCTTATCCAACACACTCATCGATTAGAGTCGATACGATCGAATAATCGGATGTATGAGGCGAGTTGAAGGCTTGATGCGACAAAGGTGATATGGCGGGGGAATGCCATGGGCTTTGGGCTGCGTGCGATCGGTGGTCGGCGAAGCCCCGTGGGGAAACCGGGAATCGGGAGATAATCGGAGTTAGGCTGTAGGCGAATGTTCTGTTGATCGGGAACTATGACCGCAGGAGGCGACGACCAGAAGCTGAAGGAATAGGACCTGAGATACGAGGAGGGAGCAGGAGGAGAGTCAGTCCGGCGATGGTCCGATGCTTGGAGGTTGGTTGATGAGGGGAAGGAAGGCGAGAGAGAGGGTCGGGAGCTGGACCACAACCACGTTGACCCAGGATTTCAGAACCAGAGACTGAACTCCGGTGGAAGAGACAGGCAGAGGGCGACCTCTAGATAAAGCGAGCGACTGCAGAGCTTATAACATATGTTTCGAAAAAGAAATCTCGGCGGCGACGAGGTGACAAGTCTCGCAGTGGGGCCGGGCACATCTACTAAGAAGGTTAGGATACGATGAGGCCTCCGAATCTTAACGACAGGGAGTCTCGTCGAGTCCGCTCTGACGACTGCTCAGACAGGCAAGACACAGGAGAAACCTGGGAAAAAGAAAACAGCTGCCAATCCTGCCGCGAGAATAGAGGAAGTCGCTCGTGTGGCCACAATTCCGTGCTCGTCGATTGGCCTGCGCTGAAGGCACTGCGACAGAGACAACGCTGTCCCTGGCACTAGGCCCCAGCAGTACCAAGAAAGTCCCGCCAAAGCGTCAGAAGACCGGCAGCAGGGAAATTCCAGAAAGCGAGAAAACCAGAGAAAATCACAGCTTGCGACAGGGTCCGGGCCAATACGAAGGCAGCAAAAGGGAAGCAGAGCCGATGAGGTGCGGCAGCGGCGGTTAAGCTGGACAGGGGAGGCTACGGGAGGAAGCTAACAGGCTAGACTGAACTCAATCGACCCTCTTGGCCTCCTACCATCACCACCATCAGCCTGATCAGGTCGACGCTGCGGAGAAGATCTGCGGGACTGGCCGCCTGCGTTGTATCAATCAATCAAGGGTTCGCTTTAGCGAGCTGCTCATGCCGACCGACAAGGCAGGTCTAACCTGCCGACTTACGGCGCTGCTCTATAGGTAGGGGACCCGCGTGCAGACTGCAAGCTTGCCTCCGCTACGCTGACAGGCCGTTACATGAGCTGATGGTTACCTGATGGTGACGGTGACCTGATCCTACGTAAGGTCCCAGCGTCCCAGCGTCGTCCCACCGTCAACGGGCACCGGGGCCTAGAGTCCGACACAGCCTCCACAGTTGCTCTGGTCTGAGGTAATTTCAGCAATACGGGCTGCCATGAATATCCTCATCTTGCCTCGAGCTCAAAGCGCACTCATGCAAGCGAACTGCGAGAGAGAGACGAAAAAGTAAAGATGCAATCTCTAACAAGTTACAAGCCACCTGACGCCCGGCAATTGGCGTTCTCCGCTAGTTCCCCAGTTTGGGACCCGGCACCGCGGAGAAGATCGAGATGATCGCTGCAGTAGTAGCACACCAGTGCAAGGGCAGACTGCACTGATAAGCAGGGAAAAGCTGATGCAAATATTTGACTGATAGCACCCGGCTCAGCGTTTATCCCTCATTTCCTCGGCGGAACTCGCCGATTATTGAGCCGGAGACGGAGTTTTGCAGCCTCAGCATGGGTCCCAGAGCATCGGTACTATGGAAGGATAACCCCGGCTGTTGGATTTTGGCTGGTGATCCTCTTCTTGGCTTTTGCATGAGAATCTCGATGTCACCGCCAGGATGATCGAATTAATCTGGAAGCCGCGCCAAGCACTGCGATCGACTGAGCCTTCAAGACCATGAACTGGACTCGGCTGGAGATCCTCGTACTTATCGAGTCAGTCCTAAGTAGTTGGCAGTACAGCCGCCAGCGGGGCCCTCTCGCAAACCCCTATCATACAAGGCTAGTCTGCACAGTCTACTGCATCTAAACGACGTCGATGCATCGACTATAAACTTAAACCGGCTCCAGCCGGAAGAGGCGACTGAAAAACGTGCCCGCAGTGCCACTGCAGTCTGCATCTGCAGGACGGGACCAGGTCCAGGCTAAAAGCATGCAGGATCCGATTTCGCGAAAAGAAACAAGGTGCGTCGGGCAACAAGAGGCGATTCTATTAGTTAAGAGGAACTGACGACCCAGACGAAGGGAAATAAAAAGCAACGTTGCCAGTCGTCACAACCTATGAGCTAGCCCAGATGCAGCCGATCGGATCTAGAATCTCATCTCGCACTAACATAGAGGGGACAGTGAAATGCAGAATTACGTACAGAGTAGGCTTCACGTTCTACTTGGAGTAAGAAGAGGCTGGAGCTCGATCATGTGAAGCTGAAGCTATTCTTATGACTGCAGTTATTACGGGGTAGTGAGGCTTCATATGCCATGTTCCATCGTCCCTACCATGGGACCTATTTTGTGCCTCCCCGCTACAAACGCCGAAACTCCTAAGCTCGCTTGAGAGACACCAATACTAACTCATCACGAGGAATCATTCAACCCATCGAGCAACAGATCTACCTAACTATAAACAGCACTCTCCTCCGTAAGCATTCCGTATCCCCGAGTCCGAAGTACTGAGTCACTGACCTAAGTCTCCAACCCACAATTTCGCTCAGCCGACATAACCTCACCGTTAAAACAAAAGCAACACAGATTACGGATCACGAATCTACATCCTCAGACTAAATGCAGATCCACGCGTTCCCCTCGTGTTGCCTCAGTTGCCTGCAGACCGCTAGGTTCGTATATTCTTTTCTTTTATTTCGTACTACTACGGCCGAGCTCGGCCGTCTGCACGATATCTCTCGCTCATACCTGACGGCGAGGAAGGGTCAATCCAATTAGACGAGATATATATCTCTGATCCGATTAATGCCCAAACCTTAGGTATTGAAGAGTCTCTGTGGCCCCAGGACGGGCTGCCCCTCTCGCACCTGCAGATTCATCCAGCGCCGAGATCGGCTACAGTCTACGAACTACCTCCGTACGGTCTACACATGCCATGGTCTGCTTTTTGCAAGAACTTGCAAGGGGGTACGTAGTAGTCAATCGTCGGCCGGTCCCGACACACAGACGCCCGGTAGTAGTCATATTAGTAGTAGTGGCACACTCTATACGACCCTGACATCGACCAAGAATACCGACCGCCTGCAAGGAAACTCCCTTGCATCAGACGAACTGTCAATAATATTAACTGTCAATGCAGAGGCAAAAGCAAACTCCAGGAAATTCTTGCATCCTTCGAACCTTCGACGCGGGTTCTACGGTTGGTGGGTGATATGCCGTCCTATCAGATTATCTGTGTAAGGCTAGGGATATATTTTCTTTTTCTGACCTCCAGCTGCGTCCAGCCACCACCTCATGGCAGGACAGGACAGGGTTTTCCTTGCCGCTTTTGTTCTCCTGAACGACGAGAAGGACGATAATGATCTATGTTTGCCTCCTCGTGTTCTCTGTAGAGTGAATGGGCAGGGCTGGGCTGGTGCCACGGAGGCAACTATAGTATAGGGTCGGGCTGAGTAGGTTCTCTGTAAGCAGCACCTATCCCAAGGTTGAGTTCGACTGCCATCTCACTCATGATCGGAAACTATAATCATTGGCTAGGAAAGGAACGGCCTCCTCGCTGCAGGTGCATAGCTACTACTTAGTACTACAGACCTAAACAGGGTACGTACTGCTCTGGATCCCGCTAGACTCTCGATGCAACATGTACCTAGTGCTACGCCCGCATCTCTCCTCCCTAGACGCAGGCCTTCCATGACCCGCCCACGGATCCGGACCTGCGTACCAACTACCAGAAAGGGGCACGTGTAGTGGACCTAGTGTACGAAGTAGAACGCCCTAGAACGCGCCCCGGGGCGCGATACTCAAGCTACGCTCAAGCCGTTGGCGAGGTCCCGTTTCAAATAACAACGACGGCCGCCCGATGCGCCGATCGTCAACTAATTTCTAGTTCCCCTGGAACTATATGGCGCCTTAAATACAGACAGTGCCAGACAGGGAACCGAAACGAACCGTGGGCCCGCTGGGTCATCTCATTGACATTCTCCAGACTAGACTAAACTACACTAGTAGGCTAACGTACTAGGTAGTAGACTCCATACTCGTGCGTGGTGGATGCTCTGAAACGAACGCCCGGAGGCAATCACACTCGATTCACGGGGACCCTGGTACCGAGAGGCACGGCAAGAATAGGTACATGATTGGGTAGGTAGATGATATGGGTAAGGGTATGTTGATGTAGATAGGTGGGATCCATGTCCGCTCTGTCTTTAGAGAGACGATCCCATGATGTGCGAGATTGTGTGTAAAGATGAGCAGCCGAGGACTGTTTTTCCCACCGAGGGTGTTGAGTGTGGTTTTGAGTTGAGGCGGGTGGGTGATGGGGTTGCCCCTCTGAATGCTTCTCAACAGTTGTGTGTGCACCTGTCCGGTCTCCGGCCTCCGTTCCAGTTCCTCCCTCCCTGCTCCCATCCCAAAAAAGTTCAAAGAATGAGACATTTATGAAGACAGAAAAAGAAATCTAACCGCTAAACCGGAACCGCGTAGCTTCTAGTCGCCCTAATCCTTCTCTTGGGGCCACGTTCCGACGTCGGTATGAGTTCGTAAAGTCTAGGTTCCCTCCCGTTAGCCAATGGTAGATGGTCAAATTCAAATCACTGCATACCTTGAAGGAGAGCTCGAATCTTCCGTGTCTCTCCTGTTTGGACCTTGTCGGAAATTCCCTTCAGTAGTCGTTCCGCCTCGCCCGCCTTCATTGTTCCCGTGGGGAGCATCTGCAGAGTCGACTGCACCCAACCACCCGCTTCTTGAGGCATCAGTTCGAACATGGACATTAGTAGGCTTGACGCATCCGGGAAACACTCTCCGGGGAACGTGAACATCATTCCGGTAAGAATTCGCTGTACAAGGACCTGCCCTTGCGATGCGATTAGTTGTTTTACAGCCTCTTGGATCTCGGGAGGGTTTGCGTAAGTCTTGCCGTCTGGCGCAGTGAACTGAGACACCGCAGGCTTGTCAAAAGCGAAACTGAAAAGATCGTGGTAGTAGTGCAGTGTAGCCATGAGAGGATCAATCTGCTGTAAGGTAAGGGAACTCAGGGCAGCTGAGAAGATTGGTACTGAAAGAGAGGAGCGGATGCACTCTTTAGGGTAGAATCGGACGGCATCGGACGCAAGGCGGAAGAAATCCTCGACCACTACTGACGTTAGAGAAGATTAAGATGGGGGACAAGATAATGGGACATACCATCGGGTAGGTTCTCCGGTGGCATGTCGTTTAGATAACGCAGGAAAGCTGTCGATTGCTGCTCGAAGAACTGGAATACTGCACGACTCGTGGCAGGGTCAACATACTCGGCACCCTCTGAAAACTCTCGCACAACAGCGTCGGTAGCCCATAAGAAGCATCCTTCGCGCGATGCCTCAAATCCACTGGCAAGGCTCTGGGCAAGTGTCGGCAGCAAAGGGCTCATGGCGGTTCTGTAGCTGATTATCATGTTTCTCCAGCAACGACATACACGTTCCAGGATTGGTGTAGATGTTGTGAAGTTCATGACCAGTGTCGTCGTGATAGGCAAAATCTCTCCGCAGTACTTGACTGCTGGGTTATCCTGGTCTTGCGCAACGTATGGGTTCACCACTAGGATGAATATCGTAATCAATTGCAGGTGATCTATCGGAGCGTTAGTAAATGATAACAGTATTTGCGGACCACAACTTACCAGCAACAGCGCGTTGGCCCTGTTCATCCTTGGCATTGTTCGCCAAATTCATGATGCGAGCCATTATCGGGTCACAGAACATCTTCATTGTCTCGTATATCTTCTCCAGTGGTTGCACAGCAACTACGGCCGCTACACCTTCGGTCACCTCCTCTTGACTGCTCGGCTTCAGTTTGTCAATGACGGATTCATAGAACGAATGAAGCTGTGCAATGTGTCCTCCGAGAAGTTTCTGGCAATCCGTACCCAGGAACTTGAACGCCAAAGCAGAAGCCTGAACAACTTCGATAGAGCTGTGTTGGAAGCCAGAGATGACGTAGTTCAACTGCGCTTCGAGCGTTTCTGGGTGCTGAGCCGTCCATTCCGTATAACGTGCAAGTGCCATGATAGCCTGGAATCGGATCTTCTCTTGATTCGGAATTTGAACAATCAAAGGAATGACCTGAGGCAAGACCGCGCTCTCCTCCGGATCGACCATACGGCCCATAGCTCTCAAGCTGAACAGTGGTGCTTCAAGCTCTTGCCAGTTTGGAACGTGTTCATCCGTCGATTGTGAAGCGTACTGCGAGATCCAATGCTGAATGACCTGATACGCTTTCGACAAGCACTCCGCAACTCCGATGACCACACAACAGTCCTTGAGGACGTCTCCCATCGCGTGTCGGAACTGCCGGAACTTCTCTTCCTGTTCCCGGTCACCTCCGAAGAGATCGGTTTCTCCTTCGTCGGGGCGGGGGTACTCGAGGTGCTTGATCATAATGTCCACCAATTTAGAGAAGATGTCGGCGTAAACGGCCCGCGACTCGGCATACCGCTCCAACGTGACGTACTGCTTCAGTTCGTACCAGAAGACGAAAGTAATCGAGACCACATCACGCTCCCAGTCGCGTGCACAACACTCGAGCACCGCTTCCACGAGCTCGCGGAATTGCGTAGGCAGACGCGCCATCAAGACAACCCATGCTTCACCCGCTTCGGCAAACAACCTTGTAATACCTCGGAACGCTTCCGTATCTTCGGCTTCGGCGAATTCGGCGATCTTCGGGCGGAGCGACATTACGCGCGGATACAATGCCTGAATGATAGGCAGCGAGTCATCGACTTCACGCGTGTCCCGGTATAGAGTACACATGCTGTCGACAGCAGCGTCAAACGATGCGTCGTCATCCAAAGCCTTCACAATGACGTCCATCAAAGGCGATTCAACGATCTTCGACGCGGGAATTTCTCGCATCCAGGAGGTGATACAATCGAGTAGGCGGGGGTTTGTAGATGCGGTAGCTGCAAAAGAAACTAAATTAGCCCGATTCACCTAGCAAACCTGAGAAAATACGAACGAGATGACTGAGCATATTGAATCAAGAGATGCATGACTTGCTCCGCATTGTCTTCCAGTAGTTCTTTGGTCCTCATCGTAAGTTCGTCTTCCTAAGGCGATGTATTAGACTCTGAGATATGGCCGCGCAAGTCGTCGCCGGTCGGTGGTGGAAACATGGGACGCTGAGTTTGTCGAACATACAGATAGATTGATTTTGCGACCTTCCGTCACTTCTTCCGGAAGGATTTTGAGAAACTCCAGTACGCAGTCGCCTGCACTGCTCCCAAGGGAGGAGCCGACAACAGCCAGAACGTCCTTCCATTCGATCATCTGAATTGCAAGACTAGCAAGGCACACGCAAAGCTGTGTTTGGATCGGCCGCGGCCCTGAACCGAAAGCCACCAGGAGATTGAGTACCGAATCCCTCAGAGCAACCACCGACTCAGAAGGCAGTTGATCTAGATCGAACATGATCTGGCATGGTCAGTATGGGGGTATGATCCCGGGGGAATAAACTCCTGCTTCACCTTTCCCTTCAACGTCGTCGCAGCGAACAACTTTGCCTCTACCGGGGCATCGGTTGACTGTAGCATCTCATGGGTAATGGTCCACGCCTCGACCTAGAAGGTAGAGCCAATCGGTCAGTGAATGGCCTTCGTAAAGACGCGAGCAGTTGCAATAAAGGCGGATGAGGGGATAGGAGTAAACGAACGGATTTCTGGAACTTCTCGAGGAATTCGTGGGCCTGAGCTTTCTCAGATCGCGGAACGTTCCCTTGCATAGTAGCAACCGCAGCTAGGACGGGACCAAAGGCCTGTCCGGCGGCGTCTCCTTTGCTGGCCATGATCGAGGTGGGAGGTTGTTTTGGCGTGGCTCCGTGGGAGTGGGAAAGAGGGGTCAACTAGGCCGAGAGGCTCAACAGCGGTGGGTTTCGATCATGAATTATAAAAGGACAAAAGTACAATAAAGAAATCAGTTATTGAACGGTGAGAAGCCGCAGAGGTATGTTTACTCGGCGTCGCGATTGTCAAGCTGTTGACAATAGGAGTGGAAGTGGGATGCTGGTGACTGATGATCCGCTCCCAAGGAAAAGTTGGTGAGCCGCAATAATCGACTGCCGACTTGGAGAAATCCGCGGCCAAAGCAAGCTCCCATCATATCTTTTCCTGCTCTTCACCACCACTTGCGCTTCCAACCACGTTTACAGCTCAATCAATTCCTACGTTCCCAGAGATACTATCTCAGTACTCTATTCTATTTGATATATTTTCGCCAGTCGCTCATCACAATGTCCGGCAGAGGAGGCGGTGCTGCTCGCAAGACACTGCTTGCGCCGATTCACTTCATCTTCAAGCTCCTCCAACAACGTTCAACGGTTTCAATCTGGCTATATGAGCAGCTTGCATTTCGTATAGAGGGCAAGATCAGAGTAAGGAGCTCTGAAATTCCCCGAGTCTATCACCGCTGACTGGAGGGCTAGGGGTTCGACGAGTTCATGAACCTGGTTGTTGACGACGCTGTGGAGGTTAAGCTGGCCACAAAGAGCGAGGAGGAGAAGAGGCGGCCATTAGGTTCGATATTATTTCCATCTATCGTCTGCGACGCGCATTGCTGATAAAACCTTCGAACTCAGGTCAAATACTACTCAAGGGCGACAACGTTTCCCTCATTCAGGCAGTCCAGTGATCGCGAATTGCGCGTCATCTCCTACTTAATACGTCGTTAATACCAAAAAGGTCTTCGCCAATTTCCGTTCTACAAAACAACCTATGGCAGCCGTTTACGCTGGGCGCTGGAGGACATAGTTGCGATAGACAAATCTGCGGACATGTGGAACTGTTTTGGGCTTTAAATCACTGTTGGCGCAGGAGACACCGGTCGTCACCAACTATCACGATATCTACAAGCCAGTCATGATTTGTAACGGGTACTTCTTCGGGTGGGGAAAGCGTTTGCTCCTTGAGAGAGAGGGCGACTGTGATCTAGTCAGGAATTTTATTGCTCTCCTACATTCGAGATAAGGATAAGGTTGTGGTTGCGTCTCACCGAGTAAAGGCATCTTTCGTGTTGCCGCTTCGATTTCAGCTTCCCATCTCAAGTACCTTGTCAGGAAGCTGTCATAGTACCCCTTGCCATGACCGAGTCTTTTAAACGCAGTATCAAAGGCCATCCCGGGCATGACAATCAAGTCCAGCCCAGATGACCTAGCCGTAGCATCCTTAGCTAAGCCCGCAGAATCAGACGGGCCCGTCCCGCCAAAGCAATTCTTCTTGCTCAGCGCCTGGGCCTCTGTAAGCGACGGGATCCCCCACTTGTCGCGCTCCAGGGAGCCAAATTCATCCATGGACTCCAACGCAAGCATGTCCATGACCGATGTCTTTTTCTGCTCGGTAGAGGTCTCACTGCTATGAATGTAAGGCACAAAGACCTCCTTTTGGCTTTTCAAGGCATCCTCCACTATTGCTGTGGTTGAGAGCTCGCCTGTCGGCATGGATAGGTATACGCCTATCCTTTTGGCTTTTTGGTACTCTGGGAGAGCAAGCAGTTTGCTTGCGACAGCCCTGGCTAAATATTATCAGCATTATTGTCCAAATGGAAAGTGAATGTATGGACTAACATTGAGTGACGATAGAATCAGCGGGGATTCTCTGCAGCACCTCGCGCATTCTTTTGCGGAGATCCTTTTTCGCTGCTTGGAATCCCGCCATCATCTACTCTGGAATATATAGGATTTAGAGCCTAGAGTATAGACGTGAAGTAGGAAAGGTTTTCTTCGTGGATCCCACCCGATAACGATTGTTGTGATGTCAATGTCCATCTTCAAGCTGGGAGCTCCAACACAGCGGAGGCTTGGCATTGAGACCATTACATTCACATTGTTTTGGTCGCATGGCTGGATCGACAGGGCAAGGTGAACGCCCTTGAAGGGCAATGGCCTGCGCCCTTGAGTGACGGAGAAATGCCTCTTCAGCTTCAGTTTCTCGTTCTATCTTCAACTCACCTCAGACCTTGCAACAATGCTTGCGGTATACTTCGTTGCTAGCCTTCTGGCGAGCGCAGCCAGTGTTAGCGCCCGCAACGCCGCCGATCTTGTAGGGACGTGGACCACCAAATCTCGCGAAGTCGCGACGGGACCTGTATGTTTGGCCAATTGTTTACCCTCTTTCCACTGATGGATGCTGATGCACTCTTGCTAGGGATTCTACGACCCAGTCGAAGACAAATTGATCGAGCCAAAGCTACCAGGAATCTCATTTTCGTTCACTGAAGATGGCTATTTCGAAGAGGCGTTCTACCGGGCTATCGCTAACCGTTAGTATATCTTTGCTACATGAACCCCGGGCCTGCATCCTAATGATACTGTCAACGTACAGCAAAAAACCCAGAATGTCCCCAGGGTATCATGCAGTGGCAGCATGGCACATACACCGTCGGCGCTGACGGCTCTCTACAATTGACTCCGATTGCTGCGGACGGTCGCCAGCTATTGTCGGACCCTTGTGAGTCTTCGAAGGGGCTGTACACCAGGTACAACCAGACGGAGGAGTACACTGTATGTTCATCCCACCGATGCTGTCTTAGCCTTTGTGCTAACAATGACAGTCTTTCACGGTGGGCGTAGACCCCTACTATGGTAGTGTCCGCCTGGATCTCTACTCATTCGATGGAACGCCTATGATTCCGATGTACCTTGCCTATAAGCCACCTGAGATGCTGCCCACCGGGTCCCTGAACGCCATAACATCCAAGAAAAACAAACGGCAAGTCGACGGTGGTGTGGACACGGCCTTTGTTTTGAGGAGGCTTGTTAGTAAAGATAGTCTTGTGGATCCGGATCGGTGGTTATGGGTGGGCGTTGTCATGAGTGCTATGGGCGGTGTTGCACTGTTTTTCTCTTAGATCGAAGGATTCCTTCCTCCAGATCCCATCCTCGGAGAGGGACTTTGCCATCTTCTTGAAGATGTAACCTAAGCTATCATGAGCCATTCAGAATTGAAAGAAGTTTGCGGCCGGCGCGTGACGAGAGAGTTTCCGTATAGATCGTATAATATAATAGTACAAGGTTAATATACAGATAGGTGGCATCGCCAGAAGACGTCATTCATAGCTTGGAAATAGCTTCCTGAGCGATTTCCTTAACCTTCTTTCCGTCCGCAGGTTGCTGAAAAAGGGGCCCTCCCTGTTTAAAGAGTTCCTTGAAGACTGCGCCGACATGGACTTCCGTGCCAGCATCCTTCATCTCCGTAATCTGACGCAGTACGGCCTCTCGAACCTCGTCGTCGTTCAACGTCTTGACATGGCTGCCATATTCCTTGAGAATGGCCTGCGCCTTGTCCTCTTTCTCCTTGAGGTCTAGGCGGTTGACGAGCTGGCACTGCTGGGCTGCATCTTCGGATGCCCGAATGCGTTTCCGGATGACTGAGAGTAACTGTAGGTCCGAAGTAATGGGATTGGGGCTTTTCTGCGAGTTGTTGTAGTCGCCGATTATAGCTCGGATGATGTTAAGTCTAAGGGAAGAGGTTGGTGAGTATGTGGTTTGATAAATGGAATTGTAAAGCGCTGCTTAGAATCTAACGGGGTCATACCGATCAGTATCTTTTGCTCTCATTGCAGTCTTCAGATCAGTTCTCAATGTTGCCATCAATGGTGGAACAGATGGGCTGGCGGTCGAGTTCCATCGCGCTTGGTAGAGGCCCAGGCGGGTGAGGCGGGTTGATTGTCGCAAAGCCCCAAGCATCTTTGTTCCTTGCGAATTTATAGGCCAGAAAATATACGGCGCAATTGCAACAGAGTTCAGGAATAGTTGAATAATTTTGTAAGACCCGGGGTGGTGTTTAGAGGCAGAATTCGCTCACAGCGGAGGCGGAGAGGAGCTCAGGCGGGCCCGTGCACCAAATTTCCCAGGTTGTTTTTGATGGTCGCTCATCGTTGTCTGGCGGTCTTCGACATCAAAGAGAACACTTGCTAGGGTTCCTCTCGGCTCTCGATTCATGCTCCTTCCCCTCGCAACCCCGAATTCCGCTCCTGTCGCCGATTCCCCCTTTCCCTTCGAAATTGCTTTACTCCCCCGGCCTTCGCGCTGAACGAACCTCTGCCACGCCGGGGAGCGCGATCACCAACAGAGCTCGGACGAGCTTCAAAGCTACGAGATGTCCTACCCTAGTCTTCCGCCGGTGACGCCTCAAAAGCCACTTCCTGGTGCCTTTTTCCAAACTCCCGCGCCCGGCAATGCGCTGAACCCGCCGCAACCTACAGCTCCTCAACCCACCGCACAGCCTTCGAATAATCAGGCCTCACAGCCTGCGCTTCCTCGGTTACCTCCGTCGTTGAAACCCGCGCCAGCCCAGGTTCTGAACACGGAAGAGCGTGCGGCCCGTACGGTCAATGATACTCTCACACAGGAAGCTCGCTATCCCGACCTCGATAGCTACTTGTCTCGTAAGTGTACTCGACGTGCTGTTTCTACTAATCTCGACTGACAACTGAGGTAGAGGGCTTCTCATCCGACTATGACATTCCCGTGTCTTCAACATGGGCTCCTTTCCAGAAAGTCAAGATGTACAACATCCCCGACCAAATATTCGACCAGTACAATCTAGCGCAGGTATCTACCAGCATGGGGCTTTTGGCGGAGCTCAATCACGCCTGGGTGGCTATCGACAACGCACTATATCTATGGGACTACACGCATACCAACCCTCAATTGGTGGGATTTGAAGACCAGCCGAATAGCATCAACGCGGTCAAGCTCGCTAAGCCGCGTCCCGGGGTGTTTCTGCCCAGCATTACCCATTTGCTCGTCATATCAACAACTGCGGAGGTCATCCTACTGGGAATGCAGTGCGAACCAACTCCCAGCGGCAGTCGTCAAATCACATTATATCAGACGGGTATGTCAACCTCGATTCGCGGGTTGGATATTCACGTTATGGCTTCCTCGGACGCGACCGGTCGTATATTCTTCGCCGGCTCCTCCGATAACGACGTTTACGAACTTACATACCAACAAGAGGAGAAATGGTTCCAGGGTCGATGCTCGAAGGTGAACCATACTAGCTCTCGCCTATCGTCACTTGCTCCGTCCTTGAGCTTTACGCAAAGGGCGTCCGAACAGGTTGTGCAAATGGAGATCGACGACTCGAGACGGCTGCTGTATACGCTGTCATCAGCATCCACCATTCGGGTATTCCACTTGAAGGCAGATGGCTCCGTGGCTCTTGCTATCACGAAACCAGCCCTCGATATCTACGCCAACATCGGCCACATCATTGCCTCCAACCAAGCGCTTAACTCGAAGGTGAAGATAGTCTCAATTAGCCCAATTCCCGCGGCCGAGGCTTCAAGGTACCATTTGATGGCTACAACCGCTACGGGGTACCGCATCTACCTGAGTGCCACTGGTTCCTATAGCTGGTCTGGTGCACCAAACGGCGCCAATGCCCCGACAAGTATGCAGGCTCACTATGTCAAAACACCTCCTTTCGACAACCCTCCTCCTGTCTATCAAGGCCAATCGCGCTTCCAACCATCAATGGCGGCGTCAAAAGTCCCGATACACACCCTCGACCCCACTACATTCTCAGCCCGCTTCCCGCCGGGATACTTCTTTTGCTTCACTTGCCAGGACACTACGCAAAAGACAGATACGTTGTTTATCTCTGCCCCTGATTCCGGACGCGTGTCCCGCTCCCAGGAAAGTGTTGTCCCAGGGAAAGCGGCAGAAACCGGCATTTGGCTGTCTTTGGGTAGCAGAGCGGAGGATATCGGACTTAGCTCACCAACTACGCCAGCGTCCATGAACCCGAGCGGTTTTGGTAACGAGCTTGCCGTTCAATTCGAGAACCCGTCCGCAGAGGTCTCTATCTTGACGAATACTGGTATCCATGTTTTCCGTAGGCGGCGACTCGTTGACGTGTTTGCGGCTCTAGTGCGCAACGGGGGTAGCGGTGGTGACGAGGGACTTGAGGGTGAGATCAAAAACTTCATCCGTACCTATGGGCGCAGCGAAACACTGGCCACCGCCCTTGCGGTTGCTTGTGGCCAGGGCGTAGAGGTCTCTACAGACTCCCGGCTTTCCAAAATCAACGATCCGGACGTCCTCGAATTCGCTCGCAAGGTCTTCATTGACTATGGCGGTCGACCCACGCTGAACGAAAATGCTGTCGCTGATAACTCTACTCCCGCTGTTGACACTGTTGTCCCGTCACCTCGACATGCGGGTATTGCCCTGTACATTTCAAGGCTGCTACGGTCGATATGGAAGAAGGAGGTTGCCACCGTTGGCGGCGCGCCCGGTGGAGCTCAATCTATCACCTCTTCATTCCCAGCCGTCAAGTTGCAAAGCATTCAACGGGATCTGGTAGCTTTACAAGATTTCTTCAAGTCGAACAAGAGTTTCATTGAAGGATTAAGCGGACCCGAAGCCCTTGCGCGTGTTTCAACGAAGCAAGAAGAAATCGAGCTGCAGGCAGAGCACCGGGCACTACATTCGCTTGTTCAACTGGTATCTCACACCATTGAGGGTATCTCGTTTGTGTCAGTTCTGTTTGACGAGAAGGTTGAGGAGATCGTTGCGCTATTGCCGGACGAGTCGAAACAGAGGTTCCTGAAACTCACATTTGAGGAGCTCTTCAGCACCACCAAGGGACACGATATCGCCAAGGAACTGGTCAAGGGGATTGTCAACAGAAACATCGCCAAGGGAGCTAATGTCGAGACAGTAGCGGATGCCCTACGACGGCGATGTGGTAGTTTCTGCAGTGCAGAAGATGTTGTTATCTTCAAGGCCCAGGAGCTTCTCAAGCGGGCTACGGAAGCCGGCTTCAACTCAGAACTCGGTCGCAACCTGCTGAACGAGAGTTTGCATCTGTTCCAGCAGGTGTCCGAGAATCTGCCCATGGACTATCTCGTGCCTGCGGTAGAAAGTTACATATCTAACCAATTCTTCGCTGGTACGTTCTCCTTCGTCTCAGTTAACCTTCGTGACTAATTGCCATAGGTGCTATTCAACTTGCTTTGAATGTCGCTGGTCGATCAGACAAGGCTAACATGGCTATGTCGTGGATGATGGAGGGTCAACCATTGCCGGTAAGATGTATTGGCCCAATTTCTTGTCCAGGCGCTAATGGCCCTTCTCAGGATCCTCGGAGAGACTACTACCTTTTCAGGAAGCAATGTTACGATCTGATATTCAAGGTCATCCTGGCGGTTGACAACCTTGCTGCTCAAGATCCTGGCGTGGTTGACGGACAATTAACAACGGTCGCCAAGCGCAAGAATGAGGCCTACGGCATCATTTCAGATTCAGCAGATCAAGTGTTCTTGACAAGCCTATATGACTGGTATCTCGAGCAAGGGTGGAGCGATCGGCTGCTCAGGACAGACTCTGCCTTCGTCGTCGAGTACCTCAAGCGCAAGTCCAACGACGACATTTCGCATGCTGATCTTCTCTGGCGGTTTTACACTCAATCTGAACG
The DNA here is from genome assembly GCF_047715775.1 of Aspergillus undulatus. Taxonomy (NCBI): domain Eukaryota; kingdom Fungi; phylum Ascomycota; class Eurotiomycetes; order Eurotiales; family Aspergillaceae; genus Aspergillus; species Aspergillus undulatus. The sequence continues at coordinate 248,125 of NW_027396639.1, forward strand.
CTTTTTCGAGGCCGCTCAGGTTCAATTCGAACTCGCCAATAGCTCTTTCAAGCTCCCGCTCAGCCGAAGAATAGAATATCTCGGTCAAGCACGAGCCAACGCATCAACCTTCACACAGGACGTGAGCCGACAAGCCCGACAACGGTTACTGCAAGAAGTCTCCAATCTCATCGACGTCGCGAACATCCAAGACGACCTCCTTCAACGCCTAAAAGACGATGTGCGCCTCGAGCCAGAAGCAAGAGCCCAGGTCCTCGAGGAAGTGGACGGAGCGATCTTGGAGGTCTCTTATGTACGTTGGCACCATCTACCCCCATCCACCCCCACGCCCTACCTCATCCCACGCCTTACTAACAAGCTCAGATGTTCAACCAATACGCCGACTCGGCAAGCTACTACGATATATGCCTGCAAATCTTCTACATAGCCGATTACCGCAACCCCGCCGACGTCCGCGCCACATGGCAACACCTGCTGCAAGACCTGCACGACGAAACAACCGTGCGGGGCTCACCACAGCCCTACGAGGCCGTCATCGACAAAATCCGCTCCCTCGGCTCCCGCCTCCGCATGTCCGATTCCGTCTTCCCAATCCCCACTCTACTCCCCATGCTCGAGCGCTACGCCCTCGAGCACCAGCGTAACGTTGGACCCCCCACCTGGGTCGTAGATACCTTCTTCGATCTGGGCGTCCCGCACGAAACTATCTACTCCGTCCTCGAGAGTATGTATTATACAGAGGAGGCCCCCTTCCAAGGAAACAACCGCCGCGTCATTGCCCGCGACCTGCTGTATACTATCGAGCATTGGTTTCATGATACTGTGCGCCTGGGCGGTGTCGTCTTTGGGAGCGATGTCATTGCCGAGCGTATTCTGGAGATGCTTACACTCTTGCAGCAGGGCGGGATCAGTAATGAGCAGATGGCTGTTGCGCTTGAGTTGAGGGCGAGGATTCAGGATATTTTGAGCTGAGTTTGTCTAAGGGGTTAGGCTACGTTAGGTTGATTTATAGAACACGAATATCGAATGAGCACGGTTAGGTAGTTAAGGTCTTAAATAAGGTTAATCTAGTTCTGATTTTGTCTTGTCTTCCTTCTCTTGGGTGTGGCGGTGAGCTATCAAGTATCTGTTCCCTCTTCGACTTGGCGATCGTAACTGTTTTCTTCATCCTACAGGCCGTCGCCATACAGCTTCTACTCTCCACGCGAACATTGTCTCCACGAAACAACCAGATTGATCATAAAATCATCTCTATTAGATCATTAGGACCGTTACTACACGACATATAGTAATATAGATAAATAAACCCGAGACAATAAAGTTCAAGCAGAGCCTTGAACGATAGCAAAACGACAAGAGAAAAAGACAAACAAAATGAAGGCAGAGGTCAAATCCGAAAAACAGAACAACAACGGTCTATGGGGATAACGATAACGCTGGCGAAAAATGAATCAAGTTGAGGATCATGGGGGCCAGAGCGGAAGCAAAAAACCCAGGGGAAGGGGAGAAATAGGGCGAGGTGCGAAGTGCCGTGTCTACTAGATCGAAACCGAACCGAGAGAAAATACGAAGATGAGTCCGCCCAAGCAATAGCAAACAAACTGTCGATAGATTAGAGCGAAGGCAGATCAGATCAGGTCAGGTCAGGGAAGTTCGTTAGTCAATCAAAACCGTCTATCAGAAACGAAAACCGGACCGAGATATCAGGAATGGAAACGAAATAAGCAAGCAAAATGCAATCAATCAGGCTGGCGCTGGCGCTGTTGTGGGCAAAATCGAAATGACGAGCAGGCAGTGACACGTGCGGGACCGGCATGCATGCGAGCTAAGCAATTTGACCGAGGGCGCGCGAAGGGACTCCGTGTAGTAGTTAATAACGATAGATAGATGTGTGTGGGTGTGGGTGATGTTGCTTTTTCCCCGCGAGTAAAACGCGGGCGATAAAGAAAATAAACAACAGTGGTGCGGAATTAGGGTATTTTTTCTCGGCAGAAAGTCAAGCAGTGCTATGCTGATTATTGTGCTGGCATCGCTCATTCGAATTGGTCGTGGTCGTGAACGGGGATCGGCTTTTCGCCCAGCGCACACAGGCGGAAGATATGGCGGAGTTTGGCACCGTAATCATCGTCAATATAGTCGACAATCGCCGAATCTAGAGGGGTGAAGGATTTAGTAAACTAGTTCTAGTTCCACCGCGTCTCGCGTCTCGGGCTAATGCACGGAAAATGGCGAATGGAAAATTTAGAATCACTTACGGATGGTGCTTCTGTTGTCGAAAATGACGATGGTCTTGGGCTGCCATCGGACTCTGGCCTGGAAGTCGTGTCCGGAGACGATGTGCTGCATGAGGAAATCGAGCAGCCAGCGCTGTTCTGGCTCTTTGAGGCCTGGGATCTTTGTGATGAATTCGCCGTTGAACCAGAGGCACTTCTGGCCGGTGACGGGGTGAATCCGCACCAACGGGTGCTCGGTGTCGACAGCGTCTTTGCGCACCAGGCCACCAGTAAGACGAGCGTGGTTGATCATCTTTCGAGACGAGTGGACTGCGCTTAATGTGTCAAGCCACGAAGTGAGGGTCGGGGATAGGCGCCTGTTTTCCAGCGTTAGCTCTGCATATATGGTATGTACCTTTTTGCGTTCGGAAGAACAAAAGAACATCCTATATGTGCACTCACTTATAGGCCAAGTCGGTCGCAGCAAAAACGGTATCGCCTCCAACTTCTGGTCCCTCCAGCAGTCCTAGCATGACATATCCGGGCGGCTGAACCTCGTAGCTCACATCCTGATGCCAGAGTGTGGTAGTTGTGCGCTGTTCCAAAAAGCGAGCAATCTCTTCGCGGTTGCCGTCGCGGTGGATGATGTGAAAGCCAGGATAACCACGTACAGTACCGGATACGGGCTGATAGTTGGGTTTGCCAAAGTGGCTCATAAATTCCGCTTGGGCTGCGGGGCCGGCATCAATCAAGTCTTGGTTGGGGAATGCGACAACCCGGCGCTCCGCGACAAGGAGCGCAAGTTCGTCCTTAGCGGTGTCGGAGAGTTGGCTTAGTTGCACGCCTTCGAGAATGCTGCCAATTTGGGGCTGGATCTGGGTGACTTTGACATTGGGTGTCAACAAACTGGGCTTCGATCTGTCCTTGACACGCAGCGCAGGGTCCTCGTAGTCGAAGTTGGGAAGAGGGTCAAACCACAGCTTGTCCCATGTCGGAAGATATTCGGGATACCTTGTCCGCAGATGGTTTTCCTGGTTGACATCCACGTATGGGATGTTGATGTCGTAGCTGATTGGTTCCTGGTCTTTAGGGGCAGCGACTGGCTGCGCCTTCTTGGGCCTGAGAACAGGAGCGGAAGAAGGCATTGCGTTTGAGGAAAGGTGTCAAAGCCGTTGCAGGCGTCGTTGAGAACTTTATACCCTCTTATCAAGAAGAGAGACAGAGGAGGGAAGGGTACAGGGAAGGTGTTACTCCAATAAAGCTTCTTCGGTGATACGGGAAGTATAAAATGATACACAATGAAGTAGAGGAGGGTAAGATAGGTCTTGGTCAATGCTGAAGATTGAGAAAGAGAAAATAGAGATCAAGCAGATGGGCTCCAGATGACGGAGGATGAGGTTCAATAAATATTAATTTTATCGCAACACAACCTCGTCATCGTCATGGCGATAAAGCAGCTCCTTCTCAAGGAGGAAACATGGCTAAGTGGATGATGGTCTGATAATACTCGCAGCGCCATCATTGCATCCACCGGGTAGTTTCGCTTAGACTACTGTCCCTTTCATTTCCGGGCCGGTTAGCTTGCGACGGGGATGTGCAGATGACGGACGAAAGAGCTGTTTTCCGCGATGCCATGGCCAGCAGGGGTGCCATCGGTGGCCGGACGGGGAACATACGAACTCGAACAGAGATCGTGAAGGGGGGCCGGGTGAGGGGCAGCGGCAGGATGATGAGCCACTCAAGTGGAGGGACGAGTCTCAAAAGAAGTCGAATATCTACCAAAAATGAACCAGACGGGGAGGCGAAATGGAGGAAGCTGGATGAAAGGAGCTGGAAACGTCCATACGGAGTTGAGCCCGCGACTGTCACAAGAAGCCAGGAGAGAGGCGGTCAAAGGAAAGCAAGCCCTTGACGGCTCATCATCGGCACATAGCTTCTGCAATCTGCAACGAACAATTGTCCCAAACTACCTCATGGATGCGATCATCGGGTTGATTGGAGCTTGGTTCGACGATGGGACTCGACTAAGCACCTGCGACTCCATGTTCCCGGCCTGTTCCGGCACATTGGCTCTCCAGCGTTCATCGCATCAGCGCCGGTAACAGTTTCACCGCTCAACCCTGGTGCAATTTGAGCGACCGATAAGGAAGCCGAGAAACAGGAGAAGGATGAAGAAGTGGGACCATCGAACTTCCTAGCATGCAAGCTGGCCCAAAACCATCTAGTCTTTGAGCCTGTTTCTTGCACCGACGCGGGCGGATTCTGGATCGCTGAACAAGTCCTTTGCAGTTAGCTAACTGCCCGAGATTTGAGAGAGCAGCTGCAGCTAGTACCGAGTAGCTTGCGGTAGCTTTGCTATCTTGCATTAGTCCTTGCATGGCTTGGGAGAAGGTGGTAAAATCCCGAGTAAGGCCTGCTGTGTGCCACCGAGGCCTCGAAGGGAGGAAATGCATGTTCCACAGTACGTAGCACGATCAGTACATCATTTTTGGTATTACAGGTCTGCTTCGGTGATGCTGCGACGAGTGCATCGAACTGTCCGGTACTCTGGTTGGTGGACTGTTAATGTTCTCTTCTTCCTGATTGATAAGGCGAATGCAGGTGGTCCCCCGGAACTATTCCGTGCCACGTTAGTAGTGGGGATGTAAATCCATTGTATCTAGCCCTGCGATTACTTCATTGATTGGAGTTGGGCGACTTCGAGGGAAGCGGTCGTCGTCGTTTCTGATTCGGATTGTTCTTCGTGGCGAGCAAGGGCTCCCGAAAAATGTACAGTAGCTTCCCTTCAAAGCGGACGTTGACTTGATGAAACAAACAGCCCTCAAACCCTGATAGGTCGGCCTTGCACCAGGACGAGACGAAATCTAGGGTTGCACATGGGTTTGCTTAGCCGGTCACTGCTAGTGGCTAGTGGTCCCTCGGAGAGGTATGCTATCATCGACATCCCTGTCGGCGGTAGGCTTGAGTGTTTGATATCATGCGTTTCTAGTGTGTTCAGCCAGGGTCGAGAAGTTACTGCGCTTGTTTTCAAGCCAAGCGTCCTGCGAGTCTGGCCCTCGTAAACCCCATTTCATTTCGGGAATGCGGTCCAATGCCCGTGGTTTACTGGTTTATCTCGGGGTCCCCACACGGTAGACTATTCTTGGGCTTCAGAGAGTCGAGGAAAGAGTCAGAGAAGTAATGTGTGCATTGAAGTCGGCCCACAAGGGCGGCTAGGAAAAGGATAGCGAGGAGTCTGGAATTTCCTCAGCCCCCTTTCGAAGACCCGTCGAAGCCTGACAGAAGAACGCGACGAAAATTTGTCATGATAAGGCGCAATAATATACCGAAAACAGCCAATATCAACGTGCACACTAACGTGCAGTGTCCGAATCGACTGGGGATATGGTGGTCTCTCTAGTTATCAAGTGGAGATGACATTTCAATTTCGACTGCAGGGTGAAATCAGCCGTGCATTCAGCATATTGCCTAAATCCTCTATCGATTGACGATATCGGTTGGTGCTACGTCGGAGAGTCAAACGCGAGACCCAGCTGGACAGTCGAAGACGATCCCGGATGCTACTCGAACCAAAGATGGGACCCGGTTGATCGAATACCCTTCACTACTTAGCTAAGGGAGCGTCGAAGGATCCGTCATCCTTGACCATGGAATCCTAGATTCACGCCAACTGAGAAGGAGGTGGCAACTCTGGGACACGGTCATTCGTAGACGGCCTCGTAAGTCAACTCCCGTCGGCTCATCATCCACATCAGAGTTCCGGCAAAACGCCATCTAATTTCTAAAGGTACCTTTTGGGTCCTGGAGGCTAGTCCACTTGGATTCGATGCTATGTTCGAGAACAACTGCATCATTGGATGGAATGCTCATAGCTCTGGCACTAAACGTAAAGTTCCCGCGGCCTGCCCCAACGGAATCAAAAGCGGGTCGGGTCCCAATCTCGAGGACAAGTTAGCGCAAACCTCGATGACCGCAAACTTCGAAGAGTCCAACAAGGCTGCTGGATCGGGTAAACTAGCTGCATCCTGCATGCAGCAATCATGCGAAGACTGGTTGATTCGAAGAAGATATTGGAGGGCATCCTTCGCGTTGAAAGCGTACAGGCCACTTATCCCTGCAGTTTCCTGACGGTACTCACTTGAGTCAGGCCGATTGCCGGGGCCGGATGCAAGATCAGCACGTACTTCGAGAACTGTAAGTGAGTTGATGAGTGATTCTGCGTGAGGACCTTCGCCGTCCATCGGCCTCCTCGCCATCTTGTACTCAAACGGGACATTGCACGAGCCGGAATTGATCTGGTCTTCGGCATAAGAGTGGAAAGATCAGACTTGCGGTGAGAAGCCCAAGTCTGCTTTGACGAGTTGATCCCGCCTCTGAAGTAAAGCCATGAACGATAGCCGATCGCGATTTCGAAGCATTTCGCATTAGGTCACAGATTCTGTCTTTTGAGGTCCCGAGGGCAGGTTCGCTCCTATGATAGAGACGCAATGTTAGAATATACTACCAGACCAGCAAGAAGCGAAAAAGCAACGTGAAGCTTCCAGCCTTTAGGCCGCACACTAAACTTTACTTACCGCAGCGAACAGATTGCGTACATTCCGTCATCCGTACGATCCACGCAGCTAAGGATAAGCTATGTTTAGGGACCTTTGACGCGTGCGTGGGAAAAAGCAATTATGGCCCAAGGCGTGCCTTATCTCTGCTCGGTCTCCCACCGGTCTGGATCTGGTGAACTGCGGGCCTTGGGCGGTTCTTGAATCGTTCTGGAGCCTTGAGCTGTCAGTGTCAGTGTCCAAAAATGTCCTGTTGAGTGTTTGCTTTTTCCTGGAGCTCTAACTCTCCGTCACATGACCGCGCGCCTTCCTCCTGAGCGCGTTTCTTTCCAAGCTCCCTCCTGTCTCTCCTCGAGTCTCCCCGCCACCTCGTCACCTCCAAGACTCCAACTTCTTGCATATCGTTCCTTGTTTCGGGTTTCGGGGTTCAGTCCCGCCTGTCAACCAGCCATGTCTTCTCTCTGGAGCCGGAAACGCGACTTAATCTACTTTGGGTTCTTTGCTATCCACATTCCCATCATTTTCTGTGAGTTGTTCTACGGTGACCTGCCCCGTCAGTCCCCGCGGGAATGGCATTCTTCCCAATCTCCAATCTCAACACTGCACAGGCTGGTTTAGCTGCCGAAGACGGCTCAGCATAGCTGAGTGTTCAAGCTTGGGTGGTCATCCTCGATATGCAGCTAGCTGCAGACGTTATCGATGTAACAATCTAGATACATACGGATTGACTGACGCCGAGTGGTATGACGTTCCTCGATAGTGGTTGACGCCGTCCCCGTCCTCCCCGGCCTTCTCGACAACACCCTCTCACGCCAGCTACGTGACTTTTACATCACCAACTACCGGGACAAATTCTTTGAGGGGCCCGTCCCAGCGTGGTTCACCTCCTACACATGGATGGAAATTCTGTACCATACCCCGCTGAGCGTCTGGGCGCTCGGGGCCCTGTTGCGAGGTACGGCCGACCCACTCCAGTTCTCAGGTGGGAACTATGGGAGCGACATGGATTGCAATCCCGCTGTTTTAGCCTCGGGACTGCATGTCTTGGATTAACTTTCTAGGTGGATAACCGCTGACTCGGGATTCACCGTTGACAGATGATCCCCTGGTCCCAGTACACTTGCTAGTTTTCGGTTTCCAATCGTTCATCACCTCCTGGACCTGTCTTTGTGAGATGTGGTGTTGGGAAGATCGCACCGTCACCCAAAAGCAAAACCTCACCATGCTTTACGGTCCATATGTGGCCCTGGGTAAGTTGCTCGCATGGCTCGGCCCCACTGCTTCGGTACTGTGAGCAAAAATGAGCTAATTTTGATTTTTATTCTAGGAGGCTTCATGGCCTTGGATATGTTTTGGCGAATTCAGACCAAGCTCCTGAACAAGTCGAAGCGAGAGTGATAAAACCGCTCCCACCTAGCGTCGTTCAAGATTCAATTTGGAGCTGGCTTCTTGAACGGATATGCCATCTTTATTATCTAGCAATGTGCGACATTGATAGCATATCATCTCCGGAGATCATGCTCTACACCAGCCACCGCTACTAATGGAGACACCAAGAACACATAATAGAAGTTGGGTACTATCGTAAATAATCAACGGCAGCCCTTATCAGATCGGGGAGATAATTACAGGACCCGGTGAACCTATACCGCTTATCTCTTGTCTCACGTAGAGTGCCTCACTATACCGCCACTATGACACCCTACAAGGCCTAGTTGCTCAATTTACTACTCGGTCCAAGGAAACTCAGAGCAGTACACCGTGCGGAGTAGCTAGGTAATCATAGGTCACAGACCACAAGAAGATATGAGGATAAGCACGTCGGAACCGTTGAACGTTATTCTTCTACAGAATAGTACGTAGATAGCTCGGTAACGATTCGGAGCCCTGTCCCAACGGTCCGAATCCAGATTCCAGATTCCAGATTCCAGGTCCAGGACGACGGGTCATATCAAGAATCCAATAGCCCCATCCAGGTCCCCATTCGCAGCCTCCAACGCACGCGTGGCCTCTTCACGAGTGAACCCAAGTTCGGTGATCTTCGCGATGGAGGCCTCGGGCCAGCGCGACGCCTGACTGGACGCGAAGGCAGGGCGGGACGATGAGGATGCCGTCGCGGCTGAGCTGGGTCCGGCTCCACTCCCAACGGTGCCCGTGCTGGGTCCTGAGCCGCCGGCCTGATGGGTCACGGCACCTGTTCGCGCGCCGACCTCGGCGCCGTCGGCGCCCTTGATTGTAGGTTCGTCTTCGAATTCATCTAGGAGGTGCTTGGGGATGTCTGCTTCGCCTAGGAAGGGGACAGCCTGGTCCTGGATTACGAGCGCGCCTTGCCGCAGGTCGATGCAGGCTTGGTGGCGCCTTAGCATGTCGAGGCCTAGAAGGAGATCGATGTGTTTCCCTTCCATGACGGTGAAGGAGCAGGGCAGGAACATGGTGCCGATCTTGATTTGAGCCGAGTGGACGCGGCCCAAGATATTGGCTGTTCCGACACCCTTTGCGATTCCGCCGTACCGCGAGTCGACGAGGCGCATGATGTTGCATGCGGTCGCGCAATCCGGCGACATGATCGTGACCTGGGCGCCTGAGTCGACGAACGCGTTGACTTTATGGCCGTTCACCTCGACGGGGATATACAGCATCGTCACGCGGCCAAATGCTGTGACACAGATTAGCGGTCTGTGCTCAACCTCATGCAGGGCGGGCGGTCACCACCCCTCTACCTACGTACATTCAGGATGATGCTCCATGGCATTATGCAGATTTTCCGTCACCGCATTTTGCCGGATGATTTCCTCGATCTCCTTCTGGTTTTCCATGTTGAACGGATCGGCATTAAGCATCGCGATACGAGCCTCTTTCTCGGCTTCTTTCTGCGATTCTTGCCGCTGCTGGTTGATGAGAACTTCCCGGAACCGTTGCGGATCGTGGGCTACGTCTGCCAACTCGGGATTTCGCTGTCGCACGGCGTCGCGCACACGGGGATCACCTAGGATGTGTAATCGGATCATCTCGGGATCGGGGTTCATTTGCTGTTGTCGACGCTGAAGCTGCTGCGGAGGAGCACTTGGGCCGCCTGTAGGTCGAGCCTGCACCGATGGGCCACGTAGCGTAACGTGAACGCCCAGCATGTCTCCCTCCCCGATCCCGACCTGTTCAAGCGTCTTGGAGTCATCACCGAGTAGCTGGTTGTTATATACAAGTCTTTGCGAGGAGGGCGGGATGGATGTTTCGCTTTCGACGATGCTTTTGAGGAGCTCGATGGTCATGTCGGGGCCCACCACCAAGGGGATGAGATCCAGGTCGGCCTGGTCCGGTCGGATGACGTTCACTGTGATGCGCCTTTGAAAGCTGTGTTAGCGGTAGTCCTTGCTCGTAGTCTGATTTTTCAGTTCGTCGACTCACATGATGGCTAATGTGGTGCGGGGAAGCGGGAAAAGTGGAGGGCGATGATGCAAGACGAAGAGATAAGGAGCAAGACGGTCGCACTCGATCGCAGCGAGATCTATTGTACACAGAGCAGATGAAGCGGCCGGAAAGAAAATCTGGGAAGAAGGAAGGAGGTTGAGCGAGGCTGGATGCAGTCTGATATGGTACAGTGATGCGAGGGAGCTGATCGGTCACAAGCGCGAGGGCGAGGAAGGGAGGAGCGGGGTTCAGGACAAGGGACAGGAGAAGCAGGATAGCGACAGACGATAAGAGCGGAGAGAAGTGAGTTAGTAAGAACAGAGGAGGATAGAAGGAAAAAGAAGCGAGCAGGGTATCTGAAACGCGGCGGTTGAGTAAGAGTGAGAAGTGGGAAGTTGCGGTTTCTCGGAGGAGAGAAAGTCACCGCTCAGGCAGCCATCATGCGTCATCTCAACTATACAAGGCCAACACTCCGGGGCAATTCTCAGTCAAAACAATGGGGTCGCATGCACGCTTTTTTTGTCAATCTATTGCTAATGCCGACTTTGTTGATTGCCGACAAAGCGCCATTGCTCACGTTGCTGAGGGGTAACTGACGGGTATATATATCTCTACACACCCCAGGAAAACAATCGTTCAGCAACAGCTTCAGAGTACTTGACTTGGGGCGAAAGAGCCCAACAGCGGTTTAAAACAAGATCCCAGGACCAACATTTACATTCCAACCAGGTTGGCTCACTTGCATGATCTACTCTTTCTAGACAACACGGAGAAATAAGCCTCCAACCAGAAGCGACAGAAGGAAACCTTCGATGGACGAGACTACGCTAAACAGCCCTGAAGGACAAAGTTATTACCTGTTTAGGTAATATGCAGCAAGTCTAGTGGTCCAGCCGTTAACATGCATATGCTAACTGGATCACCAGTACGCTCGCAGCTACAGAGTACTTCGGCACTTTCCACGGCACATCGAGGATCTTACCGCGAGAACAGAGCGCTCGCCAAACCACACAGTTTCAACGCTAAACGCCATGGTGGCTTGGAAAATCACTGAGACATACCTATCTCCTGCCTTGGATATAATTTCCTGAGACCTAACCCGAGTCGGGGGCTGGTGAGTGCTCAGGCCATGGGCTGTTGGAATCTGGACCACCTTATCAAGTTGATGAGAGCATGGCTAGCCTGGCAGGGTGATCTCAAAACGTTGACTTGCTTCACACTAGTGATACACGTGGGCCGACTTGGCCAGCATTCCAATACACCTATACGCCTATACCATTTGTATGACCAGACCCTGCTTGATGAAATCGATTTCCTTCTTGCCTAACGGGTCTTTGTTGTTGAAGGCGTACTTTTTGCGCCGAGCACTGATCCATGAGGTGATGTCGAAAGCATCGCCTCCCATTCCATCCTTACCCTGGACCATGGGATTCGGACCATACTCTTCATTATAGTCATTATAAGTCGGCGTGAATCTATATGGGTTGGCACCGCGGTCCGGAAGCTTGAGTTTATCGAAATCGCCTGCGTTCTCGATATTTTGCACGAGCTTGTCCGTCTTCGAAGGACCTTGCAGCTTGATATCGTAGTCGCGTGTCTCAACATACGATACTTGGAGACTGCCAGAAACCGAGACAGCCGAACACCGCAAGCTTCGAAATAACTTTTTGAAAGCCTCACTGTCAATGGCGAGCTCGTTCAATGAAGCAGCAGTCTTGGGCCGCTTGGAGCTGGCGGCAGGGGCGTTATCGGCGGTACGTCTGCGAGGCATAGCGGGACTTTGAAACTCGAGATGTGGAGAGATCTAGGTGTTGATAGAGAGCAAAGCGACGATGACTGTATTTATTTCAAGAAAGTGTGGAGGTCAGGGGCATCGGGAGGGATCAGATTCAAGGGCTACAGCCGCGACTCGTCAAGGCGTGATCCATAATCAGCGTTGACAGGTGTCGATCCGGAGAAGCAAAGTAGCAAACACGAGACTCTCATTTGCTCAAAGGCCCCCTTTAATTGAGATGATGTCAGGCTGTTGATCAAACTTCTTGTCGTTGTTTCAATTGCAGTGACGTCGAAGATGTTGTGAGACGCGAACCGGATTACCGTTTTGGGTTCGGCCGAGGCTTGCTTCTTATTGACAACCACTTCTTTCTTCTCCTCTTTCTCTATGGCACCGTGGATAGCTAACTATCTTTGAGATTCGTCAAAGAGTCATTCATTGCGCATCCAATTGGGTCCATGCACGACCAGATGCAAATCCTACACCGAAATAGCGAACAAGGCTACGGAATACATTCATGATGCAAACTAGGTAGATATCAAGGGCTTAAAGAGCTATTAGGACTCTCTCATACGCATTACTTCATTCCAAGCGTCTCGCCTCCGACACATCGGGCACCCCCTCGCCTTCAACAATCTTCGCAGACAGAATCTCATCAACAGGAATCTCCGCCAACCGCACAATGATGTGGTGCAACGTCGGCAAAGCTTCCCAGCTCAACCCGTCAATCTCTAAACTAGCCTTCCTGGCCTTGCGGACGCGAGTAACCCTGGACACAAGTACCTTTGATTCATCTGCATTCGGCACAACCACCGGATATTCCACCTCCGCTTGACCCTTGCGGTCTGCCCCAACCTGAGGAATGTAGCGGTGAAGCAACAAACCACCATTGACACCACTATCTCCTGGTCCGGCGTTCGCGTTGGGATCTTCGTCTTCCAGACCTTCCCACCGGAACCGACCCCAAACGGCACCCTGCCAACTTGCCTGTAGGTAATATGATCCCTTGCGCTCGTTGCCGTCTAGGGTGGAGTACAGCTTGGGCATCCCGAGCTCTTCGCGGCCGCTTACAATGGGGTCTGTGAGGCTTTCGAAAAGAATGGGCAGGTATGTTCCCTTTACAATTTCGCCATTGGCCTTCTTGTACTGGACGCCGTCGATGTATAGACCGAGATGGCGGTATCCGCCGCCACCAAGCCAGTCCATGCCGTTGAGGAGGGTCTGCGAGAAAGTCGCAGTGGCAACTGTGCTTGGTGTACCGAAGGAGTACGAGTCGTTGGGGAGCAGGTTCTGGAGGAGTGTCCGGCTGGTCTTGAACTTGATCGAGGTCGTCTGGAAAGTGGATTTGTGGGAGCGGTCGAGACGGCTTCGACCTTCAAAGTCCTGCCTTGGGCCGGGCATGGGCCCGAATACAATCGGCTGACGCCAGTACTTCTGCGGACTTTTGGCCCAGAGGTTTTTGCGGAGGATCTGCGTCGAGTGGTCGAATTCATCGTGGCCGTAGATGTATTCGGTGATTGATTTCTCTGGGACAAAGTTAGCGGACCGATACATGGGACCGACAGAGGAATCGGTGTACCTTCGGATGGTGGAAGAGGACCGTGGGAACTCTTTCTAGTCAAGCTCTGGATGGTCGTTGCTCGGGTGCGTCGAGCAGTCTCGTACAACTTCAACCGCTCGGGGATATCTTCTCTCGGAACACCCCTTGAAAGCATGACACCCAGTGAGACTGCGTCCTCGATGGCCATAGCACCACCAGAAGCACGGTACGGTAGGAAAGGATGAGCAGCATCACCAAGGACAGCAAGTCGGTCTTCAGCCCAGGTCGGAAGATCATCGGCGTCAAGCAACGGCCATACTCTCAGAGTGGCGGGGTCAGCTTTGGACAGAAGCTTTAGCACCTGCGGACTGAAGTCCTTGTATACTTCTAGCAAAGCCTCCTTGCTCGCAGCTTGGTTCCATTCCGAACCGTCGTGGATTTTGGACATGCTGTCAGGATGGATGCATACAAAGTTGAGCAACTCATTGCTGGCACAGGGGTAGATGACGACGCGGAGCTCAGGGCTATCAAACATGTACCATGTCCCGAGTTCCTCTGCCAAATCTTTTGTTTCAGGATCCTCTAGTGCATCCTTCCGCTCAATCAGAAAGCGGAATGCATTCTTCCCGGACTTGAACGTCTTGACGTTCTCACCACCCGGCAGTTTTGCCTTTGCGACAGAGTGCACACCGTCTGCCCCGAGGATGACGTCGCCGGAGACTACTTCACCATTCTCGAGAGCTATGGTGGCCTTGTGAGGGTCGATGTCTACTACTTTGTTCGAGGTGTGTAATCGAGCAGGGGTACCAGGTCCTGGAGCCTGCGCAGCGGCCTTCAGACCGTCGTGGAGGTGGGCTCGGTGTACAAGCAGCCAGCGCTGGACGATTAGTACGCGTCTCTAACCTCGTGGACAAAACTAACATGTCGCCAGAACCCTGCCGTCTTCTTGATGTCTAATGAGAATATCTCCGGCCCGTTAGGGGGGAACACTCGCAACTGTTGGCGTTAGTACGCCGCGTACACTGTGGACGAAGGCAATCCTAACCTTCTCACTCTCCACGGCACCGAGCGTGGTCGCATCGATGCCGAGTTTCAGTAACGCAGAGTTCGCATTGGGCGTGATGTGAATGGCGGCGCCTATCTCGTTGGCGAAGCGTGAGCGCTCGAAGAGCTGTTGACAGTTAGGCAAGTACTAGCTGCAAGCCCGCCGAAGCGAAAGAAAACGTACCTCGACCTGATGCCCCTGCTGTCGCAAAGCAATCGCGGCTGACAGACCGCCGATACCGGCTCCAGCGATGAGGACTCGAAGGCCCTGGCCCTCAATATCTTGAGTGTCGCCCATTGTCGCTACGCGGGTTGGTGTTTAATGCGCAGGCAGAGATAAACGACCACGAGAGTCAAGCTTTCTATCTCACCCGTCATCACTACGGAGTTAAGCATTTAAGAGTCTCCTTATGAAAAACTGCCCATGCTGGTGCCGCGCTTCCGGATGAGCCGTAATGCCTCGGAAAGGACCTCAGTTGTTCGGGTCGCCCATTTCGGCTCCACGTCGGGGAGAGCTCGAGATGGCGCAACGGCAACGCGCAATGAGGGGGCATTCCAGGTATTTATCCCACATTCCGTAGACTGACCATACAACAGTCTAATTACTCATTATAGAATCAATTTTTGCTTGTTCGCGATGCCTAACCCAGTGCGCGAAGACATCACCACTCGCGACGAAACGTCCTTTCCCTACATCTTCGAGCAGAATGTAACCATCGCACTGAAGGATAAGTCCGGCCTTGTCCGATGCAACGTCTACCGACAAAAGACAACTGAGAAAGTTCCCGTTCTGGTTACGTATGGCCCCTACGGCAAGGATATCCCCTACGCAGACTTCCACCCGAAATCCTTCAGCGAAGTCAACCCCGAACACCGCTCACAACACTCCGCATGGGAAACGCCTGATCCTGCATTCTGGACTCAGCATGGCTACGCTGTTGTCCGTGCTGACGAGCGCGGCACCGGCCAGTCGCGCGGGAAGCTCGACACCATGTCTCGTGAAACCAGCGAGGCGTTCTTCGACGTTGTCGAATGGGCCGCAGAGCAGAGCTGGTCATCTGGGAAAGTTGGCCTGCTAGGAATTAGTTACTACGCTGGTAGTCAGTGGCGGGTTGGCGCGAGACAGCCAAAGGGTCTGGCTTGTATGATTCCCTGGGAGGGAATGTCGGATTACTATCGCGATCGCTGTCGACATGGAGGGATCCTGTCCAATGCGTTTATCAAGTTCTGGTGGGATCGCCAGGTTGTGAGTAACCAGTATGGCCGGCCCGGAAGGTCAGCGCGCAACTGGGGCGTCGATACCATTGAGGGCGATCTACCTGAGGAAGAGCTCGTTGCGAACCGGCAAGATCAGACAATTGACAACGCGGAGAACAAGTTCCGAGATGATCTCTACTACGCGAGCAAGGAGTATACCATGTCCGATATCCAGGTCCCTCTCCTCTCTGTCGCGAACTGGGGCGGTATCCTTCTGCACCTGCGCGGCAATGTCGAAGGCTACACGCAGGCAGGCAGCGAGCTGAAATACCTCCGCTTCATCACAGGCCGCCACGACCTCCCTTTCTACTACAAAGAGGAGGTCGAAATCCAACGCAGCTTCCTCGACGCCTTCCTCAAGGGCGACGATCGCGCGGGCTGGGCTTCAGGAACCGCACCGAAAGTCGACCTTGTCCTCCGCAAGGGCGACGTGGGCTTCAACAATGCCGAAGCCGAGAAGGCTTACCCTCGTCGCCAAGAGACCGAGTGGCCAATCGCTCGCACGCAGTATACGCGGTACTACCTCACCTCGCAAAAGGAACTAGTCACGACCCCGCCGAACGAGCGATTCAGCAAACTTACCTATTCCGCCTTGGGGACGTTGGAGAACCCATCCGCCATCCAATTCACCACTGCGCCGTTCGAGTCCGAGACGGAAATCACGGGCCACATCGTCGCCCATCTCAACGTCTCCATGAGCCCCAACCCCGGCGCCCCAACACCACAAGATATCGACCTCTTCGTTACACTGCGCTACATCTCACCCGAAGGCAAGGAAGTCTTCTACACCGGCACAGCAGGTGACCCCGTCCCGCTCTGCAAGGGCTGGCTGCGTGTCAGTCTCCGCAAGGTAAACGAGCAGCACGTCCGGCACAGGCCTTACCTCCCGCAC
Organism: Aspergillus undulatus; assembly: GCF_047715775.1. NCBI lineage: Eukaryota > Fungi > Ascomycota > Eurotiomycetes > Eurotiales > Aspergillaceae > Aspergillus > Aspergillus undulatus. Next base: position 264,803 of record NW_027396639.1, read on the forward strand.
CGCGACTACTACTCTACAGACAAGCTCCCTGTTATTCCCGGCGAGATATACCCCGTTGATGTGGAGGTTTGGCCTACGAATGTCGTTGCTGAGAAGGGGGGCAAGATTGTCTTTGAGGTTGCGTCGGGGGATACGCAAGGCAGTGGGATTTTCTTGCATAATGAGCCGAGTGATCGGTCTGTGGAGAAGTTCCAGGGCCAGAATCATATTAACTTTGGGAACGGGGAGAATTATGTTACGTTGCCGATTATTCCGCCAAAGTGAGCACGGCAAGATTAGGGTATCGGAGGGGACGGGAGGTGTGGTGTTTTCGAAGATCAACTTCCATAGAGATTTGCAATGGATACAGAATAGACGCCTTCAAATTGTCCACATCGGTATCTGGATCACTCACCCCGCTCTAGCTTAGTCCATTCTCCACCTGCTCCATCTGCTCATGTTTCGTAAGGCAGATCGTCTCCGCACCCGATGTGGTCCCGAGCTGTATACTCTCTTCATTACTCATAGGTAACCTAAGTCACGATAGATATAACCTGATCATATCATACCATCTTAACCTCGTAAACACTCAATTGCCTTGCAACAGAGCACCAAATCAACCTTCCTCAGTCCCATCCATTATCTCCTCAAATAAAACACCCAAACTACTGTTTCCAACCGCCAAAATGTCCACCTCCAACAACACCACCGAACCCCCCAAGAACCTCCGCCCCCTCTCCCGCTACATAACAACCCACAACCCCTCTGGCCTCGCAACATTCTCAACAACCCTCCCCGAAACTCTCCCCGTGCAACCAATCCCCGACGGCGCGCACTTCTCGCTCGCATACACAACCTCCTCAACGCCCGCAAACATCTCTCCCTCCCCGCACGACACCGACATATCTCAGTACTCCACTTACCTAAAACCAGGCAACTCGCCCGGCCTGGTGATAAATTCCGGCTCCGTCTGCCGCATCGTCGATATGCAGCCCAATGCAACGAGCCCCATGCATCGCACCGTGAGTCTGGATTATGGGGTTGTGCTTGAGGGAGAGGTTGAACTTATCTTGGATTCTGGGGAGAGTAGGTTGTTGAAACGTGGGGATGTTGCGGTGCAACGGGGGACGAATCATGCGTGGCGGAATGTTAGCCCTGATGGGGGGTGGGCGAGGATGTTGTATGTTCTTTTGCCGGCTGAGGGGATAAATGTTGGGGGGAGGGTGCTGGGGGAGGAGCTTGGGGATATGGGGGTTAGGGGGAGTACTTAGGTTCTGTGTTTTTTTCTTAGGGTTGCTGGGTAGGTAATTACTAGGGGTAGCTGTTTCTATATCAGAGTTCTGCATAGACAATGAGCTGAGGTGTGTTTATATTACGGTAGTATTTAAGGAATAAACATGATTGCGTATTTCCTTGGGCATTCAACACTATACCATTGGACCTTGAACTAAAATACAGAATTGCGCAAGACTGACTACCCATCCATCAGCATTGAGACTGTAAACTATACCTAGTATTCAGTATTCCCCCCCAACATCAAACCGAAACCACCTCTCATTAATATACCGCCCCCCCGTAAACCGCCAGAGGCGCGAAATGGACTATGTACACAGCCAATCAGCCAACTTCATTAGTATTAACACCGTCTCAAGTTCTTCCCTCCCGCTCCCCTCCCTCACACCCCCCCTTGAAACCCAAGATTGAAGAGTGGGCTAACATACCGCATTAATCCAAACCCCATGCAACATACTCTGAATGAAGATATATTCCGGCACGCTGGCGCCCGCCGCGCGCTCCGCGAAGTCCAGGGTGCGGTTTATGGGTCTATAGGGGGGGATGCGGCGGTGGCTTGTTGGCCAGTCGTTTGGTTGTTGGTGTTGTTGCTGATTTTGTTGGGTCTGAGAGGGCGATGTATATGAGGTGGTGGATTGGTCCGGACTTATAGAGTGACCGTGGCCGCTGTGGTGGAGTTCGTAGTCGGAGAGGAGGGAGAGGGGGTTTGGTGCTGTTGCTGTTGCTGTTGAGGTGGTTGTGGTGGTTGTCGTTGACATTTTGGGTGGAGTTGTTGATAGAGACGGATAGATAGTGAAGACAAGCTGGGTTGGGCCTGAGAGAGGAAGCTGAAGCAAGTAGGTAATAGAGCAAGGTAGGACTCTGGCAGTCACAAGGTTCCTTGGAAAGTCCATCATCTCCTTACGGCAGTGGGCAGGGTACGCTCAAGTTCCCCCACATCCCGAGCTGGCCACGCCCACATCGACTTGGACTCGGTGCAGCGGAGCAGGTGGCACGACCTCTCAATAATCCCTTGCAAGATCGGAAGATCCGATGGGTGTAGCTCCCTACTAATGATCTCAAAGCCTTTGGAGCACCCGAACGACGGGCGCCCACATAGCTCGAGGCCATCCATACCAACTATACTCCCCCCTCTTCACCGCGAGACCCTCACATCAACCAGAACCAAATTAACAAGCTCAACATGGTCTCCCCACACCCATTCGCACGCCTCCTAGCCTCAGAGATAGACGGCCGCGCCCAAAACACACGGTACCGACAATCCCAATTCCACAGTCTCCAGTCATCGCTCGTCTCGAACATCGAGGCGATCCGGTCCGCGCTGACAGCTGATTCTGGGAATGCACCTGAGGAAGTCCAAGCAGAGATATGCCTCACGCTGAAGGAGATTCGGACGCACTATGACTCTCTCAGCCTGGAGGATGATCTCGAGAGGGAGTATCGCGTTGCGCATGGGAAGGATAATGGTGATGGTGCGAGGGGGAGGGGAACCGTCTACGTGATTCCGGCTTCGCACACGATGGCTTTCTCGGTTGTTTCTGCGCTTGCAGGGGCAATTGCTGCGGGGAATTGTGTGATTCTTGAGGTAGGACTTGCTTTCTGTCTTGGTGTGACGGGGTATAGGCGGGACGGGCTGGCTAATCATTGTTACAGCTGACGAAGAATACCATGGCGCTGCCTCCTCTCCTAGCGAAAATCCTCGCCCAGGCGCTGGATGCGGATACATTTGCAATTGCCGAGGAGAGACCAAATGCTGCATTTTTTGAGAAAGTCCTTGTCGTCGCGCAAACAAGCACACCATCATATCCCAAGAGCATCGCCTCCCCAGTCACGGCGCGAACTGTCGCCGTCGTTGACCGCGCAGCGGATATCCCTTCTGCAGCGCAGTCCCTTGTTACCGCGCGATTCGCATTTGGAGGGCGTTCAACGTACGCGCCTGACGTCGTGCTCGTGCACGAATTCGCGCTGAAGGCGTTCGTTGAGGCTCTGATACTCCACTCATCAAAGTATCTCTCTGGTCCGGAGGGTGAGAAAAGAGAAGAAGCCGTAGCTGCCGCTAATAATCCGCGCATATCGAGTCCCGGACAGTCGATCTTGGATGCAGCGCACAAGGACCCCAGTGCTAGGGTGCTGGTTTCGGGATCTGGATGGGGCGTTGTCGAGATTCATGACCGCGCTTCGGCGCTGCTGAAGAGGAAGGTGGAGGAACGCGTGCTAATTCTGCACCCTGTTACGAGTTTGGATGATGCGATTGATTTTAATGCTGAGTATGTTCCTCCAACCATTCTCTACCAAATGGAAGGTGTAGAATTGACGATCCCAGACTCGACACACTAGCAGCAACATACGCCTTCGCTGAGCCCACCTCAGCGAAGTACCTCACCCAGTTCATAGATTCCCACGTCTCATACATAAATCATGTTCCACTGGAGATGCTTATTGGCCCTGCGCTCCCCACCAACCCGCCACCAAGCGGCTGCACAAATCGCTCCGTTCGATACGACACCTCCCTTTTCGAACTCCCACGCCCACAATTCGTCTCAGAAACCAGCAGCGGATCCCTTGTACGGCGAATCCTAGAGGAGAAACCCGGCTCAACCTCAAAGGGGTCAAGTGCAACTGAAGTATGGAACGAAGTAGTCAAGCCGTTGCCGAGCACAGGACAGAAGAATGGTCCCAGGATTGGGTTCTTCGAGCAGGGGATTATCACGGGGGGTGTCATCACGCTTGTTTCGTTTATCGGGACTGTTGCGACTGTGGGATATTATGCTGTTTCTTTCTTGCGGAGGGTTTGATGTTTTACTATTGGGTAGCTGTTGAGATGAATTGAGTCCAGGGAATTTGTCTGATCATACCTAGCTACCTAGCTATCGCAAACAGTTCAGTACTGTATGGACAGCTGAGATCAAGCGAGACGGCTATAGTCTCAACCACAGCAAGGAGAATCAATGTACTGCGTATCAGAAGGTAAATGAATCTAGTTTTTCAAACCAAGATTTCTGGTCTAGAGCTTCACAAGATACTGTATAGTTACGCGGAAAGTATTATGTGTGGCAGAACAGGAAAGAACGCTTGTTGGCGGGGCCCCGATAATCCGGGACCCCAACGCTCCTGTCTCATTCTTGGGTTACTATGTGCACAAGATAGGAAGGCACGACTGTGTACGGCCGACTGTGTAGGGTACGGGGGCTCATCGCACTTGCCTCATCGGATGAGATACGTGTCACGGAATAGGAAGGCTCGACCCTATGCAGGTGCCTAGTCTGCCTCGGTAACTGCTGCTCTGGGGCATTCGCTAGAGCTCCCATTCTCCTAGACTAACATACAAATCCCAGGCAGGACTATCCTCTGCGGCACTTAATCAAGCCCCAACCCTAACAACCTTGCCCTTCTGCTCCGCCGGCCAAACCCCCCACGTAAACTGCGAATTACACATATTCGTCAACTCCCAGCTCTCTGCCCCAAGCACCCCTTTCACGCCCCTATCCTCCCAGTCCCCAACCAACCCGGCCACAAACATCGCCGCCATAAAGTGGTCATCTGTAGCATGCGCCTCCCTAAACCTCGGATGCTTCATTAACCTCGTCATTGCCCTCCTAAGCCCCGGCCCAGATCCCGTCTTGGTAATAACATCCTCCACAGCCTGTCGAAACTCCAACGCCCACTCCTCCGGCGGCGTCTCCTGCGCAAAGTTATCCCGGAACCTCAGCATCGGCGCCCACCGATTACGATATAGATTGTGCACTGCCCCGCCCGTCCCGATGAGAAGGTAGTTTTCTTTCCGGAGCGGGCGAAGCACACTGCCTATCTTGACGTGGTAGTGCGGGTCGTACCGCGCGTTCATGGAGATTATTGTGGTTGGCGGGGACTGGTTGGGAAACATATGGATGAGAATGAGGTAGACGTCGTGGATCCAGTCGAATTTATCGTTTCCGCGCGCGTTGAAGCCTTCGTTTTTAAGCATTTCTATGCACCGGTTCGCGGTGGGGATGTCCGGTGTTAGTTTGTAGTTTACGTATTTGTCGGGGTGCACGTATGCGACTGGGCTTTTTGCGGGCGAAGGGTTTGTGGCGACTTCGAGGCCGTCGTTTATTGTGTCCCAGTGGGCGCCCTGATTGGGAAACTATCAGTGAGATGGAGATGACTGAAGGGATGGGTGTGATGCCATGATAATGACGCCTTTGATGCCGTTAGCTAGGGCTTCGGCGCCGCATTTACGCCAGTAGTCGGCGGATGAGGACTCCTCGCCGAGCATCATCGTTGAGCCGTGCGAGAAGAAGTGCACGGGGGCGAGTCCTACTTATGCTGTTAGCAGAGATCGTTTCCTTCAGTGGCAGTGGCAGGCATACCCATGGTGGCGACGGTATCGAAGTTAGGGCTTGGCTTGAGAAGATCGACTCAGTCAACTACTGTAGTCAGGAGGGCGAGCTTCGACGAGGTAAAATGGCGTGCTCAAGAAGTAGAAACTATCTCCTATTTTATCGGTCTGAGTAACGAGAGATCTGTCTGACCACATGTAAGGGAGCATACGCTGTGACACGGAGTGCTGGCGATGTGGTCGGAATGCGCCCCCACATTCCGAAGGGCTGCTTCGGGTCCGCTGGAGGGGGATCTGCCAGCGGCGTTCAGGGGATGAGTTACGTCACATAAATAGGGAAGCACAGTTTGCTCACTTGATAAGTGATAACGAGTTGAGGATGGTGGTCCTGAGCAGTAACTATGGTTAGCTAGATATGTTTTGGTGCCTTCTTGTACCCTAGTACTTGACTCTATAGGTAGGCATGGGCATTAAACCCGCTATCTTGGATCCCCGTGGGACAGTACCCCAGAGTAGTAAGCGCGACCGGTGATTGGCCCCCGCAAAATGGTGGCTCTTCAGGATGAACTCCTTACCCCGACAGTCCTTCTCTCCTTCATCACGTCTCCTTTCCCCGCTACTTCACTTTGACTGCCGTTTCAATGCAGAATGCCCGATGACTCACCCCTAGACAAGTCGCGTCCAGGATACTTCCAATGCGGCTTCGGCTCCTGTCGGAAGAGCTACAATCGCGCCGACCACCTCATCCGCCATGTCCGCTCACATACCCGAGAAAAGCCATACGTCTGTCAAGTGTGTAACAAGGGATTTTCGCGACCGTTAGTCGTCTCCAGCTTTACCTTATGCCAGCCACTTCCGCTCACTGACCGTGGATATATGTAGGGACCTGCTGAAGCGCCACTCCGCCGGCCATAGCCACTCGCAAGACGCAAAGCGGAGGCGGCCATCGACGTACTCGAAAAACGGCCGCGTCTCGCAGGCTTGTAAGGCTTGTGCCACTTCCAAGCTCAAATGCGACGAGGAGAAGCCGTGTCGGCGGTGTCGCGACCGGAATTTGTTCTGCGAGTATCATGAGTCGGGGAATGGGCCGTCGGAAGAGCAAGGTGAGTCACTTCACCGTCCGCCAAGTAGCACCGACGGCACTGTGCTCATGCTGTAAAGCGGGCGAGGAGCAACTCAACGAGGAGTACTCGCCGATGGAGTCGCAGTCTTTTTCGCCGCTGCGGGACCTGAATGCTCAAGCTTTTGTCACCTCGAACGCCCCGATCACGTCTTTCCTCCCGCCGGCGGGAGGTGAAGCTCTGCCTAATGCATATAATGGTGAGTGAGGCCTAAATATGATGGTCTCGGCTGATTTGTAGCCCAAACGGTCTCTCCCTTGGTCGACCACGAGAGCGGCGTCTTTAGTGTGGATGGAACCTTTTTCCCTGAGTTCATTCCCGATTCTTTGGTCTCACTATCACGACCAGGGGAATTGGACCCATCCGCCTTTCCCCCAAACGACTACTACGCTCATCGCCTGTACGACCACAGCCTGAATTTCGATTTTGACCTCACCGAGGTTGACTTTGGCCTGATCGACTTTTACAACTCCAGGGGTTCGGTAAACCCCGCCCAGGCCGATGATCCCGATGGCCGGCTGGATGCAGACAGTGGAATCGCTCTCGGCGCAGAAGCGTACCAGCGTTCTTCGCTCTCCGCTTGGAAACCCGCACGCGAAGACCACGCGTTTGCCGACCAGGGAGACCTATCCGTTCCAAAGTCAATCGACAGCCCCGAGACCAGCGTACGATCAGAGCGGCAGATCCTCTCCGAGCGGTTGTCGCCCGGAAGTCGGGATCTGATATTCGGCATGGTCCTGCAGACTAGTCAGCGGGCAAATCTGACGCGCATTATGAAGTCGTTCCCAAGCACGGAATTGCTAGATAGTTTGATTCAAGACTTCTTCGCAGACCAGAGTCAGCAGGTTGACTCGTGGATTCATGGGCCGACTTTTCATCCGAATGAGGAGAGTCCGGATATGGTGGGTATTGTTGCGGCCGCGGCCGCCGTAAAGTCGACCATTCCTACAATTCGGAAGCTGGGGTATGCGTTGATGGAGGTGGTACGGCTGCAGATGTCGCAGAAGGTCTGTCATCCGCTGCGTGTATGTCACTCTCTAAGAAAAGGCTACTGACGGCATGTAGTATGAGTACGACAATACTACGATCCGAGATCTTCGCGCATCGCAGACGTTTGCCTTGACCATCAGCATCGGAATCTGGAGTGGAAGTGGTCGACGGACGGAAATTGCAGAAAGCTTCCAGCAGCCAATATTGACGGTGCGTACCCCCCTGCTACTAGGTGCCAAGTCTAACCGTGATTATAGATGCTGCGCCGCGGCCTCCGCTTCCGACGCTCGGTATACTCGCCTATAATACCTGCGCTCGAGGATACGCACGAAACACTAGAACAAAAATGGCGGGCTTGGGCGGAACAGGAGTCATTCAAGAGGTACTATCGCAGCACCCAATGTCGGTTTTTGTCAAGTGCTAATATGACAGGCTTGTCCACCATCTATTTCTGCACGACGCGCAGTCATCGCTGATGTTGAATATCAATCCTTTAATATCATATGCCGACCTTGAACTCCCCTTCCCCATGATTCGGTCGCTGTGGGAGGCAAAGTCTGCCATGGAGTGGAGAGATATCTACCTAGCCACTGTAACACTAGGGCCAGAGCGACTGCCCTCACTCGTCGACACCCTTCGTGACTTGTCCCAATGGCAAGGGCGCATCGACTATCAGCTCTCAGGCTTTGTCATCCTCCACGGTCTCTCAGCCCTAATAAACGAATACCATCGGTTGAAGTTCATCTCCCAGGGTAATTCGAAGCACTGGAATGCACTGGTAATCAACTCCCGCCAGCAAGAGCTCAGTCAGGTTCTTCAGCACTTCCGCATGCTCCGATACGAGTGGAACGCCATGAACACGAGTATGGACATGCCAGGTTCAGATACTGAGATCTCGCTAGTTCACGAGGTAATATCCATGTTCTTGTTTATGTCACTAGAAGAACTACAGCTCTTTGCCGGAAAAGAAGACAAGAAAGAGGCCAGACGCGTCTACAACTCCGCTCTAGAATGGATCAACAGCGTTGATTCCCGCAAAGCAATCTGGCACGCAGGCCAGGTCATCCGCGCGGCGAAAGCCATGCCCGCAGGCTCTCTGACCAGCTTCCTAGCCGTGGGCGTGTACTACGCCAGTTTAGCGTTCTGGTCGTATAGTGTTGTGTCGAAGTCGCGGGACTCAAAGGCCGCCACGATTACGGACATCAGTCCGGACTCAACCGCGGCGTCGGCTTTAATTTCCGACTCGCCTCTCCGCGACCGGTACCCAATCGTCTTTCTGGACGGCGAAGACACGGCCGAAGTGCAGAAATTCATCTCGCTGGGCCGCGGGTGTCCGGCGCTGCAGCCGCAGGGTTTCGCAAGCGGCCCGGGACCGGCTGTCGTTGCAGATCCGAGACGGGTGATGGATGTCGCAAGGGGAATTCTGCGGGCAGCCGCCCCGCATGAAGCTCTGCAGCCACTAGTGCAGGGGCTGTCTCAGTTGATGAATGATTTGGGGAATGCGGCAGGAGAGGGTGCGGCTGGGAATGCAGGCGCGAGTTGATTTTGTGCATCTACCATCTACTGAGTATACCCTAGTGGCAACAGCCCTGCATATGAATCTGACAGACACCCATACTATCTCGTAGAAATCCACGGGCCTAGAACGAAAGCAAAGACCCTCGCGGGATATATCCCTGTTTTGTCTTTCTGCTCCTGCCAGCCAAGAGTCGTGGCCCCGCTGAGTACGAGGCACCCCCAACGCTGATTTGCCGGGTTGATTGCAGTGAGGAACTTTTGACTTCGGCTCTGAACTCTCTTTGATCTGATAAGATGGCCTGATCTCGGTTCCGGCGCCCAGATTCCATCTAGTGATGGAATATTTTGATGCTTCTTCACGCTTTCCTTTCTCTTTCCCTTTTCTCTCCTCTCCTACCTCTCTTCGCCGTTGAAGGACTACCCCCCCATCCTCCAAGATGGCAGTCCTCACACAAGGCCTGGACAAAGAAGCCGGCCACGTCTCAACAGCAGTTCGCGACATTGGCGATGGCCATGCACCCAATCCCGCCCCGAGTACCTGCGACCAGTCCCAGTCCCAATCCGGGAAGGAAGCCAGCCCCGGCGTCAAACGCATCGAGCTCATAAACAGCCAACTCGGACTATACGGCCGCATCTCCATGTTCATCGGTATTTGGCTCATCGCGTATGTTTATGGGTTGGATGGGGGTGTGCGGAATACGTATCAGGTACGACCACAGCTTAACGGAATTCTCCGTTCGGAGGGAAGCAGTTTTAGTAAAAAAAGAGGGCCGACAGGGGCCTTGATTGATGTTACATTAATAACGGATTATATAGCCCCTCGCGACAGCAAGTTACGCGGAACATAGTCTTCTTTCGACGGTGCAGGTGCTTCGGTCTGTTATTGCGGCTGCGGCGCAGGTATGCCATACCATATACTGATTTAACTCCCGCCCTACTCTGCTCTCTGTTATCGTTGTAGAGGAGTTTGTTGTACTAAGAATGAGGGTATCCATCTAGCCCACTGCCGCAAAGGTAGCCGACATGTTCGGTCGGACGGAGTTGATTTTCTTCTCTGTTTTCTTTTATACGCTGGGTATGTTTACCCTGATACAGGGTTAAATGGATCTGTACTGATGAGAAGGTGAATCAAAGGAACCGTAATCGAGACAGCCGCAAATAACGTGCAGACGTTCTGTGCGGGGGCTGTGATATACCAGGTATATGTCACCGTTACCTCTATCATAAAAAAAAACGCGATTACCGAGACATGCACCGATGTTAACAACCCCTTCTATTCCCATCTAGATCGGCTACACAGGAGTCATGTTCCTAGTAGAAGTCCTAATCGGCGATACGACGTCTACTCGTTCGCGCCTGCTCTTCTCTTATATCCCCGCGACCCCATTCATAATTAACACCTGGATTGGCGGGAACTTGACAGACGCTGTCCTGAAGGTGACGAGCTGGAGGTGGGGGATTGGGATGTTTGCTGTTATTTTTCCTGGTACGGTTCTTCTTTCTCCGAGAGACTTCCCGTCACTCTCCGCTTCTGTGGCTGCTAATGTGACCGAATGGATAATCAGTCTGCTCGATTCCCCTCCTCTTAACCCTCCTATATGGCTACCACAAAGCCAAGAAGATTGCTACCTCATCCTCATCCCCTTCATCATATCAAAGCCAAAACCCCTTCAGTCTCCACGGCATCAAGCGCTTCCTATCCGAAATATTGTGGCGCATTGACGCCCCCGGAATAATCCTGCTGATAGCCGTATTCGCACTCATCCTGGTCCCCTTCACGCTTGCGGGCGGGAGCGCAGAGCAGTGGGAGCAAGCTAGGATTCTCGCGCCGCTGATCGTGGGTGTTTTCTGTGTGCCGGCTTGGATTTTCTGGGAGAGGAGGAGTGAGTATCCTATGGTTCCTTTTAAGGTGAGTGAAGGAAGATCTCGAGTCAATCTTCTGTTTGGTGCTGGGAGTGGTTTGGTTGTTGATGTGATGCCGTATATAGTTGCTGAAGGACAGGGCTGTCTGGGGCGCTATTGGGATTGCGGTTATGCTTAATACTGGTGTGTTATGGACATCCCCTCTATCCGTATTCATATGGAGGACTACTCTGCTAACGCTTGTGGAATGGAAGCATGGGCCCTGCAAGGGAACTATCTCTATACAGTCCTGATCGTCTCCTTCAACCAGAGCACTCTTAGCGCTACGCGGATTACGTCTCTTTACAGGTATACCGTTCCTCCCTTGTCGTTTTGTTTTCCTCTGCTGTATTCGACCCACTGACATTAGTATGGGTACCTAGCTTTGCGTCCGTAATAACCGGCTGCATCCTCGGCTTCATCGTGCTCAAAGTCCGGCGTCTCAAGTCATTTATCATCGCGGGGACATGTCTTTTCACCGTTGCGTTCGGCATCCTGTATCATTTTCGGGGCGGGGCGAGCGATAGGAGTTACGCGGGGATTGTTGCGGGGGAGATTGTGCTGGGTATTGGTGAGCCCGATGCCTCCTGGAACCACATCCTCTCTAAGAATACCGGTGTACTAACTGCAGTGGTAAAGCCGGCGGAATGTTCCCGTACCCAGCACAGGCAAGTATCCAAATGGCCACGAGACACGAGCGTACGTGAACCCTTCTCAAGCTCCATAGTACTCCCGCCCAGTCTTCCTAAAAGCTAACCCAATCCCCTGGTACGCTCCAGATCTCGCAATCGTAACCGCCCTCTTCCTAGCAAGCTACAACATCGGCTCCGCGCTCGGCGCCAGCATCTCCGGCGCAATTTGGACACAGACATTACTTCCCACCCTGTCAAACAGTCTAGGTAACTCAACACTCGCCTCTTCAGTCTTCGCGGACCCATTCACATTCGCCGCGGCGAACCCTGTAGGTTCGGAAATTAGAGACGCAGTCATCGACGCGTACACGCACACGCAGAGATTGCTTTGTATTGCGGGGTTGTGTCTGACTGTCCCGCTTATTGCGTTTGCAGCGTGCTTGAGGGATCCGAGGTTGACTGGGGAGCAGAGTCTTGCTGGGGCTGAGAAGGGTGGTGAGGGGGTGGAAGGTAGGTAGGTAGATGGATGGGTGGAGGGATGTATACTAAAAGAAGGGGGGGGGGGGGGGGGGGGGGTGGTGGGGACATACCATATAGACGCTTGTCGGCTCAGTAAGGTCGACGAGGAAGGTACGATGAGCCTCGAGACCTCACTTGGTTGCTCATCCCGTTTCTGTAGCTACTTACCTACATGCTCGCGCCTTCCTATCTTGCGCATGCACATAGTATCCCAAGATATAGGCAAGTGTGACGTTGTCCCGAACTCTCAACAATCTCTCTAATCCGTTCTGCCATATATAATACTCTCACCGCGCGTCAACTGTACTGTAGTTTGTTGCTTTGACAAATTTACAATAGAACCACCAAACCCGCCATAGATCTGTCTCTATCCAGTTCCATCTTTAAGCCAGTCTAGGCTTATCACTAACCCGCCGAAACAACGCATCCTGTATCGTCGTTGCCACCAGCACCCCCTCCGGATTCCAGATCCGACTCTCGATAACCCCGCGTCCCTCGCCGCCGCGACAACTCGACATCTCCTGCGTGAACCAGCCCTTGTCATTTATGCCATTAATAGGCATCTCCTCTGGGCTGACGTGGAAAATTATCTTGTGGTTCAGGCTGCCTGATGCGCCCAGCTCTGTTGCCCCGAATGTACGCAGTAGCACGCTCAGGCCGGCCCTGTCGGAGACGTAGGCGTGGAGTGCGGCTATCAGGTTGGGGTTGAGTTTGTCTATACGCAGTGGTTCGGAAGCGCGGTAGAGATGCAGACGCCGGTATGATGTGCCTGTTTCGTTTTTGCTCTCGCTTTCGCTCTCGATTCCACTGCTATACTCGTGCGTCCGCACATCAATACTAGGAAATTCAGCCAGCTTAATCCCATTAAAAACCACATCCTTCGGCAACAAAGCCGGATCCCTGCGCAAAATAGCGCCATACTTCCCCGCATCAAAGTTGAGCCAATACCCCGAGCCTCCATCTCCTCCCCCACGCTCCTTTAGCTTAAACGAGCAGGTCAAAACAAACGCCACGGGACCCAACTCCTTGTCCGCATCGCTCGCAGGAAACGGACAAGCATCTGACGGGGTCGTTGGCTGGCGAGCTGTCACCTGCTGCAACGCGAACGAGCGCGTAAGCGACAATGTCTTGACAGTATAAATGAATGGTCGGTTTGCGTGGCCCGACTGCGTCCAGTATCCGTTTGCTTCGTGGATGCGTAATCCGGACTCTGATCCCGAACCTGATCTTGAATGTGGATTTGGATCATTGATTGCTAAGCTCGCTGCCCACATGGCCTGCGCGAAGGTATGCCCTCCATATGAGCGGTTCGTGCTCAGAGGCTGCCCGGGGGCGTAGTCGTATGATATTGCGGGGAAGGTGCTCATGTAGACCTCGTTTTCCTCGGCTTCCCCTGCGAGTGAGAGGGGTGTAGATGTGGATAGTTTCTCCAGGTTCAGTGCCTGAGCGAAGGTTGGTCGCTCGGCGGGCGCGATTGCAGGCATTTTGTCGTAGCTATGGTGAGAGCGATAGCTACCTGTCCTAGAATGAGTACTGTATTCGAGGTAGAGTCAAGACAGGAATCTGGCCGTTGACTACGCAGTAGACTAGGTACATTAATGTCGGAGGAAAGGTGGAGAACTTGGTAAATTTAATTAATATCTACCGCGGGGTTGAATGATGTGCCGAGGTTGATGGAAAGGTACTTTGGGCACATGGTGCAGCGTTCTTTATAAGGCTAGAATAGGTATCTAGAATGGTCTTACTTAGAAGCTACCTATACGGCGCTTTTATCTGTCGTTTCCGAAAATTGAGGCAAAGGTTTAGTGGGAACACCGCCGAGTTCATGCAACTTATAACTTATGCTACAAGGAAATTTGTTTCAAAATATAGCCTCTTGTGAATGGGTACTAGCAATATACAACCTTGAAAAATCTTTAGACGTAGGAGATAAGTCGATAACTCTTATATGATCAAATTTTAATAAGATGTTAGATGGTGAATACCTGCATCTCCAATGCTTTAGCATAAAGTGTAATAGTAACATTGCCTTGTCTCGCCAACATAAGGATTGCTTTGAGGCTCAGAGGAGAGGCTGCTCTCGGAATCGATTGAGAGATTGAGTTAGATCATCGATCTGTGAAGAGCCAGACTCAAGATGCCGTCAAACAGATTAGAGACGCCGAGACAAGCTACATCATGCGAAGCCCTTAAGCAATCTTGTTATCTACCAAAGTATTGTGATTTGGCCATCTCTCAACTCTATGGTATCGACTCGGCATCAAAGCAAGAGCAGACTCGGGACAATGATGAGGTAGCGAGCCATCACACATAATTTCAAGCGTTGCCTTCCGCGCATCTACCAGGCCATTTCAGCATCAGCGTCAACTATGTTTACCACCAGCGCATCGCAGAGACCTCACCATCTCGGTACGCAGCGACCAATACCAGACCGGTCCCGGCCCATCGTTGCTTCGTCATTATGAGCCCTAAGATCGGCCCGACGGTCCCAGGACTATGTAAGTAAGGTTTCTTTCCCGTCACCCGGTTCCGCTGGCTGGTGTTTATAGCCCTAACTAGTATCCATTACTTTCTGGGGTTTCCCGCTTGGCTCCATCTGCCCCGTTCATAAAAGCTAGCTAGCTGATTGCTGGCTTTGTTCGCATAAACAAACAAAAAAATATACAGCAGTTGTCTACCTAAATCTCATACAACTGACCAACCGGCGTGTGGCGTCAGCGCGGTCACAAGTGGGGTGAGATAGGTAGGGTAAATGCGCATTCGACGGCGTGAGAAACTTGCTACAGGTTCACCTGCTTCTCCTGCATATCTCATAGTGATATTCGTCCGTCACTCTTGCTTACCCGATGAGGGTGACCGCTGGGGTCGTCGAAATCTACTCCAAGTCACTTGATCGGGCAGCCTCCCGGTGCTCCGTCCCCGCACGCGGAAGACGTCCCGACCCGATCTATATAGTACGCAGAGTCCATATAAAGAGAAGGAAAAGAAAGAGAAAAGAATCCGAGCCTCCTCCTTAGTACCTCAATTCCTTCATCTCATCAGAATACCTACCTATCAAAAGTGAGTCCCGTTACTTTCCCTTCCCCATCCTCCCTACTCTCCCACTTTTCTTTCTTGCCCCCTCCACCTTAGGATTATTGACATTAACATTGTCCTAACTCTCCTACTAGTGTCCACTCCCCTTGTCCCTCTAACAATAATAAAAGGCGCCGGTCACGAACACATCCAGCTGCCTAGTGGCGAAAACGCCATAACAGCCGACTTCCACTCAACCCGCACGCAGACCGAGGCCCAGCCCGCACATCTCACCTCGGGGTTCTACAAGATTGAGGCTGGGCCGCAGCGCCCGGCGCATTATACCTATGAGGAGACGAAGTATGTCCTTAGTGGGCAGATTGATGTTTTGGTATGTCTTCCAAATAAGTACATTGTACTTTGTACTGGCCGGGATGTTTGGATGTAATGTACTGACAGGGTATCTAACTAGGACGAGGCGACCGGGGTAACGCACCACCTTGTCCCGGGGGACTTTGCGTTCTTCTATGTTGGGTCGAAGGTTAAGGTAAGATCTGGATCTGTTTGCTACCTACCTACCTACCTACCTAATGAGCTCCTGATGAGCTTCCAAGGGATCCATCCATCTCTTTTTCGGGTCTTTTACTTTTACTTACTGTTTCTGTGCTTACCTGTACCTTACCTAGTTCTCAACCAAGTCTCAAGGCCTTGCCTTCTACGCTGTTACGCGACCTATTCGGTCTCCGCATGTGAACCTTCAGGGCCGGGAGGAGGGTACTAAGTCGAGGCTGTGACGGATTGATCGAGACAACATGTATCTTGCATCCTGGTTCGGATACATTAGGTAAAATGCGTATAATATCATATTAAGATATTTTCCAGCTCACCAAATGGCCCCTGTAATTCAGACCCAAAGTCAAAAGTGCTCCTGGCCGGCGGATCCCGCTTCTTCCTCTTTCATACCTAGCCCTGAGAGTGGCCGCACCTTTTACGGACGCGGCATATATCTCAGTTCCTAAGGTCGAATCTTAGCAGTCGGGTTCCTTTCTTTGTTCTCTTCTCGATGCGATCCTGGCTTCTTCATTTGCGCGTATATGATCTTACTGGTTACTTCGATAGACAAAATCTAATTCAGCCTAATCTAATGCTAATGAGGCTGATCCCGCGTCTCGGCACGGCCTAGATACGTCTATTGGGAGGCCACAACCTGTTGTTGGCGGTTAGGGTCATGGAAATAGTTGTTATGCTCCAGGACTGGATTTGGGTACCATATTTTCCACCAATCACCCTGCTCCCCAGCTAGGAGCTACCTATATGAGCTTATTTATCACCCTTCCAGCTCCCCGCATATTGTTGCCTTACCTAAATCCCCTGCACAATACCTATGTACCCTCCCGACACATATCGATCCAGCCCAAAAGAATAAAAAACACAATTGAAAGAACAAGAAACAAGAAACAAGAAACGAAAATGCCCTACACAAACCCTATCATTCCCGGCTCAAACCCGGACCCAAGCATAATCCGCGTCCCTAATACAAACGACTACTTCCTAACAACAAGTACATTCGAATACACGCCCAGTGCCCCAATCTACCACTCAACCGACCTAATCCGCTGGAGCCTAATCGGGCACGCGCTGACGCGACCCTCGCAGTTACAGATTCAGACCCCCGAGCCCGGTGGTGGCGTTTGGGCTACGACACTTAGGTATCATGACGGTGTGTTCTATATCACGGCTGCTTGCTTTTCGAGATATAGGCCGCAGAAGGATGACAGGGTTTGGCCCAGGGGGTTTGTGGTGAGGAGCAGGGATATCTGGGATGAGGGGAGTTGGAGTGAGCCTGTTTGGTTTGATGCGGTGGGGTTTGATCAGGATGTTGGTCTTTCTTGTTCATTTTTTTCTTTCTTCTTTCTTCAAGGGCTAATCATGCTGTGCAGCTTTTCTTCGACGACGACGGCACCGTCTATCTTAGCAGTACATACCGCAAGCACAACCGAACGATAACACAAGACGGTACCAAACCGCTGAAAGATTTCGGCATCCACATCTGCACAATCGACCTCGACACTGGGCGTGTGATATCCCGCCCTGAGTTAATACGCGAATCGGCCTCCGGTGTCTCAGAGGGCTCGCATATCTTCAAGCGCAATGGATACTACTACCTCTTTACAGCGGAGGGCGGGACCGAGTCGGGCCACTGTGAATGGGTGTCTCGGTCGAGCGAGGGTCCAATGGGCCCGTGGGAAGTTGGGCCGAGGAATCCGCTTTGGAGGAATGGGGTCACGGATGAAGTGCAGAATACGGGGCATGCGGATTTGGTGGAGGATGCGGAGGGAAGGTGGTGGGCTGTTTTCTTGGGAGTTAGGCCGGTTTGGAGGGAGGATGGGGGGATGGGGAAGTGGGAGGAGAGTGTTTTTGGTATGGCCTTTTCTTCTCATTCTTCATTATCTATTGTCATACTGAAATTGTTGCTAACGGCTCGCAGGAAGGGAAACGTTTCTCGTCCCCGTAGACTGGGCCGACGACTGGCCCGTCATCAACGGTGGACAGAAAATAACCCTAAGCGTCGACAGTCCCCATCTCTACCACTATACCCCACCAGTGCAATGGCGCGACGACTTCACCTCCCAAGAGCTCCAACTAGGCTGGTACAGAAAGAACACCCCCGTGAAGAGAGACTATACCATTATACCGCCGCAGGGCCCAGAAGCCGCAACTGGAATGAGGGCAGGTGGTCCGGGTCTCCGCCTCCACGGCGCCCCATACACACTGTCAACACCTTCCTGCCCAACGCTCTTCCTCCGCAAGCAAACACACCGCTTCTGTACCTGGGAGACGAGACTGCGGTTCTTTCCTAACTCGATTCACACAGAGGCCGGGACAGCCGTGTATCTGAACTACTTCACGCATGTTCGAATCGGGATCCGGCTCAGTGCAGAAGAAAACGAACGAAGGGTTATACGCTTCTCACCAACAATGTCTGGTATGGAAACTGTGAACGTCAGTATCCCGCTCATTTCAAACACCAGCGACGTAATCCTACAAATTCAATGCGGGGATGAGTACCGCTTCGGGTTTCGAGAGGTCCTGCCGGTAGCAGCCTCGACGCAGGGAAACGAGGTTACCTGGGTCGGCAGTGTAGGCAACAAGGACATAATGGAGGCGCCTCTTCCCATCGGCGCGCCGTTCACGGGGGCCATGCTTGGCGTTTATTCGGAGGGGGATCGAGAGCCGGTTATGGTTCCGGCGGACTTTGGGTATGTGGAGGTGAGGGAGGTCAAAGAGGAGGCGAAGATGACCTGAGGGAGGGTTCAGGTCCTTCGTGCCCTATTCGTTGAGATAAGTAACCCACGAGTATGAGTGAGGTGGAAGAAAGCGGTAGCATCTAAGTCGGCCATAAGCTGGGTATTGAGCATTATATGCGCATATAACATGATCCAAGATCCAATTGCAGAATCTACTGTTCAAAATCTTGTAGATGATTTTGCTGCTTCGCAAAATCTCCAACCTTCGTCATCCCACTCGTCATAATCGGCGACCTGAGCACCTTCTCCCAATGATGCACCATCTCCGTATTAGTCGTCGACATGCGCACCTCCCCGCCTGCGCGCTCAATCATCTCGTCTTCGTAATCTCGAACTGCACCCACCCGACTCTTCCGGCCCGAGTAGAAATCTGAAATGGCAGATGCTAACTTTCCAGCGTCCGTTATGGAATGGTTCAGCCCTTGGCCGCGCTGATATGTCATTGCGTGCGCAGCGTCACCGGCTAGTGTTACGCGTCCGTCGTGCGTATCCCATCTATGCGATTCCGCGCCAGGATCAAAGTCCGTGAGACTCATATACCAGACTTCCTGATCATCCGGTAGCCATGCATACGCTGATTTCCAGGGGTCTGTGAAGTGTTTTGAGAATTCTTTGGCTTGCGCTAGGCGCTGCGCGTTGCTCCATCCTTTCGTCGCTTCTTGCTCTTCGATTGGCGAATGCCAGGAGATGTAGAAGAAGAATGTCCATGTTTCGGGCTTATCAGGGTCCGGGACGTCGTGCAGGCCGAAAAAACTGAAGAAGCCGGCAGGGTTTATGGATGCGAGGTAAAGCGGGTGGAAGCTGCGCAGGAATCGCGCTTGCTCGGCCGCGTAACGGGCTTGAACAAAACTCGCGCAGTAAGGCAATGTGCGGATGGAGCCGCTAGGGCCGAGGAGGAGGTTCCGGACTGTCGAGCGCGCGCCATCTGTCCCGACTATGAGACTCGCAGTTATACTAGGGCCGTTGGCGAAATGCGCCGTTGCGTATTTTCCATCGTCTGAGTAGTGGATGTTTGTTATTCGCTGTCCGTACCGGATATCCAATCCTTCTGAGAGTAACCGACGAAGTTTGCGCCGCCGCAACCGGTAGAAGTTATTTGCTGGAATGGAGTTCATGAGTTCGCCGCTTTTGCCGTTGAGGAATCGAATTGCGTCGGTTGGCGCAGTGGGCGTAGACGGATCGACTTGGATGGATTGGATGCGTGCCCACATTGCTTCGGGCATGAGAGAGCGCAGGGATTCGGCACCCCAGTGTAGGCCCATATTCCAGTCTCGAGGTAGGACATCGAGGCTATCGTATTTTTCAACGACTATGCAGGGGATACCGGCCTATATAGTCAGCAGTGATTGCAGTAGCAGTAAGCGGGGAGCAAACCTTCTTCAAGCCCTGAGCGAGCGCCAGTCCCGTCGAACCTAATCCTGTCAGCATTGCGCGCAATCTTTGTGCTTAGGAGAATACCTGCGCCGACGACCAGGACAGTTGTCGAAGAATCAGCGACCGAGAGGCTCCGGCCTGGAAAGACGGCCGACAGCCGGCGAAGCAAGCTCATGGTCTGGGGGATAAAGGTGAGGAAGAGGAGGGGGAGTAGAGGGGGAAAAGAGTAAGACTAGAATCACAAATGGGGCAACATGACGGCTGTACAGTTATTAAACGAGAAAAGGTACCTCAGACCATGTCCATGTTGGTGTGAGAGTCCAGCTAATCTATCAGTGGAGCAGGTGACGACCAAGCCGTGTGCCGAGCCGTGTCTGCAGGGGTTTGCAGCTGCAGACAGACTGCAGGCTGCACGTTGGGTCCTGAAGATACGGGGTAAACATCTTCAGGCTGGAGTACCGAGGCATGATTTGGATTGGCATTTCAAATCCAGGAGTATGATACGGGATATCCAGGTGTTTGGTTCTGACCAGAAGCTTCAATAGGAGCGGGAGTGGGGAAAAGTGACGGAGACTTTCTTTAGGAAAACAACGTCTTTGTCAAGTCGGATTAGTCGCTTTCCACTACGACTTACGCGAGTCAGGAGGGGCTTTCTGCAGCATGTTCTTAACAAAAGTTCATAATCAAAAAGGATATAGCGCGTCCCCTTATGAAAGGCGGTTTGCAAAGTGGAGCCCTTGTTAAGAACTTGTCAACATCGCGTTCATAATCAAAAGGGGTTTAGTGCCACGCTAGCGCATTGCCGACTGTGTAGACACGTTAGTTATCCAAAGAAATGTATCTTTATGCTAATATTTGTATGGAGAGGTACACAGCCATGGATTTACTTGAAATTAAGATACTCTTGGTTTTTAATAGCGGATAGCGGGTAAATAGGTACTTGTTAGCCTGTTAATCAAGGGTGATTTAGCTTATATGGCAATTTATATATATTTTCGGTCAGACTTGATCCTCTACTAACATACACCCATATGAAATTTAGTATGGCTTGGCCAAAGCCGACTAAGATCGCCTAAAACGGAAAGTCCGGCAGAACGGAGTTAAGAACATCGTTAAGAAGAATGGCTGCAGAAAGCCCCTAGTCAGTAGGCCCACCATGGAGACACAGAAACAGAGCCAGCACAAGGAGCATAACAGTTATGCTGATCTGAAATAGTTGATCTCATAATCTCATCTGGAATGCGCATCTCGATCCATGGTTCTCCCTTAACCCCCGAGATTCGTTCCGCCGGCCCACCCGCGGCCACTCTGCGGTCTCTGCCACGCCCCGACTGAGCCGGCACCTTCCTCCTATTTCAGCAGTCCACCATGGCCAGCGAGTGCCACTTCGCCCTCACCAACCCTGCCGAGAGAATGGTCCAGTACTATGCCTCCGGTCGCGACGACGACATGTCTGACGCCGATTCTGATTCCGCATACGGCGACGACTCTCTGATTGGCGATGACACCAAGACCTTATCCGAGTACATCACCGACTACCGGTACGAGTTTGGCCGCCGCTACCACTCCTACCGCGATGGCGCATACTGGGTATTCCTCATTCTCTATCATTCCAAATTGATGGACTATCGCTCATTTGTCAGGGACCGAACGATGAGACCGCGAACGAGCAGCAGGACCTCGCCCACCACATGTATTTCCTAACGCTCGACGGCAAGCTGCACCTGGCTCCGATCGGGAATCCTCAGGTATGACCCGACCCGACCAAGCCACCTCCCCGCCTCGCTAACTGTCCAGGAAATCCTCGATGTTGGCACAGGTACCGGAATATGGGCAACGTACGTTTTTTCCTTTCCCTTCCCAGGTATCCGACGCCACTGACACGCTGACTCCGCAGAGACGCAGCTGACGAGTATCCGAGCGCGCGCGTCACCGGCGTCGACCTCTCCCCCATCCAACCCTCCTTCGTCCCCCCGAACTGCATATTCGAAATTGACGACGTAACCCTCCCTTGGACATACGCCGCCAACCAATTCGACTTTATTCACATCCGCGAGCTCTTCGGCTGCATCCCCGACTGGGACGAGTTCTTCCGGCATTGCTACCATTGTCTGAAACCGGGAGGGTATATCGAAGTGGTGGAACACTCGGTTCAGCCGGTCGCAGATGACGATACGTTACCCCCGGATCACTTCTATCACGAATGGGGTCGCATTGTCGTTGAATCGGGCGAGAGGTTCGGCAAAACGTTCAAGATCTGGGAGGAGTCTGCATCACGGTTGAGGGAAGTCGGATTCGTTGATGTCGTAGAGAAGGGGTATAAATGGCCGATGAATGGGTATGTCCTCGTCGGCTATTTACGAGAGCTCTCGCTAATTGCTCGCAGATGGAGTTCCGATCCGAAACTACACGAACTCGTAAGTCCCTTTTCCTCGAAGCGATTTGCCTTGCTCACATCAACTAGGGTCGCTGGAACCAATTCCGCCTCAACAATGGGATCGAAGGATTCATGCTTCGCCTCCTCACGTCGACGTTGGGCTGGTCGTACGAGAGCGCACAGGTCCACCTCGCACAGATGCGGGCGGCATTGCGGGATTATCGCACACATGCCTATCTGCCTGGGACGGTCGTGTACGCGCGGAAACCAGGTATCCCAACCGCATCAGGGTAAGACAAAAGTCGAGATCGAGTACGGAGTAAACATAGTTTTGGCTGTGGTAGGTCAGGTCAGGCCGGGGTCGTTTGTTCGTTCATTCGGTTCTTCGAGTTCTCGCTCTTTGATCGAGCATTGCACTATACCCTTTCAGTGTTGCTGGTTGTTGTATTTCTTTGGTTGGTTTCATGATTGATGAGATGTGTTTTGTATTCATATGGCGCAAATGCATAATTGTTGTTTTGTCTTGCAAGACAGGGGACTCCTATCTTAAATACGATCCAGGACTAGACACTAAGACTAATGCAGGCAGGCAGCTTGATGCGTACGTGATTAGTGGACCGCCGTTAGCTGTCAGGGGACGTCGGGGCGAAGGATTGAACTGTCACCCCTGTCACTTGGCCGGTGCGTCTTGGCTGCGCTGGTGGCGGTCGAGTTAGCAACAGTTCGCCACGGCCGCTTTTCGAACCATCACGGTCAGTTTCAATGAATATGAAGAATATCCCGAATATTATGCGTGGTATAGGTAGATATCTGTATCCTTCTAGCGGTCGCCGGAATGTTTTCTAAAAAGGACCTGACTCTTGAGTTTGTGGGTCAGACGGCCCTTGCGAGTTGTCCCGCCGGCCCCGTCCCCGGTCCGGCCCTTGTGCCAGCCACTATGCACCTACCGCCGGCTTTTATACTTCAGACTCTATTACTAACATTGTTGATATATATGGCTATCATGAGGACAAAGCAACTACCTGGGCAGTTAATTGAGTATGTGAACAGAGAGAATTCACGTACATAGCCTATCAACAGGCATAGAGCAGGATTGTGCACAATACAAAGTACAAACTGAGATTCAACCCAATAGCTAGCTACTTCCGGCCCTTGAAAAGTATTAGGAACTCGCTAGAGACCAAATGACAGCGTACTGGTCTTGGACCGGTTGCAACCTAAAGTTGGAAACAGAACAGGGAAGAGTGGCCCATCGCACCTGCCGTGGGACTGGGAACCTGTACGGACCCGAGGAAGGAGCGATCACGGTCTGTCCACTCACACAGCCTTTCGAGATGGGAAGGAGTGACGTGCTCGGGCCTCAGCTCAGACGCAAAGTCAACACAAGTGATCAATATCTCAGCATCATCGTCCACTGAGCCGCCTCGTTATTTCTGTTTAACCAACTTTCACGGCTAGGGTACTTCCGGTCTCTACTTACTTCGCACTCGCATACTCATTTGTACTTTAGAGCGGGCAGATTTCCTCGGATACTGAGCGCACCCGCCGACTGTTATCCCGCTGAGTGATTCCTATTGATGCTCATTGGGACCACCAACTCTACCCTTGCATCCGTTGATATGTCACAACTGAACCTGGCGCGTACCGGACGGCATGGGCACAAGAAGAAGAGGCCCAACAATTTCCTGGGCTGTAAACCGCAGTCTACCGTCTATATTCTCCAAGCTGGCCGTCGCCTCGGCTCGCTTCGACTCCAAAGCCCGGACATGGCCATCCAAGCTGAGTACCTACCTGCATCAGGTCACGCTTCAGCATGCGGATAAGCGAATGTCCTGGGTGAAAGCCGTCGGCGTCAACTGAGCACTGAAACGGCCAAGCTAATCTTGGACTGCATACAGCCAAGCAAGCTAGGACCCTTCAGGATCCCCCTGTTTTCAGTTCTGCTTGCCAAGGTTCTGCAGGAGGCTCGCTTATTGTCCGGGGAATCCGCACCTTGGCTACGGAGCATACGTATACCCAATCTATCTCTGGTTCACTTCGGACGGACATTATATGGAATACATCAGCTCAAGATTGTCAGCCGCTGCCAAGCGCGCGTCGTCCAACCGTGGCGTTGTGCGGGATGGCACGGGCGATGGAAGAGTATCGCCTGGTTTGCAGCGTATGCCACACCTCCACCGGAAAACTCGGAATAATGAAAGCCCCAGGTTCAACGAACGGACAAATCCAAGAGCCCCCTCAAACAGCGTGAAGAAATGACATCGAGGGTCTCAAAAACTTCCGCGAATAGGACCGGCAGAGCAGGGTGATCGGCGCCGCGATATAGCGCCAAGAGGCTGTCATGTTTAGGTAGGGTTTTGGCGTTAGGCATAGGGCTCTGATCGGCGGTTCGTGGTACCTGACATGGAAAGGAAGGTCTCTTGGAGAACGGATGTTTGGTTGCTTCGGGGTAGGGTAGACGAGTCGTGATAGAGTACGGTGTGCGCTGGGCAGTGGATGGGATATTGTTTGCGCGATTGGAGATCGGCGAGCAATGAAACGCCAAGGGCTCCTAAGGGTGTCCCATTTCCTCGCGACGCGAGGTTCTGCCGATACGAAGTATGGCCCTTGCTCGTATCTCGGACCTATCCAGGAACTATAAAGTCTCGCAAGACGCCCTCTGTCTGTCGCAACCCATCACCAACCAAATCACCCACTTGCTTTGCACAGAAGTTCGAGGAAGACAACTATTCACTCTTCATCATGCCTGTTCTCTCCAAGATGCTTCTTCTCCCCGTCCTCGCGACAACTGCGCTAGGATTTACCTTCCCTCTCCCTGACTCAACCGGATCCGTAACCTTCGACGAGCCCTACGAGATCGCCGCCGGCGAAACCTACGACGGTGAACTGCAGACCTTCGGCCGTGGCGTCGAGTGTACAAACCAGGAAGAGGGCGGCGAGTCCGACACTGTCTTCATCTTGCAAGAAGGAGCCACCCTTCGCAATGCTATTATCGGTCCAGACCAGATCGAGGGTGTTTACTGTCTCGGTGCCTGCACTATCGAGAACGTCTGGTGGGAAAAGGTCTGCGAGGACGCTCTGTCCTTGAAGGAGGGCAGTGGCCCGTACAACATCATCGGTGGTGGTGCCCAGGGCGCAGAGGACAAGGTCATACAGGTACTTGATTTTTACTCCCCTTCATATACGGTTGTTGCTCTTTGGCCCGTTGGCCTAGTAGTGGACGTCCGCTTCTACTTCATTCAGGCCATAGGGCACCCCAAACCCTAATGGATACTTTATTCCGCTTCTAGATCTCTACCTCAACTCTCCTGCAGGATGCGGCGCTAATCAAATCATCCAGCACAACTCCGACGGCGAAGTCATCATCGACGGCTTTACAGTCTACGACTTCGGCAAGCTGTACCGATCTTGCGGCACATGCGGCGACATCCAGCGCTCGGCAACTATCACTAATGTCATCGCCGTGTCCGGTAGCACTATTGCCGGCGCGAACGCCAACTTCGGCGACGTCGTCACCATCGATTCCTCCAACTGCGCGACGGACGTCAGTGCTATTTGCACGACCTATGACGCTGATGCCGATGGTGGTGAGCCTGAGGAGACTTCGACTGATGTTACCGAGGCTTGTGTCTTCGAGGAGCTTCCTGCTTGCGAGTAAACAATATTTGTTCTGAAGTATTGGATGAATGAATGGGTGTTCGAACTGGTTTCGAACTTGTACTTTACTTCAATATCAGGAGATCGGTATAGCCAAAGGAGAAAATCATTTGAGTACATTTGACTTCAACCACGAGGCAGACTCTATAGTCAGGGGATGTATTTCTGGTTTTGCAGTATAAAATTGCGCGCGCGGGTCGATTATCGGTGCAGAAGGTGAGTTCTTGTTTTGAAGACCCTGTAATTGTGTCCTAGAGACTGGCAGTATCCTGATCCCTATCAAGCAATGTGTTGTCAGCTGAAGACACGCCACTGACCTCCTTGCATGTGATTGTAGGAGCAGGACAGCTGATCAACACTGATCGTTAAGATAACAGGGCATCGGCTCATCAACTGCCGCCTTCGGCCAAAGGGAGCGCACTCCGACTCACGCTAGAGCCAGCATGCGTTGATCGATAAAGGTCACTCGGGTCAGAACATTCCGATGAAGCTGAGGACCCGATTCCTCCCCTTGTATGCTGCCCCTCATGAAATTGGGAGTTTGGACAGACAAAAGGTGCTTGTCGCTGTCGGCCGAATTGTGCAGGCATCAAGGCAGCAACTGTTATGCCTCGGCAATTTCCCAAAGCGGATTACCCTCGGGCCAACGTCAACGTCTGCTAGCTCCAGACTCCGGTCTCGCCGTCATTGACGATTATTTCGCCTTGTCCCCGTGGAGTCTACTCTCATCCCGGGGCTCCGTCTATTTATCACTTCTTCCTCGGCCGTTTCTCTCTTCTTCTTTCCCTAAACTATTCCCATACCTTCGCAACACCCACCAACACGATGCCGAATCCCCCGCCCGCCTGGGTCCAGGCATTGAAGCCCGCCGAGCCACAAGGAACACAGTTGCTCGCCCGCGAGCGTGCCCAGTCAAATATCGATGTGGACAAGCTCGGCGACCTGCTACACACGAAAGAAGCATTGAAGAAACAAAATGATATTCTCTCCGTACTTAAGACGGAGAAGGTTTTTGACAAGTCCCGGAATCACACCCTCGGACGGACAGAGAAGATCCAGCTTGCTCTTGCGAGGGGGAAGCGCCTCCAGCAGCTGAAGAAGGTGCACGGCTGGTCGGATATGGATACGCATGTTGCGGGTGAACTTGTTGGGGAGCCGACGCCTTATGGGCTTCATGCGTCTATGTTTTTGGTATGTTCTCTGCCTTTTCTGATTTCGATCGACGGATTGTGGCCTGGCTCAGCTAACAAACGGTACGTCATAGGTTACCTTGCGGGAACAAGGGACGCCGGAACAACACAAATTATTTTACGAAAGGGCTGCGAGGTACGAGATACTTGGATGTTATGCGCAGACGGAATTGGGTCACGGGTCGAACGTGCGCGGGCTGGAGACAACTGCTACCTGGGACCCCACGGACAAGACATTTGTCATACACTCTCCGAGCTTGACGGCATCGAAGTGGTGGATTGGGTCGCTGGGACGGACGGCGAACCATGCTGTGGTGATGGCGCAGCTGTTTATTGCTGGCAAGAATTATGGCCCACATCCGTTTGTTGTCCAGATTCGTGATATGGAAACTCATCAGCCGCTGGAGAATGTCTATGTTGGTGATATTGGGCCGAAGTTTGGATACAAGTGAGTACGATTATATGAACCTGGAGGCCAGAAACTAATACTGTGCAGCACCATGGACAACGGATTCCTTCTGTTCAACGGACTCAAGATTCCCCACGTCAATATGCTGGCGCGCTTTGCGCAGGTTGATCCGGCGACGAACAAGTACCTGAGACCTGCCTCTCCCTCGCTCATGTACGGAACAATG
This sequence comes from Aspergillus undulatus, assembly GCF_047715775.1. Taxonomy (NCBI): domain Eukaryota; kingdom Fungi; phylum Ascomycota; class Eurotiomycetes; order Eurotiales; family Aspergillaceae; genus Aspergillus; species Aspergillus undulatus. The sequence continues at coordinate 292,631 of NW_027396639.1, forward strand.
ACATGGGTGCGGTCAAACATTGTTCTCCAGGCCGGTGGTGTCCTTGCTCGCGGTGTCACCATTGCTGTCCGCTACTGCGCAGTACGAAGGCAGTTCCAAGACCGTGATGCGAAGGCAGGCACAGAAGAGAACCAAGTACTCAACTACAAGATGGTCCAAATCCGTCTGCTCCCCTTGCTAGCAGCTATGTACGCTTTGCACTTCACCGGTCGCGGCATGATGCGCCTCTACCAGGAGAACCAGGACCGAATGAATGCCGCCTCCCAGGCAGATCAGGAGAAACGCGGTGCTGGCCCCGAGGAGCTCCGAGCTGGGTCTGATCTTCTCGCTGACCTTCATGCAACCTCTTGCGGTCTGAAGGCATTGGCTAGTACTACAGCCGGCGAGGGTCTCGAAATATGTCGCCGCGCTTGCGGTGGCCACGGCTACAGCAACTACAGCGGCATCGGTCCGTGGTACGCCGATTACCTGCCCACCCTAACCTGGGAAGGCGATAACTACATGTTAACCCAGCAAGTTGCACGATACGTACGTTCTGAACCCCTCCCCTCTCCTTCTCTTTGTTCTCCCACTAACATCGTCCAGCTCCTCAAATCCGCGCGTGCCGTCCTCGCCGGAAAAGGCACAGCAAACGACACATCCCGCATCCTCCAAGCCTACCTCGCCCGGCGCGACAAGGGCGCCTCCTTCGACATCCTCGGCAACGACAGCGACATCGTCGCCGCATTCGCCTGGCGCACCGCCCACCTCACCTTCGAAACGCTCAAGTACCGCGACGTCGAGAAGCGCTCGTGGAACAGCCTCCTCGTTAACTTCTGGCGCCTTTCCACTGCACTATCGCAGTACCTCGTCGTCAAGAATTTCTATGAGGCTGTTACCTCACCCGACCTGTTGAAGTCTCTTGACCCAACAACGGCCGGTCTACTTAGATCCCTCTTCCGCCTCCACGCGCTGCATACCCTCGAGCGCGAATCCAGTGAATTCTTCTCCTCAGCCGCCGTGACAGTGCGTCAGATAGGTCTCACGCAAGCAAGTGAAGTCATGAAGCTCCTTGATGAAATCCGGCCTCATGCGGTGAGGCTTGTGGATGCGTGGAAGATCCCAGACTGGCAGCTTGATAGTGCTCTGGGAAGATTTGATGGCGATGTTTATCCGGATTTGTTTAAGCGCGCGAGTGAACAGAATCCGGTTAATGATTTGGTCTTTGATCCGTATCCGTGGAATGAGAATGTGCTTAAGAATGGTGGTGGGGTGAGGAGTAAGCTGTGATGGCTTTTTTTTCGAGGGCTTGAGTTGGGTTTTGCTTTACTTGTTAGAATAGATGATATAGGAGACGTAGATAAAGACTATAAAGAATAGATTGTCTTTCTTCATCTTTATTATGATTCGAGTCTCTGGCTACATGGGTGTTGTTAAGTATGGACTACCTATCACCCCGGGCAGCTTTCGCGGTGTGGCTGCAAAATATATATCTTGTCCAGTGAATAAAGATTAGTCCCATACAACCATCAATTTTAAATCCCAACAAAGCATATACCAAATCCCTCCAGAATCAGGATCCGAACAGACCCCGACCAAACCCCGAATCTCATCATACTGTCCGGACATATACATAGCCTCTATGGACCACGGCCAACATAGGCTGTGGCGATTGTGTTATCTGATGTCCTGCCTTGCCGCCTCACCTGTAAGGCAAGAAATCGCCCCAAACAGGCTAGATCCGGAGACATTCGTCGGACTTTGAGCCGAAAGTGCTGAGTCAGATCATTGATTTTCCCGTTCCCGCATTTGCACACCCCACCATTCATTGAAGCCACCGCCGCTTGACCGTGATAAGCATCTTACGATCAGTTCCTAGACGGGGAGATATGACCGCTTTCGGGGGACATTATACGCCTACGCCTACGCCTATACGGCGTCAAGAGGCAATATCCCACCCGGCCCTGGTCCCGATTACTAACCGGCAGGTACCAGGTACCAAATTACAAGAGCAACAACCGGGACAGCGAGCGCTCCACCCCACCGCCATACCGATTTCAAAGCAAGTGGACCTGACCTAACTTGATCTCCGAGACTTCGAGGCGATTCCAGCGGACGGAGTGTATTTAAGGTCCCTTGTTCCTGTTCTTGGACACGATGGATTCAACATACAACTTCAAATCCAATTCTTACCACCACAATGACCGTCCCCGACGTCGACATCGCGCCCGCTGAGGGAATCCCCTACTTCACGCCCGCGCAGGACCCCCCCGCCGGAAAGGCCGCGAACCCGCAGACGAGCGGTGATGCCATTCCGAAGCTCTATACGCCGCTGAAGGTGCGCGGGGTGACGTTTCAGAATAGACTTGGTGTATGTTTGACCCCGACATTGCCCATACTTCAAGCTGTTTTTGTTTGCTACGAGTGGTTTGCTGATCATATGTGAATGCAGCTCGCACCCCTCTGCCAATACTCCGCCGAAGACGGCCACATGACCGACTACCACATCGCACACTTGGGCGGGATCGCGCAGCGCGGGCCCGGCCTGATGATGATCGAGGCGACCTCCGTCTCCCCCGAAGGCCGTATCACACCGCAGGACGTCGGTCTGTGGAAAGACAGCCAGATTGCGCCGATGAAGCGCGTGATCGACTTCGTGCACTCGCAGAACCAGAAGATCGGTGTGCAGATTGCGCATGCCGGGCGCAAGGCCAGCACTGTCGCGCCGTGGGTTATGAACCTCGGTGTTATTGCGACGGAGAAGGTTGGCGGGTGGCCGGATAAGGTTCTTGGTCCGTCGGACGTTACTTTCCACGAGAGCTTCCCTACTCCCAAGGCTATGAGCAAGGAGGATATTGTCCGTTTTAAGGCCGACTGGGTTGATGCTGTTAAGAGGGCTATCAAGGCCGGTGCGGACTTTATTGAGATTCACAATGCGCACGGGTACCTTCTTTCCTCGTTCCTTTCGCCTAGCGCGAACACCCGCACGGACGAGTACGGTGGTTCATTCGAGAACCGCATTCGTCTCCCCCTTGAGATCGCGCAGTTGACCCGCGACGCTGTTGGCGACAACGTCCCCGTCTTCCTTCGTGTCTCAGCAACCGACTGGATCGAGGAGAACCTCCCCGAGGAGTCATGGAAGCTGTCCGACTCCGTCAAGTTCGCCGAGGCTCTGGCCGCTCAAGGCGCAGTCGACCTGATCGACGTCTCCTCCGGCGGTGTCCACGCCGCACAAAAGGTCAAGTCCGGACCAGCCTTCCAGGCCCCCTTCGCAGTCGAGATCAAGAAGGCCGTCGGTGACAAGCTCCTCGTCGCAACGGTCGGAACCATCACGAACGGTAAGCAGGCGAACAAGCTGCTCCAGGATGACGGACTCGATGTTGCGCTTGTGGGCCGTGGATTCCAGAAGGACCCCGGTCTCGCTTGGACATTTGCGCAGCATCTTGATGTTGAGATCTCGATGGCTAGTCAGATCCGTTGGGGCTTCACGAGACGCGGAGGAACACCTTACATTGACCCTAAGGCGTACAAGGAGTCGATTTTCGAGTAAGCGATGCTGAAACGAGGCAACGACTATAGAGCGATAGACAATTAAACGAGCATTCGTAATTCACCTTGGCATTGTTATTGTCCAAATGAGCACCGCTGTCAGCTGTACCAAGAAGTTCTTCCCGTACCAAGCCTTCTCTCCGCCCGGATGGGGAACGTTAGGCACGACGCGGACCAGACAAGGAAATCAACCAACAAGCCCGCCCGGGTCCTTTTTGACCGCAAAAGCACCAGAAAGCTAAAATGGCAACCCGAAGCGCCCTGGGCTGACGACATTCGCCTGAGGATCCCCCAGAACCCCCCGCATGTTGCAGTGCAACCCCGGAAGAGGGGGTCTGTTCGTCATTTCGTGCAGAATGGGGGAATTCCGCCAATGACGACACCCTGTTTTCCCCGGGCATGGGGCTGCGGAGAAGGAGTATGGAGAAACTGGAGAAGAGAACCGATGGAAAACCTGAACTTCGAGCATCAGTCCACGCGAAATCCTACATGGTTCTGGATTTGGTAACTTTAACCCGCTAAGGTGGGGGATCTGGGGAGGTATTTAACCAGCCTTTTGCCATGGTCTGAGAGTTGAAGGAGGGGCTGGTTTTCTCTCTTCGATCACCAACCAACTCCTAATCTTGAACAAAAGAAAGCCACTGCTGGCAATATGCATTTCTCCTCGCGCTCTCTGTTAGCGCTTGGCCTACTGGCCACTGCGCTCCCCGCAACACGAGCAAAGCCTTACACGTCCAGATCGAAAATGCCCCGAACAGTCGTCACAACAGACATGGAACAAGACGACTTGGCTTCCTTAATCCGATACCTCCTGTACACCAACGAGCTGGACACACAAGGCCTCATCTACACATCCAGCCGGTTCCACTGGTCCGGCGATGGGAAGCGCACGAAGTTCTTCCTTGAAGATCGCGAGTACGACACTCCACAATGGACGTGGCGCTGGACGGGGACGCGGTATATCCAAGATATTGTCCTGAAGGCGTACAGTGAGGTTTGGCCGAATTTGCTGAACCATGATCCGTTTTATCCGACGCCGGATGAGCTCTTAGGGATGGTGAAGATCGGTAACATTGAGTTTGAGGGTGAGATGGAGAAGGAGACGGAGGGGTCGGACTTTATCAAGGAGCTGTTGCTCGATGATGATGAGAGGACACTGTACCTGCAGGCTTGGGGTGGTACGAATGTCATTGCGCGTGCGCTGAAGTCCATTGAGGAGGAGTACTCGGGGTCGCAGACGCAGAACTGGACGCAAGTCCAGGAGTCCGTCTCCCGCAGGGCAGTCATCCTGGCTAGTGGTTTCCAGGACACGACATACACCGACTACATCGCTTGCAATTGGCCGGATATCCGGGTCGAAGACTTCAGCGCCGGATACGCGACATGGGCTTATAACTGCGATCGAGGCCAGGGTAACATCCGAGGCCTACCCGACAACCACGTGTATTTCACTGGCCAGTGGACCAAGGCGAATATCCAGAAGGGAGCATACGGGAAGCTCTACCGCTCATGGCTCGATGGCCAGTATATGCCGGGCGACGCGCTCGATGTCTTCGGCAACGCAACCTGGCTGGCTAACTCCGCTCAGACGTGTCAACCGCTCGAGCCGTACGACTTTCTGTCGGAAGGCGACAACGTGGTTTTCAACCCGCTGATTAACACCGGTATCCAGGATCCAGCGAACCCTGCCCTGGGTAGTTGGGGCGGCAGAGCCGCGCAAAACACAACCTCGCCGAACCTTTGGGAACTAGTCGAGACCGAGAAGAACCAGACCGGCGCAGATGCCGAGCTATACACAATCAACCGCTGGATCGCGCCGATCCAGAACGACTTTGCGGCAAGGATGCAGTGGACGCTTACGGCGAACTATACACAGGCGAACCATGCGCCGGTGGTTGAGATTGTCAATGGAACTACCGTTGAGGCGAGGCCGGGATCAACTGTCTCTCTGGTAGGCAAGGTGAGCGATCCGGATGACGACAGCGTCGCCACTTCCTGGTGGCAGTACATCGAGGAGGGCACGTACCCAGGCACTGTAGATGTAACAGAGAGTGACAACAGTTGGGCGGACGTGACAGTTCCCGAAGACGCTGAGGCCGGTCAAACTATCTCGGTCATTCTGCAGGGGACGGACGATAGTGAGAATCCGTTGACGCGGTATGATCGTGTCGTGATCCATGTTGTATAGCAGACCGTTATGTCGTGATGCTGGCCCAAGAGCTTTGTGAATAATGCCTATTAATCAAGCGAGAAAGATTCGTTTACACTCCGGCGCCTTTAAGTATCTGTTGCCCATAGAGGGAAGGTGCCCGGGCGTCTTGCCTATTTCGTGGTCCGAGGGGATGATCTATGGAGTTTGGACCGGGGGCCACGTAGGAATTGCCGATGAATGTATGCTGTCTATCTGTCTATCTCTATATATACCTCGCATATCAATGAGGTCTGTTTATCTATCTGAGTACAATTAACGCGCACGATCGCTCGACCAGTGTCTGAGTGTCATATCAAGCAGGGGCTTGGATTCTGGTACCAGATCAAGTGGTGAATCACTGTTGCTCTCTCGCGCCCTGAGATCTGCACCGTGACGACAAAGTAGCTCAATGATATCAGGCATCCGCGGCTGAGTTGTAAGGGCGATATGAAGCGCCGTTCATCCCATACGATAAACGACCGAAACGTCCGCGCCGGTCTCAATTAGGTAACGGCTGTATCCTCCCTCCAAATTGTAAAGCAAGATGTAGCGGCGTCGAGCTATCGGCCGTGGCGCAGTCAATATCCCTTCCAGGACGAAGTGTCGCACCAGCCAAAAGCCTAGCTATGGAATCGTGCCCGCGCCTAATCGCGGCCGCAATAGGGAACTCATCAACACGGCTTCGAACCATGGGGTCCGCGCTGAACTCAAGAAATGCTTGTACTGCATCCTCATTGTTGCAGACTCTGGCAATGCGCAGTGGCGTTGCGAGGCGCCGAGGGGGTCTAAAGTCGTTTCCACCCGCCGCGTCCTGCCTAGCCTGGATAATCCGTCTCACTAGCGAAGCGTTTCCTCTGAAAGCTGCGCTGGTGGAAAGCGAGAACCCTCCATCATCCAATGCGCGACTGTCTGCTCCAGCATTAAGCAGGTAAAGAATTAATTCCTTGTGCCTAAAACTGTAAGCTACATGTAATGGCGTCGCGTCATATGTGTCTCTCGCTTCGATCGATGCACCGGCAGCAATCAAAGCTCTCGTAATGGGTAGATTTCCCGCGCTGAGGATAATGTTCATAAAAGTGAAAGGGAACAGGTTCTGGCTCAAATTACGAGGTGTCTTTTGTTATTCCACAGAGAGAGTTGTAGTTGAGCTTCTCCATGGAGGACCCTGATCAGCAGATCCGAGCTCCAGGACTTCACGCACTCAAAAAATGCGTCCGTCGAATACTTCCTCCAGGGCAGGTCTATGACCGTACTCGTCTTCGAAATCCTGCACCGAGGGCTTGTCGGGCGAGGGACCAATATCTTAGAAGCGGCGAGTCAGGGTGCAGGCTGCTTGTTTGTGGGATTGAATGACCGCATTCAAGGTCGCTTGGTCGCAAAAAGTCGCAATATTCAGTATCAACTCGAAAGGAAGGATTGGGTGGTCCATACCTGAGAGATCACTATCAATATCAGTATTAAGCGGGAAGTCAGAGGGTGCAACTTGTCGTTGGGCGTGAACTTGGGAGGCCGCGCTAGCCGCATGCGCTTTTATATGGAACTCAGACACTGGTCGGATGAACATCCGCATTATTAGTATCTGGATAGTAGACCTCGTTGGTACAGGTATGGGTATTAAATAGACAACTTACATTCATCAGCAATTCCTACCTCCTCGTCCATGATCCGAACTCCAAGATCACCCTCTCGAACCACCAAATAGGCAAGACGGGCCAAGTTTCGCGCCCTAACCAGCCGCCTCTCCACTTTTCAGCCCCATCCTGGGAGCGGAAGTTGCAAGTTGCAACATTCTGCAAATTCACTACTCTGCCCCTATCCCACCATACAGACAAAGGTCCAAGAAGAAAGAAGAATGTACACCCTAACCCTAGCAAGCCTCTTCCTCTCAATAACACGCTCAGCAACGGAATCCGCGCGCCTGTTTGGATTTTACAGGAGGCATTATGGACGCGTCGGCGGAACGATCTTGCAGGTTTTCGGGAGCAGTACTGTTTGGAAGACGCAGTTGAGGGTTTTGACGTCCTCGAAGGTGGATGGGGATGAGCGGACCGCGGCCGATTTCAGAAATGCGCATCAGGGGGAGAGTGAAATGGTTGCTATTGCTGTGAGTTAACCCTTTATGGTCCTTTCATTCTTGTCCCGGAGGTTGGGTTGTGTCCGAGGTTGCAGATAAGAGATATGTAGACTCTGTGGCTTGCGGTGAGATTGCGAGATGCGGTGAGATGATATGGTTGTCAGGTTGTGTTCAGTGGGAAGGAATTGGACACGGCTGGCCTTGTATCTCCGTCTCCATATCCATATCTCCAAGTACCTTTCCTCGCCCGCTAATGATGTTGATGTATCCATAAAGTCGATCGGTCTGCGTTTCTCCGTCGAAGATGCTTCGAATAGGATGACACATTAGGGATGGAGTGCATTGCTGATAAAGAACAGGGAACAATCTTAGCCCAGATTGCTATAACAGCTTTCGGGCTGGCTGATGTCGAACACGTTCATTGGACGGCGCGAGGGTGCTTTGCTGTTTCTCTCGTGTCGAGCATCATATCCGTTTACTATGCGAGCAAGCAGCATCGAATTCTAGGGCGGTGTTTGGGGGCAGACGATGTGAAGCGCTGGATCAGGGGCCCGGGTCAATTCCCTTCCAGACGGAAGAACACAAAGTCAAGTATAACCTCGACCTCAAACCTGGAGAGTGACTCACCATGGCTGGAGAATGAATTGCAAGAGCAAGTCCCCTCCATAGCCGCAGTCCTGACCATCTCAGCCCCCGTCGCGCTCCTCTCAACAGCCGTATATGCCTTTCTTGCCGGTTTGGGCGTGTACCTTGGTTTCATCTGGAAAAGTAATCTAGGCGAGAGTTTGAGGGGTGATAACCTTGCTATTTTCGTCACGTATACCGTTGCGCTGCTTGTTTGTCACTCGCTTTATGCGCTTTCGAGGATTGCTGTTGCGGAGCAGGTGGATGATGGGGAGATTGGGATGTTGCTTGAGAGGACGAGGGGGTGGGGGAGGTCGAATGGACCCGAAGGGCAGTTGGGACATCTGGAAGTTGCAGAGGGTTGGAAGCGCGCGGATGTCGCTGATTCAGGCTCAGGTTCAGCTTCTCGTGGCCCCTCACGCAATGATGGAAAGGCGAGTGAGCTTCAGCTGGCGTTTCTGGAGGCGGCGAGATTGAGGAGGGAGATGGCGGCGGTGGATGAGAAGATCGCGGTGTTGTTGGAGGGGCTGGGACGGACTGGTGCTGGAGAGTAGTGAGAGACCTGTGTTAGCTGAGAAGGTGGTAATGGACAGAAGAAGATGGAACAGTTGGATGAAGTGGAAAGAGGTGTTGAGACTTCTAAAGCGAAGGAGATGACTCGGTAACACATTCACATTCTCTCACTCTCACTTCATCTTTCTTCCACCTCTTCCGTTTGTGTTGGATTTTGTTTCATCTTCAACACATCCTTCCAGAACCCTTCCTCATTCTTATTATCACTCTCCGTGCCCATCAGTTGACTCCTATCCTATCCAGTACAGCCTTCTTGGCCCTCCGCTCTCATGGAGTCTCCAAGGCTGCACAATCTGCCGGCCGAACTTCTGCTGGAGATCGCGGTTTACCTGGCCCCAGAAGATCAACTGTCACTCCTGCGCACCATCCCACCCCTCGCTTCCCTGATATCCTCTCGCCAGTTAGCATCAAAGGATGAAATCGGACAGACAGTTTTGCACCTCATTGCGAAAGGCTGCATCCCGGAAACCTTCTCGCTCATGAGCCTGGTGTGCCTTTCCGATTGTTGCAAACTGCATCCTCAAGACGACTTTGGATATACGCCATTAATACGTTCGATCGAGGAAAGGAATTGGCCGGTATTCGAGTTGCTGGTGGAAAAGGACCCGGCCGGGATCAATATTAGCGGGAAATCTGGGTCTACTGCCATCTTGGAGACGGTTTGGTCTGGTCACTCCGCGGCCGTGAAACTATTGCTGGAACAGCCTTCCATTGAGGTTGACCCCCGGGACAGCCCAAGGCAATCTCCCCTGGACGCTGCTGTGCACCTTAATCGTGAAGACATTGCCACATTGTTATTGGAACATCCTGGAACTGATGTGAATCGTGCGAACCGCAATGGATGTACACCACTACTAGAGGCAGTGATGCAAAGTCACACACACCTGGTGCGGTTGATACTGAAACACAAGAATGTGAATGTCAACGCGATGGACGGACACGGGCGTTCGGCCTTGGATTATGCAATCTTGTACGGCAGCAATGAAGCTCGGGATTTACTACTCGCCAGAGATGAACTTGATTTAGACAAGCGTGCTGGACGTGCAGGAACCTCATCCTGGCGGTTATAACACGCAAGATTTGTACAGTGAGATTGCTTCTTGCCCGCAGGGATGTCTGCCCCGACATTTGCGATATCCACGGCGATACACCCCTGCACCACGCTGCTGTAAGTGGGATGCGTCCTGCTTTTGCCCGTGTGCTTCTCGAATCTGGCGCCCGAACCGATTTGGTTAATTGGAACAGGCGAACGGCGCTCGAAATAGCAATCAAGCATCGTAATGCTGGGGTCGTGAAGCTCATAGAAGCGGCCATCAAGGAGAGAACTTCAGCCTCAGATGGAGTTAGAACGGAGTGAACTCAGCTGGAAGCATTTAGGAGGGAGTGAGGATGTGTAGCATAGGTAACACCTCAACTTGGCTTTTGTATTATTGAGTATGAATCTCAGAAAACTCATTCTATACCCATTGGGAGCTCAGCTATGTGAGAATAGTGACTTCCTAAATGTCCCCTGAATACGTCTAATATGCAGCCATGCAGCAGTCGTACCTAATCCACAACTAGGAGCTCCAGAACATGGGCTTGTTTGATGGTGATAGCTCAGTACAAATGTCTAGATGAGCCAACGAGGTCAGCTCACGCCCGGTCGACGACATTTTTCTCTGGTTGTACTCGGTATATTCACTGCGGTACAACTGGGTTTCTGCCTCCCTCATATTGGGAGGCCATCACCCTGGCCATCGCTCTGTACAAGGGAAAAAGTATTACAATAGGTGGGAGTGCTCCTTTGCGTGGAGCCACTTCATGGTGAACCCAGAATTCACAAACACATTCACTCAGGTTTGTTTTGGTTTCTTCCTTTTCCACCCATTCTGACTTTTGTTGCCCTCTCCTCCATCCTCCTTTTGCACCTTCACCTTCATCATCCTGGCCCATTAGGTACTCTTACTTTTCACCTTGCTCTCATCGCACAAGAGCTCTCCCACTCTGCTGCTCGCTTCGTGTACCTCTAAGCTACTGGGCACGCCATCCTTCACACAGAAAGTTCCCCCCTTTGCAGAACCCACCGGCCCGGACGATACTCCGCCTGTTCCCTGATTTCCTACAGCGAGCTTGGAAACTGTTTCAAAGGGTTATTCAGCTATTCTTCGATGAACCGAACATCTCTCAATTCTCCCGCTCGAAATCCAGTTGGAGGTCGCTGTCTACCTGGATCCGGTGAACCAACTGTCCCTCATACGCGCTGCATCCTACCTTGCTTGACCTTTCCCTTCACATCAGTTTGTATCGGAGGATAGCAAAGGGAGGACAATACTGCGTTCAATCCAAGAGGAGGACAAGAGGAAGGCGTTCGCCTTCTGAAGGTCTCTTATTTGGTTGCAAAAAAGAGATATTGTGCCACCAGGACACGGACGGAGAATCGTCTCTAGGTAGGGCAATGTCAATCGGTAGCGGGGCCTTGATCAAGGCCCTGGTGGAGGCTGACCCAGAAGAAGGTCTGAATGTGAAGGAGGCAATGGGGTTGACTCCATTTCATGTCGCGGTTACTTGGGGGCGGGACAATGACAGTCTTGTGAAGGTGTTGCTTGAACAGCCTTTAGTTGACGTGAACATCAGTGGAGGAAACGGCAAGTACCCCATACACTCTGCAATATGGCCAACAGTAAGTGATCAGGTCGTTGAGTTACTCATACGCCATAAAATTCCTTCTTTTCCTTCTCTCCTTATTCCTTGCTGCACCTTACTACTTATCTCTAACTCCGAAGCCGGTTATTTCTATACTTCGGTCCCAGCTCTATAATATTTTTGTCCGGCTATCTTGATAACACCTCCTTGCGTTCCCCCTGCTTAGCCCGGTATATACCAGTACTGAACTGACCTTATTCTCTGCGAGGAGACTCGAGTTAGACTAGAATATTTCTGTAGCCTTGGATAGCTCCCTCTAAATTTCAAGCCCAAGACCTTGGAAGGTCTTGCTATTATCAAATAATACTGGCGGAAGTAAGTATTCTATTAACTTTAAATATCCATTTATGGGCATCAGTCTAGGTGTAAATTACTCGATATCAACCTCTAATAAGATCAAAGAATGAAGGTCTGATTTCTCAATCTAGCTGCAAACGGTGGTTTAAATACACAGATAATAATAAGCAATCTAGCCGGAAACAGCAACTAGAAGAGACATAACTTTTTTGAACGGTGGCAATAGCAGAAAATTTCTGCATAAACCTCGGTGATCGGAGGTCGTCAATCCGATATCCTAAATAGGCAGGTCGTACGGTCGACAGACTTCTATTGGGCTGATGAGAAGTTGAATGACGAAGAAATATAGAATCAAAGCCCTACTGCTTTCGGTCACAATCAATCAGAAAGCTAATTTAAGCAAGATAGGGCGGCCAGATAATCCAATGCGGATAGTATTGAGAATAGATCTTTGCCCATCCATACTGCGGTAGCCCCTAGAGGACACTGGTAGCAACGTATAACATTGCTCGGGTTAGGGTAGTACCTCGGCAGGCAGGTTTGATGCCCCAGTTGCTTCCTCCAGTCTCGGCCGAGGCTTCATCGCAACTCCCTAGGACGGTGACTCCCGCCAACCCAGCAGGACAGGCGCGATGAACGGCTCTGGAACCAAAGAAACAGAGCTCTCCGACTGACCTTCCGACTTCAGGTTCAGAGTCTTGACTAACCACCCCCCTCCTTCTGCCTCATAAGTCATCGGTTCCAGTAATGTCTGGCTCAGAAGACTCTATTACCTATAACTGGGGTAGCCCTGCTCGTGGAACATCTTGGAACTACTCCAGATGATGAGGCGAAACCGAGTCTCCACATATGGCCCGTATATCCGGGTAGATCCTCCAATCATGCTGCATACATGGATGCTGTTGTTTGGTTCGATTAATCCTTAGCGCTGGGCCGCCTGGGCCCTGAGCTCGCGTTTCTTAATCTATTTTGCCCCTGATTTCCCTTTTGATTTCGCTGTTCTTCTACTTCTCTTCTTCTCCAGGATTCTCTCTCATCTCACCAACAAATTCGGTCAGAATGCTGCTCAAGTCGCTCCTGTTTTCGATCTTGGCATCTGTTGCCTGCGGCGACAGCACAGTCACCTCCATGTACATCTACGGTGCAGACGAACAACCTCTCGCCGCCTCAATTGTTGGAAATGTCCGTTGAATCCAGTTAATTATCTCGATCTCCACTTGCATCATACATACTACCAAAACGCTCTCTGACATCTACATATCTAGGATGCAACCGCAACAACCTACAGCATCAACTGCCCTCCCGGAACCGACGCCACTGACTGCGGCATGGGATCTGGTCTGACCCTCATCGCAGCCGGCCACTCCACGACCTACGTCTGGGATGGAAGACCGGAATTGTATGCCTATCCGACCGAGATTCAGAATTCTCCACGTACTTAAGAGCTAATGGACTTGAATTTCTAGCTGGCTCACGGCCAAATGCTCTGTCGGAGGCGACACCGCCGTCTGCACAGAGAGCGCCGGCGGTCCTGACGCCAACTTCCCAGGTACTTCGACTGAAACGTCGGAGGTGGCGTATATACCTATTACTATCACTGCGGGGAGTTTCACGAATGCTTCTTCTCCCGGTTCTGCGGAGCCTACTTCGACGGAGACAAGTTCTGAGAATGAGGCCGCAGCTAGCCCTACGCCTACGGATTCTAGTACTCAGGCATCGGAGACTTCCTCAGGCTCGGTATCGCAAACCGAGACTGGCGCCGAGACGGATCCTACTGGCGCCGCCGTTAAGGTGAAGGGAGCTGTTGGGATGGTTGTTGGTTGTGTTGCTGTCGCTTTGATGGGAGCAGCGATGTAGATTTCTGAGCACAGCACTTCATAGATCTGTATAGTATCTTCTTGGAAAGCCGCATCCGTTTGTAGCTAGCTGTATCTACGGCCAGTTTCTTCATGTCTCTGGTAGTATGCATCGCCGGGTCCGAGCTTCTGGCCCACGGGTGCTGGCAGTCGCTCCTTCCGATCAAAGTCCACCAGGCACCAGGATCGCTGCTTCTATATCTGGTATATCCCCGCCACGGCCGGGTGACTACTTACTCACTTCTAGGCGTCCATCTGCTTCTGTTGCCTACCGGACTGGGACCTCGGTGAAGGCAAAGAAGAACGGACTTGGGTGAATCCCGCCCCGTGCCTCGAATGATTTGTAATAAGATGATGACTGGATAGTTAGGTGGTAAGAGCATTTAAGGGTGACGTTCTTTCATTCCCGAGTATGAACTTCGCTCATCAACATTCGGCGTTTTACGTACCATAAATCATCAGACATCAGACATCAGACATCAAACATCCTCACCACTAACAATCCCCCTCTACCCAAAAATATAAACCATGCCACCAATCCACATCGGCTGCCTAGTATTCAACTACCAAGCCATCGACGTGATCGGGCCCTGCGACCTTTTAAACTCCGCAAGCAAGCGGCTCATGAACGCGATAAGTTTCTATTCCCCCATTGCGGCTGAAACAATCGCCAGAGCGCCGGAGTTCGTCTTCCACCATATCGGCGAGGGTATCGAGCCAGTAAATCTGCTCACGAGTGCAATTACGCTTGTTCCGACGGTCAGCGTTGAGGATGTCCCTGAGCTGGATATCCTTCTTGTTGGCGGGGATAGTCCTGCGAGGTCGAATATCCCTGAAAGTTTCAAGGATCTGATTCAGCGGCATGTGGCGGCGGGGAAGTTGCTCTTCACGACGTGTACTGGTGCGGCCGTGGCTGCGAGCTCTGGGGTATTGGATGGGCGAATCGCGACGGTGAATAACCTTGAACATGAGTGGGTGAAGAATCGATACCCTGAAGTGAGATGGACCAAGGAGAAGAAGTGGATAGCGGATGGGAATATCTGGACAGGGAGCGGAGCGGTTGCGGGGATGGATATGGTTGCGCATTGGATTAAGGAGAGGTTTGGGTTGGATGTTCTGGTTCAGGCGGCGTTGTCGTTGGATTATGAGCCGAGGGACCAGGATGGGTTGTTTACTGTGTTGCCCGCGAGGTTTGATCCGAACGGGAAAAGAGTTTCGACGCATGTATTTCCTTGATTTTGGGGTGAAAGTGAGTAGGGAGTTGAGATTGGGGATGTGTTTGTGCCGTTGAGGAATGGGTCTGTTGCTAGGAAGTCATTCCATAGTTTGTCGCTTTCGATCTGCTGGATATCGGCAGTGATTGAACTCTGGAATTGATGGTTGTTGTGGAAATCAGGCGCAGCTTGTGGCCGCCCAATGCCTGTTCTGGGATAGCCATATGGCGCTGCACCAGATGCAGGCCGTTTGGGTCCCCAGTCTGTAGCGAATTTCTGATTCGTGCGGTATTTATGACGAGGAGCCGCAGAATGCGATCTCGCGGTCTGACAGGAGTTCCTAGTATTATCCATCATTTTAGACAACATCGCAAAAAAACGTTGTGTATGAGGCCAAGGTTTCGAGTGGTATGTTGTTAGGGTGGATCGCATGCGATTAGACAATATGCCGAGATAACCTTCCAGATTCGCAGTTTGCTGCGCAATTCCGCTGTCCCTGCCAGGTATATTCGATAGCCCCAGGGAGAGTTTGTATAGCACCGTTATTGCCAGTATCAGCTGGTACCATATTGCAACGGGCAGTTTGTTGTACTCGTTTGTGGGAATTACCATAATCCAGTCGAGATACTCCTTTGAGAAGCTAACTGATTTCGTGAGATTGATGCTAATTTTTGGTGGTGCACGCATCGTAGTATGAGCTGAATTGTTTTGTGGAGTCTGTTTTTGCCCGTGTCGATAGGCGAGTCCCATTTGATGGATCCTTATCAGGAATCCTCGATAGCTGGTTGCCAGAAGAACTGGGCATGTCCTGGTCAGCCTAAGGTGGTTAATCATGGACAGGGGGTTCTACCGGTGCTGTGAATGTCCATCGATAGAGTCGCCCACCATTCTTCCACCGACTTGGTCAAATGCAGAGCATGGAAAAATCCTGGGAGTCCACATATTTGCGTATTTCCCAGAGCATAAGTCTGCTCAATTATCTCCACAAACGATTGCAGTCTCAATAGTGGATATATCAATTTGTCGGTGGGATATTCTTGCTCCCATGACAAGCTCTCCGCAGCCGCGATGATGGTATGTGAAGCCTCGAGATTACTCGGATTTCCTGTAGATACGGCGACTCTAGTCTGAAATTAGTCGAAATGGCGACGCGGTGAATAAGGGGGATGTTTTACATGTGAGAAAGGTAACAGCACCCGAACAGGGCACGATTTGCCTCCCGTTTAAGAAAACCAGAATGCCCATTTAAAACATCCTGATTCAGACCAAGGTCATTGGCCATATTTATAGCTATTTGCAGATACTCGTAGGCTTGTGAGCTTCGGGGGTCCGAGTAATAGTGAAACCTGATGTCGGTTAGGAAACAAATAGGAAAATTCAACATGTAAAACCGACCACGCTAGGTGAATAAGCAGACCCTGGAGCAGATCCAGGTCTTTCCCATGTTCCGTAGTGAGGCGCCGCGTCAACATCTGTTTCATTTCTTCGTGGAGAGATTCTTGTAGACTAGGGTATGTGTGACAGGCATTTGCAACTGCAGCGAGCAGTAGGAATGGCCTTTCCTCTGCCATTGATATGACGGTAAAATCCGGAGGAATAAGAACAAAGGGGAAGTATAAATTCATGGCACGAAAGCCGTCGAGGAGGTGTTCGAGAACCGTTAAACTAAGGCCCAAACGGGGAATCCAGTTGCTGTATACATTGGTGAACTCTGGCGGTGTTGGCAGTGGGGGAAGATCTATTGATGGTAAGGTGTCGACAGTACTGAAATCCGTGTCCAAGTCAGGTAAGTGCTCAACGTTGTCGATTGAGGATTGTTCATCAAAGTTTCTTGCAGTCGTTGAGTCTGGCGGTGCCTGAACTGCCTCTTCATGTTGCCTAGCTTCAACATGGTTATAGAGGTTCAGGGGTGGGCCAGGGGGGAAGAACGCTCTGAGGTGGTAATGAGAAACCCTTTAGCTCGAAGAAGTTGCATGAGGTGCTCGAGCTTAGCATTCATCTCGCCTAGTCGTTCCATATTCGCCCTGTCTTCAGCAGAGCATTTGATGCTAGGCGGAATCACGGATCGATCAGGCTCAATGAACTGCCCCGGCTTTGGTATCATACATCTGACTCCTGCTTCAATGCACCTACAATAATTAGTCGTCACACGGCAGTAACTGTATATCAATCGACTTACTTGGCGCACGGCTTCCCGTCGTCTCGCCGGACACACCTCACCCTGAGGGTGCGACATTTCACGCAAGCCCTCTGGGACGGCTTCCTCGGCGGCTTTATTACCCTGGGCATGTCCAAATGCTGAGAGCCCAGGGTGTCAAGATGGTGAAGTCCGGAGGTACTTGTGCTGCGGGGATGATTGACGTGGCCAAGAGCTGTCATGGCGGGAGGAGAGGGGCGCCTTCCACATTGGTCAGGTGACAGCGACAGGGACACCGCTCGCCGCAACCTCCAACACCTCCGACTGCACAGCATCATCCCATTGCGACCTTCCATCCTGAAGCGCGTCGTCTGTTCCTTCAGTCAATCGACTTCACGAAACTGAGCAAAGTTCAAACGAGGTTTAGTTCCTTGCGTCCATCGCCGCAGGGTTTCAGCAAATCGCAGCTGCAGTGCATAAACACGAAACCCAGGATGCTGCTATTGGCAGCCTGGACTCCTGGCATTGGCCAGCCACCATGTGGCATGAATTGATTGAATACTCGTCCTCAGCCTTGTCGGAAGGCGACCGGACCACCTGCGAGCAGACTTTTCCCAGACGACATAAAGATGGCGCTAAACGCGTATGATGAACTCCACAATGAAGTCTACGACGAAGTATACTCCTTTCTTGAGCGAAAGGATCGAGAGGACCTTCGGTTTGCGCCCCTCGGAACGGCTGAACAAGTCCTGCACGCTGATAAACTCCGTCGCCTCTTCGACAGTTTACTCGACTATGACCAAACGACTGTTGACTAATTCGGACTCACGAATGACGAGCTCATTGAAAGGGTCGGTGACAGACGGCTTCATCAATTCCTTGCCGCACTGCTTGTCGCCGGGTGTTCCTTGACGACAGCGAGAATTGCAGTAGCGAAGCTTATCGCGAGCGACGGGTTTGGAATTGGCCGAAAGGGAACCAGCATCGCCTCTCTCCCTGCTGACAAGGAGGACCTGCAGAGACTCTTTGATGGAAATGCAGTCGACGCCGATAAGTTTCTGGGAAAGCAAGCCTACTTCTGTCCCGTCGTCATCCGGAGCAAGGAGGAATCGAAGATTGAGGACACCCAATACAGACGTCTACCCTATCTGGAAGAGCAGAGTCTGCAAAAGGGATCCTTCGGACATGTATTCCGAGTCAAGATTGCAAAAGGGCACTTCTACGATCCTGTCAAGGGCACGGAAAACTCGAGGCCAGTGGAACTGGCTCGTAAAGACTACGAACTCAGCAAGGATTTCGACGCGGCAGCGGAGAGAGAGACCATGGAGAAGATACTAGCGAGCTCTGCCTGGGACTGTCCGAATATTTTGAGAAACCTGGGAAGTCTCGCTTTCGGTCCGACTGTCTATAGTCTTTTCATGCCTCTCGCAATTTGTGATCTCCGCGCGTATATGACAAAGCTTCACGAGAACCGGCCCAATAGCATCGAAGAAAAGACGGAACTGCTGCGCTGCGCTATGGGTCTTGCGGGAGGCCTTCACTTCCTCCACAATGAAATGAAAACCTCGGACATGGAGCATCTTGTTTGTTACCACATGGATCTGAAACCGAGCAACATCTTGATCTTCAGAGAGACCGGCCGTAGTGGCAAAGTCCGCAATATTTGGAAGTTGAGTGATTTCGGTATGTCGCGCATGAAGATTCGTCACTCGGAGAACGGACTTGGAGGCGAGAGGGACGTCAACAGGTGGTTCATCCGGCGCCCCGAGCCAGAGGATCCCTCCTTGTCGGGCACGCTCAATAGACGAGGAGAGGGTACCTACTTGGCCCCCGAATCACTCTCCCCATCTCGCACAATGAAAACGCAAAGCGATGTTTGGTCTCTTGGTTGTGTGTTGAGCGTTTTGTTCGCTTATATGGAAGATGGCGACAAGGGCGTGAAAGACTACGCGGAAGAGCGTTTCAGGCATGATGCTGTGGCTGGTTATGACAGGTTTTTTGTGCTGTCCCGCGGGTTCAACGCCGCAAAGCCAAATCCGGGAATCAAGAAGAGGCATTCATACCTTGTCGAAAGGGCCGGTGAGAGAGGCTCGCGTGAAGGAGGGGTCATAAACAGCGCGCTACAATATATTGAAGCCCATGTTCTTCAGGTGGATCAGTCCAAGCGCAAGGACGCAAAAGAAGTTGCAAGCATGCTCGAGGACACTTTCCGGGCATACCTACAGCTGTCAACTGACTCGCACAGCAAGATTGCGAACGGCCCTGGTGATTCACATCACGGAAGTGCTCGACGCAAAATTTTCTCTCGGTAAGGACACCAATGTTTGGGAACCGTCGACAATGTAACTGATATAAGCAGGATAAGCTGCACTCTCTCAGCTGGGCCACAACGAAATGTCGAAAAATGGTGGCTTTCAGAAACGGAAGCCTTCAAAGGTTGTCAAGCTTCCCCAGACTGCTCGTTCGTCGCATACTGGACCGACCGCAAGATCTTGCTCTACTCTGCGCAATCCTTGAACTCTGCTCGGGGAGACACAATTACCTCAGTCGGCCAGTATAGCTTAGAAAGAGAGGATCGTTTCTGGAACACCATCCGCCTGACGGATAGGTATCTGGTTGCGTCCACCACCTCTGCAACGTTTCATGTAAGATCGCGTATTGCAAATTCCGCCTCCCAACTGACAAACCTAGTGCTACATCTTCGACCTCGAGGAAGAAGGAAGCCTGAATCGTTGTTATTCGGTGACGCTACCGCTACCGGCAATCACAAAGCTCGCGATATCGCCAGATAGTCAAACAGTGGCGTGCGCTCTGAGATCCAGCGAGGACGACCGCGATCCCGGTTCCTTGCTTGTGCTGTACCTTACAGAGACCCTTCGAAAATGCCCAAGACAGTGCGTCGTTGAATACTTCCGGTGCTGATATGTTTAATTGTCGCTGGCTAACATCCCATCTGCTAATCTCAAGTCGATCCCAGTAGCTCCCTCCCTAGCCGATATTACAGAAGGGCCACGGGACGCTTTCTCCGCCAATTTCTGGTGGAAGCGAACGCTGAATTGGCCAGCTGGTAACATTTCCCGGATGTCCTTCAGCACCAGCGTCGACATATATTTCGTAGTCGGACCGGAGCTCACAGTTCCAAGGAGCAGGAACATAGTCTTTGTTGTCCACATTAATATCGAGACTCGAGACTTGCATTACCTGCCCATAGAGGCGCGCGTGAGTTTGACTGGCTTCCGTGGTTGAAGTATCTGACTTTTGGCGATCGAAGGGTCTCGAAACTGGTAACACCGCGCGCCTGTTCACAGCATTGGCTCCATTCCACGCAGAACCAACATTGTGTACGCTTGTTACGCGAGAGAAGCGGTTACATATACATAATATGGCGGCCAAGCCTTCGTTTAAACCCATCCAGCAGGATATCAAGAACTATCGAGTCTTGAAGCTGCTGGCCGGTTTGAAAGACGATAAACTATACGCAGTGGCCAGGCAATCGGCGAACCATCGAATGCTCCTGGTGGTGATGACCGTGCCGCGATCTAATACAGACGTGCTCCAAATTACAGAGCTCGCTCAACTTGGAGGTATTTCAGAGGACGATCCGTTTACAGTCAGAATCCGTGATACAGATAGCCAAACGAGCCTGCTCATTTCAGCTGTGGTCGGCAGTGCGAGACCGGCAATTCACAAAGTCGAGCTTGTGTAACCCATCGAAGCATAAGCCATCCTTCCGCGAATCGTTTCCAATGTTGCTACATTTTGACCCAGCCACCCCGCTCAAAGCGCTGTTTCATTCTGTGTCTCAGCGATGCGTCCGTCTTACGAAGTCTGTCCGGTACTATTCTTGGATGGTACTGGGAGAAAGACTCGCGTCAGCAGTGTGAGGTCGATGAAGCCGGGGCAACCGCACTCAATCTCAGTCTAACCCCTCGTCAGTGCCTAGTTCTCCATTTTCATTCCAAGCTTACCTCCGTTACCAGACGCGGAACCGTGAACACCCACTCGTCTTCGATCATCTAGCGGGAGCGTGTTGGGTTAGTGGCCCAGGCGACCGATCCAATGATGCGGGATGGAGGAACTTACATGAATATTAAAATCGCTGACATCTGGGAACAAGCTTTCCAGAAGTTGTTGGAGGCGCCTCCTCCTGATATACCGACTAGTCACGTTTTGCTCCGGCATTGCTGTATCAGGGCCAGTAAGCAGACGAGCACAAGTTCGAGAATCTATGGCTTTTCCGTGGCAACAAAGAAGGCGAAAACCTCCTACCACCTTGCCTTCCAGTTCTTTTATACCCCACGTATGGCGTAGGCGATCGTGTTGAAGAGCCTCCCGGCTCACCTTGCCTTTGCCATTTGCCACGTCACCGAAGACAAACATGGTGCGGAGAAAAAGCAAAAGCAAAAGATGCGAGACACACGGCAAGCAGTCAGCGCCTCGGCGCCACTGGAGACGCGCAATTTTACCCTCCTTAGTCCCCTTTCGCGACCTCAGTGGCTGGCGAAGCCTTGTTGTGTGCTCGGTCGTCGCCAATCTATACCTTGCCCGGTTAGCACCCTGGCCATTCTTAGAACGAGAGGCTGAACGTCCATCCCTCTCATTTCGAACTTGTACTGCGGCCCTGCGGCGCTAAATTGCGCAAGGTCGGCGGGCGTGGAGGGTCTGCCTCGTCTCCAGGAACGAACCTCGCTATCACCTACTCCGGTCATTGCACTCCTGTTGTTCGCAGGCGGCGCCTTTCCCTGTGACAACGGGCGTAGCTACTCATCTGAACGCCTTGATTGCAATAAATAGCCACGCGGCCAGAAGCTACGATCCGAATGTCGGGACTACAGGAGCTGCAGATTGGGTTCCCGATTGGTACCCTACAGTGTCGTCTGCAAGCGATCCGGTAGGGACCCAAATTCTGTCAATATTACAAAAACTGATTTCCCCAGGTACCACCCAGCCAGCCGGCTCCGAATCGTGAAGAAAATGTCGAGCAGTTCAACATCCGGCCAGCGAAGACACTGTATGTGTCCCCGAGTGCCAACAGAATGGTTAGAAGAAAGCTGAAAGGGATCCATATCTTCGTATGTCTCTGTCCCCCTCTTGCATGTGGCTGCTTATTCCCTAGCGCCAAGAAACCACTCCTTACTCAAGCGAGATATACCGAGCACAGAGTATCCGGTCACTGACTGTCAAGTTTCGAATCATAGATGATTACCGTGAACGGTACTCTCGGAACCGGCTTGTATTGGCGTGGCGGACAGATTCTGGAGCTCGCAGGTCCTTTGGCGGCACCGCTTTCCTTCCTTCTCGTCGGACTGTTATCCTGGGCGGTCATGCAATGTATCACGGAGATGCTGTGTATATGGCCGATTCCCGGAGCACTTTCAGTATACATCACCGAGTTTGTCGATGCCGAGCCTGGAATCGCGGTCGGCGTCGCATATTGGTAAGACATGCCCTGCTATATACCTTTGTGAGGAATCTGTGGCACCAGTAGCTTGCTCACTGCTGGGCAGGTTTACGTACTCCGTAGCATTCGGGGCACTAACTGCAACCCTCGCTGCCGAAGTTAATTTCTGGACGGGCTCAGACGGAAGCAAAACGATCGACGGGCTGGTCGTTTATACTGCTATCCCGCTTACGTTGGTCCTGATCAACACAGCAGGCATCGAGGTCGGTCTTCTTTCCACTTGAGCTAGTAGATAGGGCGGCTAATTCGCTCGATAGATCTATGGACCACTCGAGGTAGTATTTGGCGTTATTAAAGTGTCCTGTTTGGCGGTGGTCATTGTCTTTCTAGGCGCGATCAATGGGGGTGGTAAGTGCCTCGTGCCTACTGACCACGGCTAGACTGACGTAGGCAGCCGGCAATCAGGGATATCTCGGAACACAATGTGCGTTTTTGTGTCATGCCGTAGCATGGTCGACAGTGCTGATCCTGATAGACTGGTCCTCGATTGCGGAATTTGATAAGGATGCGGCTAGTAACTGGGCCATTGCCTTCCTGTGAGTGACCCGTAGTCCAGAACATTCCACCATGGGTCTAACGATCGCAGGACGTGTTTATCCATCGCCACATTTGCCTACACCGGCGTTGAAATTGTGGCGGCCTCGGCCCTAGAGTCTGCTCCGCCAACCCGGCGTACCCGCAGAGGAGGCGTCAATAGGACAGAGTCGGATCTACCACGACAAGCCAGCGATGCACAGATTGGGAGGACCGTCAAATGGTCATCAATGTACATCTTACTACTAGCTACCGCAGCATACACACTCAGCGGGCTCCTCATATCACTCGACATACCCTGGAATCACTACCGCCTTCCCCGCCTGAGTTGGATCCAGCGCACTATGGACGATCACTGCGCGTCGTCGACCGCGACACCGGCAGAGACATCGTCCGCATTTGTGGAGATAGCGGCAGAGTCCGGAATCCCGCAACTAGCCAACGTCTTCAACGGCTTCTTGGTCTTCACGTGCCTCACGTGTGCCGGCACAAACCTGTACGTCGCCTCGAGGACGCTCTTTGGTCTTACTAGCCGCCTAGACGGAGGCAAAGGACAGTCTTGGTTCCTGCGCATTCTTGCTTGGTTCGGTCGAACAGATTCCCGTCGAGTTCCCTTTCGCGCAATGATCTTCAGCGCCGCTGGCTTTATCTGGGTTCCGTTTCTGCAGTTGCGCAGTGGCACCAGTACGACGACGTCAGTTGGCATGTTCATTGAGATTCTCGCCCAGATGGGCAGCGTTGCTGTTGTGATTGTCTGGACTTGTGAAGTCCTCGCCTTCATCCGATATTACAAGTGCATTAAACAACATCAGACTGTCCTTGAAGCGCATGGCATACCCCAGGTCCGTCGTTCTGGGAAGGGAGATCACAATGTCTACCCCTACCGCAGCCCCCTCCAGCCGGTGCTGGCATATGTTGCCCTCGCAGGCTGTCTATTCATACTGATCGTCGCAAACGGAGCTTTCCTATGGGGAGGTTTCTATCGCTTCCCATTTCTATCGTCTTACCTATTCGTAAGCGTCTACCCACCAACATAGTGTTACAGTTGCTAACTCATGTTTGTACAGGTATTGGCTTTCATTGGCATTTGGATCCTGTTGAAGGTTGTTAGAGGCGGCAGGTGGCGCCTCCTTGACCTCTCTAATCCGGACAAGGTCGTGCGGAAGTTTCGTAACCTGCATGACATTCGATTGGCGGCGACATAATTCCACGGCTCACGATAGATGCTCAGCTACATCTTCTCCTCATGGCCATGTTGAAAAGTTGATCGGCTCAGCCTATGCCGCCATCATTGCTTTGGAATTTCTAAACGAAGGTTGCGGTCTTGGTCTGAGCTTTGGGCTCTTATTCATGGCGCTCAAAGACGAAGATGCTGGAGGTTCCGACCTAGTGTCTCAAAGAAAGCCTGACGGTTATGTGCTTATAGAGTAGAATCGACTGACACTGACTTGGTTGCACTTACTATTGAAGTAGACATTCAGCACGCAGATAGTATCCAAGGCACGGTAGCGAAGGATAGTAGGCATTCATTGTCGTTCGGGGTCACAAAGCAAGCCGGCCGATACCTGATTATTGGAGTACATATCACAAGGCATTAGGTATTAGTCTATAATAAGCTAATAGTGAGCTTCTCATTTGTTGGAGTATATCGCCCTGCTCGATATCTTATCGCAGCATGTGGATAACGCCCCCATCTTTGACTACATTCTCATCCCACCTGAAAGCACTGGCCATTATTTGAACACGATGGGAGCCTATTCTGCAAGCACGTAATTGACATTTCTGTACACCTTCACAATGTGGCAACTCTTCGGCTGCTCCTCCACCTCAACCCATAACAACAACACCCCATGAAGCCTCCCAGCATCATGGTACCGCTCCGAAGCAATGTATCAGCTCGAACGGCGCGCCATCTTCTCCAAATGCTGGATGCTCCTCACGCACAAAACCCGGTATCAAAAAGCAGGCGACTACCTCTCCTTCACCATCGCCGACTTCTCCTTCTTCCTCACCCGCGACCGCGAAGGCAGCATCAACGGCTTCCACAACATCTGCCGACACCGCGCGTTCCCGATCGTGCAAGCCACAGCTGCCGACACCACGGCTGGTCTTATAGTCTCAAGGGCAACCTCTCTAAAGACCCCCGCTTCGAAACAGTCCCCTCCTTCGATAAATCACAGCACAGCCTCTTCCCTATAAACGTACACATCGACGCCGCGGATTTATCTGAGTGAACCTTGAAGCTGGAACACCAAGTGTACCATGGTCATCGTAATTCAACACCGTAGACCTAGAGCCCCGAATGGCCGGGTTTGGTTTCGCGGGCGGGTATACCTTCGACCATGCATGGGAAATGGACGTAGATGCAAACTGGAAGCTCCAGATTGAGAATTATAACGAGTGCTATCATTGTGCTACCTCGCATCCGCTTATTGCGGGGGTTACGGATACCCCGCGCTATCGGGTCGAACCAAGTCATAATGCACGGTATATGGAGCATCATATTGTGAATAAGGGCGGCGCGGATGCCCAGTTTCAGCGCGCGACCACTTTTTTCTTTCCGGGGACGAGTGTTACTGTTACGTATGTCCCTCCTTGTTCCTTACATGACTGACCATATGGAATCGGTCAGTTAGGGCTAACAATAAATAACCGCAGCCAAAAATTCTTCTACATCCAACGCATGATCCCCATAACCTCCACAACAAGCAAAATTGAAAACGAAGTCTATCGGCACGTGTCCGCAACAGACGAAGAATTCGACAACATCATCGCCTTCTACCGACAAGTTCTCGATGAAGACCGCGAACTATGCAAGGGCGTGCAGCGGAGTCTAAGGACGGGCGTGTTTTTGAACGACGAGTTGCACCCTGATAAGGAGAAGGGGCCGATTCAGTTTCAAGAGACATTGAGAGAGATCCTTATGGACCATCAGAGGGAGGAGAAGAGGGGTAGAGAGATTTGGCCTGCTACGCCGAGGATTGAGGGGGCGGGGACGGAGAAGATGGTTGAGGATGTTAGGTTTTGTACGAAGATTGAGGGGGAGAGGTGTTTTGGGAGGGAGGAGCTGGCGTGGTAGGTAGATTAGGTGATTTATCAGATAAGGCTTCATCGTGGCTGTCAGACGGCCTGAATTGGAAGCGTCGAAGCGATGTAACGAGAGATTTATATCATAAATGGCGCAAGGGGGTTTGTCTCGAACGCAAATATGTAACAGTCCTTTGACATGCTATAGGACGGGGACAGAGCGTTCCATCGAGCAGCACCAAGTACCATGCACATCATTCTGACAAAATCCGTAGGTGTCCAGACTCCTTAAGTACCTGTCCAGGCAAATATGCACTCACCGTTTACCGTACGGGTCGTCCTGGTACTCTTAAGGTAGGGAAGGGGCGAGGGGAAACATTACTATACGCTTGTCTAGAAGATATCGATTCATCCATTCTACCCATCACCATAATGATGATATGGAGTACAAGTTCTCATAAACCTGTCCATTCTTCTTCATCACTGCGGAATCTTTTGACTGAATGTCAACCAAACTACTGCACTGCGCATGGTTGGGTGGAGAGTGAATGTGCAGGTTCGGAGATGCTCGGTGCAAGGCCTCGCACAGGGTTCATGGGCTATGGGGTATGTTCTATGCACTGTAGAGATATATCCTCCACCTTGGTTTGACAGGTTTGTGCTCTTCGTCGACCACGCTCGGTGCGCAGGAAAATATGACGTGCCTTCTTGGCCAGGTCACATAGACCAGCGACCGCGGGAGTCGAGTCCGGGCAATGAAATGTGAGCTGCCACCTGTATGTCTTGCTTGGTTGTGAGCTGATGGATCTATTATCGAAAGAGTTCCTTCCCCACTGCGGCTCGTCCCCTCCCCCAAACCCAACTGCCTCCTGAGGAGATTCCACTTTACGAGATCTCCTCGTGTAGATCGCGATCGACGGCCGAGCAAATTCCCGATCCAGGCATCGGGGCCTGTGCAGATCGACAAACTATTGCTGCAGGGCAGGGATCATCAATCTCGGCATCTTTCCAATTTGGTATGCAGGGGTTGATGCCCTGTTTTTTTTCCGGCGATGCTCGGGGTGGATCGTCTTCAGCCCAAAAACTGAGGGATTCAGCTACGTCGATCTCGTAGACAAACTATCTAAGCAGTCTTCTTCCTCGGGTCTGAATATTCTTTGCAGCACCATTGATTAATCTTTCACTGAGCAGCAAGCATACATTCAGCACCATGGTCCGCATCGCCCTCGCCTCCACAGTAGCAGCAGCGCTCATCAGCAACGCCACGGCCAGCCCATCCACCCTCACCAAACACGACAGTGGCGTCAAATGCGAGTCTCTGCAGGACTGTAAGCTGGTACACGACCCGGCGGCACCTACGCCTCGGGCAACGAATCTACTTACCACGAGGTCAACGGATCCCCACCCGGTCACTACTGCGAGCGACAATGCAATGAAGGCGAGAAAAAGTCCTGCGCCGCTGACAAGTGCAAGTTCTACCGCAACCAGTGCAGCCTCTACCCGGGCAACAGAATCTGTGCCGATGCCCTGAACTTCTGCGGCACGCTGGTGAAGATGCCCAAGGCTGACTGTACTCGGCTCAACATGGGTCAGCCTGCCGTTTACGACGACCAGACGGGAACCTGCGACGTCGGTTAAGGCGGACCCGTCGTGGAGAAGTTCATTAGATACAATCTGGGAGAGGGTGCGGTTTCCAATCGCCTGTTCATGACCTGTGCGCCGTTGACAATCGAGGGGGTGCGCTCGGTGGACAAGGTTGTTCTCAAGGATGTCGACATTGCTAATTGCGCCGAAATTCCGTACGACCATGTATACAATGACCTGAACAGATAAGAGTTGACCTGGAAGTGCAACCATGTTTCCAGGAACAAATTTGCAGACCTAGAGAAGGCTGGGCGTGCGGCCTATGAGGCTGCGGCGCATCCGGGTGACGAGAAGCCTGTTTTCCAGGCTAACCGGGGATAGATGGCTTGGTTGTTCGCCTTCGATTCTGTTCTTGGATTGGCAATGTTGGTGGAGATTTAGTAACCTCCTGTTTAAATGCATTGCATTGCATTGTTT
The DNA here is from genome assembly GCF_047715775.1 of Aspergillus undulatus. Taxonomy (NCBI): domain Eukaryota; kingdom Fungi; phylum Ascomycota; class Eurotiomycetes; order Eurotiales; family Aspergillaceae; genus Aspergillus; species Aspergillus undulatus. The sequence goes on from NW_027396639.1 coordinate 320,893, forward strand.
GTGTCAAAATCGTACAGCTAGAATCCACCTTATTGAAACACACTTTGATCACCACCTATTTCGCTATTCATTCTGACACGCTCCTATCAACTTATCACCAGTAGGAAATTTCATAGAATGAGGAGCCACCTACTGTGTAGGCCTTCCATCACTCAAGTACCTCGGCCATGGTACTAGCCAATAATGTACCCAGGCATACCGTTAGAGTTACGGGGCAATAGCCCAGTTTTGTTTCCAGAGTGCTGCTGTTGGTAGTCTACGATATAAATAAATTATGTTACCTTATGAAGAGGGCCACGCGCCAGAGCCCGCACCTGAGATTACTTAGGTATGGAGGTTTCCGTGGGACCTCTTAAGTTAGGGTTATAAGCAAAACAGCAAGCCTAGCTTCCCACAGGTGACGCGACCTCGGAGTAGAGTTCCGTTATGGAAATCAAGCATTGCAAAATGCAAATCCCGTCAAAGCCCGCGTGGATACTCCCATCCTTGGAAACTCAGGACAGATCACCTAGGTAGCAATGCGCACACCGCCTACATCTACATCATCGTCGCCAATCATTCCTTCTCTGGCTGCCAAATACTTTTACCAACTCCTCATACCTAGGCTAGATCCATCGACCTCGCCCATCACCGCACCATGGACGCACCAAAAAACCACAATGCCAGTACCACCCACTGGACTGCGCATCATATTCACCCCCTACCACGTCGGGCTGCGAAACCACCGCGTCGGCAACGGGCCACACCGAATACTGGCCATGGGGTTAGAAAAGAAGCTCCAGGACCTCGGGGTCAAGATCGACATCACCGAGATCGAACCGGTCGACGACTACGAGGGTGAAATCGGACGTAGCTTTGAGGTTTTACGACGCGTGTCGCGCGCCGTTATGCAGGCTGTGCTGTCCAACCAGTTTCCGCTCGTCCTCTCGGGGAATTGTATGGCTAGTGCGGGGGTTGCGTGTGGCTTGCGTGCGGCGAGGGCGAGACAGGCACAGGAAGAGAACGAGGAAGTGGGAAATGGCGATTTGGATCTCGGGTTCATCTACTTCGACGCCCACGATGACCTCGACTCTCCTGACGTCAACGAAAACGGCTACTTCGACGCAATGGGCCTCTCCATGCTGCGCGGGGAAAGCTGGAAGACGCTGATGCGTAGTGTACCGGGCTTCGAACCGTTCGAGTATGCCGGGCGATTCCTGTATTGTGGATTACGCGATCAGTCGGCGGTGCAAAGGCAGCGGGTTATTGAGGCGGGAATGCACGCCGTCTGGGGTGGTGACGGCGACGGCGAGAAGAGGGATTTTGCGGCTCAGCTTGCCGTCATATTAAACGAGGGTATCTATGGGTTTATCCCTACTCTCGTCCATTTGGATCTGGATGTGCTGGATGAATCGTATGGCAAGGTAAATGACTATCCGTCTCCCGGTGGGATCTTTGAGGAGGACCTGGTGTCTTGCTTGGGGCTTGTAGGGAGGAAGGCTCTGTCGAGGTCTTTGACGGTTTGCTCGTTTGATCCGGATGCCGGGGATGGGGATAGGATTGCGAAGATTGCTATTCGGGCCGTTGTTGCTTTTGTTGACGGGCTTTTGGAGATGGAGAAACTAGGTGTGGACCGGGGGGGGTATATTGTTTCTGGAGTATTATAGGGATAAAAAAAAAAAAAAACGAAAGATATCTCAGGACTATTCAATCAAAGACATCAAAAGGAATCAAAGCTTCATCGACCGATGCCCCCTCGCCACAACACCCTTAGGAAGATCCACCCCCCAAGCAATCCGACAATCCCATCGGATCGTCTCTCCAGAGTCAGCATCTGTCTCCCGCAGACAAACGACATCTCTCCAGACTGTATCGCCAACGCCCAACTCACCCTGGACCCATCGCCTCGCAATCTCACAGGTGACAGGGTCACGGTCTCTTCGTGCGTCAAGGGCAAGGAGGATCCCCATGAGTATCCAGGCAAGCGTGAACATTGCCCTTCGACCGTCGGCGAGGAGAGCTGAGGCTTCCATAGATACAAATTTCGTCTTGAACCCGCTCCACGCCTCCCTTAATACCTTCACCGTAGGCTCCAAGCCATTGTCATTGTCATTGTTATTGTTACCAAGTAACCCCAGTGAACGCTCAACCCACCCCGCAAAAACGTCCATATTCTCAGTCCTTCCAAGGAACCTTACACTTTCACTAGCAAGGACATTCGTCGTCCCCTCCCAGATTGAATTAACTAGCGCGTTTCGTAGAATTCTCGAGACATTGAACTCTGGCTGGTCCGGTTCATCCATGTACCCTACTCCACCTAGCGCTTCTTGACACTCTTGGATCCCGAGGATGGACATTTTGCTCACAACGGCTTTTGTTACGGCCGTTAGGGCGCGGAAGATGACGGTGGCTTCTCTACCTGGTTTGGGTAGGTGTTCTAGTCCCTTGTTATCCGTGATCTTGCCATTCTCAACGACGTTCATAACAGCCACAGTGAAGAAACCAATCTCCATAGCCGCTCTATGCCTCCCCTCCAAATCCGCCACAAGACGTAAATGCATGGGGATAAGCCACAGCGGTTCATTAACTGTTGTGCGTGCCTTTGCGAATGCCTTGGCGATACTCAGGGCTCTTCTCCATGCAGCCAACGAGCCAATAAATGTATGTGCCCTTGTGATATTTAGCAGTGGTGCAATGGTAGCAACGCCCTTGTCGAGGTCGCCGACAAGGTGAGCCCTTGTATTTGTGAGAGAGAGTTCCGCCGTCGGAAGTTCCTTCGTACCGAGTTTGGACTTTAGGCGGTGGATGCGGATTCCATTTGTTGTTTCATTCTTCTTCCTTGGTTCTGGCTTCTGGGTATTTGCTTCTGCTTCCGTGGTTGTAGATGTTGATGTGGTTCGAAGAGGCGCGACAAAAGTACTCAGCTTCCCACTCGGCTCTGTCTTTGCGAGGAGCAACGCCATATCTGCGTCTGTAGCCGAGGAGAAGAATTTGAAGCCGGAGACTACATAGTCCCCTCCTCCGTCGAATGTTTTTGCCCCATGTTGATTCGAGGGAGAATGAACAGCCCACGTCTCCGTGTTCTGGACATCGCTCCCGCCCGCGCGCTCGGTCATCCATTGTCCTGATGTCCAGGCATCATTATCTCGGGATAGGAGACGGCGTAGGGTACTGTGAAATGGATGGGACTCTATGAGATTGCGTCGCTTGATTTCGTTTGTGAGAATCAACGCTGCGCCGTCGGTCATGCTTATCGGGCAGGAGGTTAGGCCGGAGGAGGGGGAGAAGAGGTAGTTTCTGGTTTACTGTTAGTGGACTGTCCGTCCACTCCAACCCAGGACGAGGAGCACTATAAGGGCGCTGAGAGGCCTGCAAGGGATAGCAAATGTGGAACATACACGGCATACTGCGCGAGTCTCCTCTCCCGGCCATACGTCGGCTCGTAGCCCAGCGCGACAACCCTACCACGAATATCATCAGTCCGTCATGTCTCCCCATTATCCGATAAAAAGCCCCGTCTCAGCCCCAAGCTCAGAGCCCTTTTACTCCAAACTGAAAACGCCGGTGGAGGGTAACACACCCGTGCCCTTGTCCCCAAGCCTTAAGTCTCTTCCATCCCTCGCTCGTAACAAGCCTATCAACCTCATATTGCTCCCCCCATACATTATACCCCTTCACATAGGGCTGATTTCTCTCCGCATCGGCGCTCCATTCTTTAATTTGCTCGGAGACAGCTTCTTCGCCGAGACGGGTGAGTTGGGGTTCGAGGGAGGTTAGGTGCGTGTGTGGGAGGTACCCTGTTGTGTGTCAAGGGTGTTGGATCAGCGGATGTCTATGGTGAGAATTGGCAGGGGATATGAAAATGAAGGGAGCCTTCATACACTCCAGAATCCGCCGCAAGGCTGGGTCAGACGTGTAAGTATTCTCTAGCGGCGCGGGGCGAGTGAAGTGGCCTGTGGTTGCTGTTGCGGGGTTAGGAGCCATGATCTCGGTGATGGGTATTGGAGAGCAACAGAGACAATGAAGACAAATAATCCGCTTCTATGAACGGGAGCCCTTTCATGAGGTCAGATCAACCTCGGTTCTTGTCAGTCGATCAACACGAGAAAGCTGGAGAACCTCGGTTGCACAGAGTGTGGGGTTGCGCTTTCCCCAGACTTTATGAATTGAAGAACACACGTCAAACTACCTACAACATTGGTATTTACTTATATACTTGCAGACAGATATAGATACATTTATTCTCTTGGCCCTTGTCCTCGCACAGGGCAGCGACTGGACGCCTGAACCATAAAGAAGGCGAGCCAAGACCTCAAGGTTATTTCAGATAGCATCGGACCTGGCTAGGCGTTCCTATATCATGCATACTATAGAGTACGTGCATAATTAGGTTTCTGGACTATACGACGGTTCCACGGGACTAAGTCGTCTCGGAGACATAGATTGATACCGTTTGCAAGCGTAGACGGATGTCCACTGTCAACATAGATTCTCCTCTCGAGGCTTAAATCGTGCTCTTGTGACGACGTAGGTAGGCCTTGCTTTCGTCTGGCTGTATCATCGATAGCAATATAAAATTGGTCACTAGCGCCTGGCCTGCTCCTCTGCGTAAAAGAAGATGTTTCATCCGCATCATCGAGTCTACCTTACCAGCTGCAACCTCCCTCTCTTGCATATGTCTAATTATTGCTGCGCAAAAATGTCTCCCTCTGTGGTAGCAGGAGCTGGTTTAAAGGTATATTATTTATCCATGAAACAGGAAATGTGGAGTACTTGAAAAGCAGAGCCTATAAAGATCTCGGATTGCGTGGGGTGAGGAGCCCCCTGCTGGGAATTGAGGGACGGCGCATAGGTAGGTCAACAAAGTCGTAACCTTGGCAGCGCGTTCATTGTTCAAGAAACTTGGTCTCGGTGGCAGTGCGCTTTCGTCTGTTGGATCAATTACAGCTCGTCTATGGTGATCTTCAGACCTGGACTCGGGCGTGACCGCCAATTGAGAGTAGAGATCAGTTGCCCCTCATACATACAGACAGGACGGCACAGAATATTTACGCAGGAGCTTCAAGCCCTCAACGCCTTCCAAAGGCAAGAAGATTCACTAAGACAAATCAAGGTCAATCAACCTAGCCAACCACAATTCCGAACTCCCCCAGAATCTTCCCTCAGGCTCTAGCTGGCTGAACAGTTCCTGGCTCAAAGCCTCCCCTTCCCAGCCCTTACCCTCTCCAAAATAAAAAACAACGGATGATTCGACTCGTCAAGAGTAGCCTCCATAACACCCATAACACTCCTTTCGTCAATTCTCCGGAAGTGGTCGATTATCGGTCTATCGTTGTAGATCATCGCTGCAGATAGGACATGGTTGTATTTGCATTCTTTTAACTATATTTGTTCAATTGTTATACCAGTCAGTTAAGCCATGTTAGAGGATTTCGATTTTGATTCGAGATTATGAAGTGAGTAGGTAGGTTAAGTATGGAAACTGGCGGGGAAACGAACTCGTGCTTTGCCCATAACCCCATTAACAACCCTCCCAGCCCCGGTGCCATCAGGACTCGAGGAAATAATCGGATCGACATCGTCAAAGGAATTGAAATTCTTGCCCACCCAGCGCAGATCAAACAGTGCCTTTGTACCAGGGTGGTTTGTGAGCGCACATGTCCCTTTCCATTCACCGAGCATTTCTGTCGCTGGAAGTGGTGGGAGGGAGTCGAACAGGTTCGTTGCGGCGAGGGGGGTGACTGATTTCGAATCGCGGATTCGGGTGAGTGTTTCGAGATTTTTATGGTTTCTGGGCAATAGAAGATGAGCATTACTAGTAGTATGTAATCTTTATGGCGCTGGGAATCATGACCTCAGGGACTGGAGGAAGTGAGGTAGGTAGGTAGGTAGGTAGTTCTTACAGCGACATTGTGAGCGTTGTGTGTTGATTGTAGCAGTCTTGGGTAAGTTAATCTTCTGAGGATTTATCTCCTGTCGCCCGGTAGAGATTCAAAGGGGCAAAATCTTAAGTTATGGGTTTCTGCGTACTTCAGGCACCAAAGACTAGTTTGTGGGAGCTGGTGCCGATGCTTAGGTATCTTGATGCCGAGTATACCCTATATTTGGACGGACGTATAGTGTATACCCGCCGGACCTCGGCCGAATCAGAAGCCCTGACTCACTGTAGTGGACGATAACATGAGATGAATGATGGATGAAATAAACCGTCACCAACCATAATCGCTACAGGAACCGATACAGGAACTCCAGATTCTGCAAGTTCAAGGCATCGGCCTCATCCTCCCACGGCACCCAGCCATACCAATCATCCTGCGGGTTCGGCGGCGGCATGAGCATGCCACTAGTAGTGGGATCAGCAGCTGAACATGCACCTGCGCCAGAAACGCCACCATGATCAGCGCCTAGACCATGTTCCTTCCCATCCCCATCTCCATCCCCATCTCCCTCCGCACCGCTCCCTGGTTCTTGGGCTTCGGCCGTTATTCTGGTCCCCGACCCCACCAACCCAAGACTCTCCGCCGTACGATCATCCAACCCCTTAAAGAATAAATGCAGGACCCAGTTCTCCAGATCCCAGGATTTCTGCAATTCCTCGAGACTAAGCAGGCAGAGTCTCGCGCGGTGTTCCGCTAGCGTGCGCATTGTCCCTGAGGACCGGCGGTGGTGGATTGTGTGGATGCAGAGAGTTGAGAAGGCGTGTGTTATCCTGTTACCAGAAAAATTCAATTATCAGCACTGAGGGACTAAGCTAACCACCAGCCCACCCCCCAAAAAAAAGCATAGAGAAGCGAATGAAAAATGGAAGAGTGGCAAGGTACATACAAATGCGTCGGTGCATGCTGGATCAGTCGATTCGATAGCATATCTTCCATTATACGGGTGCTTCTCGTTGCTGCGTCCAGGGCGATGTGCCCGTCGCCGTTGGGGGTTGTGTTGAGGAAGACGCTGCGGTAGAGGAGGATGTAGAGATTCCTTCAGAATAGAACCAGCCAGTGAGCCAACAAGACAAAAAAA